>NC_091299.1:29745297-29852041 GCF_038502225.1 Cherax quadricarinatus
TACACACAACCGAGGAAGAAGTGAAGAGGCTTCTGAGTGAGCTAGATACCTCAAAGGCAATGGGGCCAGATAACATCTCTCCACGGGTCCTGAGAGAGGGAGCAGAGGCGCTATGTGTACCCCTAACAACAATATTCAATACATCTATCGAAACAGGGAGATTGCCTGAGGCATGGAAGACAGCAAATGTGGTCCCAATCTTTTAAAAAGGAGACAGACATGAAGCACTAAACTACAGTCCAGTGTCACTGACATGTATAGCATGCAAAATCATGGAAAAGATTGTCAGGAGAAGAATGGTGGAACATCTAGAAAGGAATGATCTCATCACCAGCAGACAACATGGTTTCAGAGACGGGAAATCCTGTGTCACAAACCTACTGGAGTTGTATGACATGGTGACAGCAGTAAGACAAGAGAGAGAAGGGTGGGTGGATTGCATTTTCTTGGACTGCAAGAAGGCGTTTGACACAGTACCACACAAGAGATTAGTGCAAAAACTGGAGGACCAAGCAGGGATAACAGGGAAGGCACTGCAATGGATCAGGAAATACTTGTCAGGAAGACAGCAGCGAGCCATGGTACGTGACGAGGTGTCAGAGTGGGCACCTGTGACCAGCGGGGTCCCGCAGGGGTCAGTCCTAGGACCAGTGCTGTTTCTGGTATTTGTGAACGACATGACGGAAGGAATAAACTCCGAGGTGTCCCTGTTTGCAGATGACGTGAAGTTGATGAGAAGAGTTCATTCGATCGAAGACCAGGCAGAAATACAGAAGGATCTGGACAGGCTGCAAACCTGGTCCAGCAACTGGCTCCTGGAGTTCAATCCCACCAAGTGCAAAGTCATGAGGATTGGGGATGGGCAAAGAAGACCGCAGACGGAGTACAGTCTAGGGGGGCCAGAGACTACAAACATCACTCAAGGAAAAAGATCTTGGGGTGAGTATAACACCAGGCACATCTCCTGAAGCGCACATCAACCGAATAACTGCTGCAGCATATGGGCGCCTGGCAAACCTCAGAACAGCATTCCGACTTCTTAATAAGGAATCGTTCAGGACCCTGTACACCGTGTACGTTAGGCCCATATTGGAGTATGCGGCACCAGTTTGAAACCCACACCTAGCCAAGCATGTATGTAAAGAAACTAGAGAAAGTGCAAAGGTTTGCAACAAGACTAGTCCCAGAGTTAAGAGGTATGTCCTATGAGGAGAGGTTAAGGGAAATCAACCTGACGACACTGGAGGACAAGAGAGATAGGGGGGACATGATAACGACTTACAAAATACTGAGAGGAATTGACAAGGTGGACAAAGACAGGATGTTCCAGAGACTGGACACAGCAACACGGGGACACAGTTGGAAGCTGAAGACACAAATGAATCAAAGGGATGTTAGGAAGTATTTCTTCAGCCACAGAGTAGTCAGGAAGTGGAACAGTTTGGGAAGCGATGTAGTGGAGGCAGGATCCATACATAGCTTTAAGCAGAGGTACGATAAAGCTCATGGTTCAGGGAGAGTGACCTAGTAGCGACCAGTGAAGAGGCGGGGCCAGGAGCTTGGACTCGACCCCTGCAACCTCAACTAGGTGAGTACAACTAGGTGAGTACACACACACACACACTCACACACACACACACACACATACACACATACACACATACACACACACACACATACACACACACACACACACACACACATACACACACACACACACACACAGGGGTCATCCCACACTCACTAAAAACAACAGACATAGCTTCACTCTAAAAAGGTGGCAGTAAAGCAATTGCAAAGAACAACAGCCCGATAGTACTAACATCCCATATCATAAAAATCTTCGAAAAGTTTCTAAGAAGCAATATCGCCAACCACCTATATAACCATCAGTTACACAACCCAGGGCAACACGAGTTTAGACCAGGTCGCTCCTGCCTGTCCCAGCTACTGGACCATTATGACAAGGTCCTGGATGCTGTAGAGGATAAACAAAATACAGTTTAGTATACACAGACTTTGGAAAAGCTTTTGACAAGTGTGACCATGGTGTAATAGTGCACAAAATGCGCCATAAAGGAATAAATAGAAAGTTGGTGGTTGGATCTATAACTTCCTGACAAATAGAACACAAAGAGTAATAGTGAACAGAGCTACCGTAGTGAAGCAGCTACCGTGAAAAGCTCTGTTCCACAAGGCATAGTACTTGCTCCCATTCTATTCCTCACCCGAATTGTCATGACTGTGACCTCCATCGAAGACACCGCAAAACTCCAAGCGGACATCAATCAAATCTTCAAATGGGCCATTCAAAACAATATGAAGTTCAATGAAGAGAAATTTCAACTACTCAGATATGGAAAACATGAGCTAATTAAAACTATCAGAGTATACGACAAATTCTAACATACAACAGAGCAAAAAAGTATTGTGAAGAACCTGGGAGTGATAATGTCATAGGATCTCGTCTTCAAATACCACAACAGTGTATCTACCGCATCTGCTAGGAAAATGATAGGATGGATAATGAGAACCTTCAAAACTAGGGACGCCAAGCCCATGATGATTCTCTTCAAATAGCTTGTTCTCTCTAGACTGGAATACTGCTATACTCTAACTACCCCATTAAGGCAGGAAAAATTTCTGACCTGGAGAGTGTACAAAGAACTTTCACGGCACACATAAGTACGATAAGGCACCTAAGTTACTGAGAACGGTTGAAGGCCCTTGATCTGTATTCCTTAGAGCTCTGGCGAGAGAGATACATGATAATATACACTTTGAAAATCCTAGAGGGATTAGTACTAAACTTGCACGCGAAAATCACTCCCTGTGAAAGCAAAAGACTCTACAGAAGATGCAACATTCCCCCAATGAAAAGTAGGGGCGCCACGAGTACAGTGAGAGACAACACAATAAGTGTCCGGGGTCCAAGACTGTTCATCTGCCTCTCAGCCTACATAAGGGGGATTACCAATAGACCCCTGGCTGTCTTTGAGAAAGTACTGGACAGGCACCTAAAGTCAGTACCTGACCAACCAGGCTGTGGTTCGTACGTCAGCTTGCGTGCGGCCAGCACGCAGTCTCAGACCGAGCCGCGGGGGCGTTCAACCCCGAAACCTTCTCCAGGTAAACTTCAGGTAAACACACACCTCGAAACATGGAGAGCCAAGATGTTGGATATGGTGCTGGAAAACCTCATGCATCAACATGTTAAGGACACTACCAGAGTGAGAGGGGATGATGAACCAGCAAGATTGGACCTTGTGTTCACCCTTGGCAGTTCAGACATTGAGGACATTACATATGAGAGTCCCCTAGGAGCTAGTGACCACGTGGTTCTGTGCTTTGAATACATAGTAGAGTTGCAAGTGGAGAGAGTAACAGGAGTTGAATGGGAAAAGCCTGACTATAAAAGAGGGGACTACATAGGGTTGAGGAACTTCCTGCAGGAGGTTCCGTGGGACAGAGAACTGGCAGAAAAGCCAGTAAATGAAATGATGGAAAATGTAACAACAAAATGCAAGGAGGCAGTGGAAAGGTTTATTCCCAAGGGCAACAGAAACAATGGGAAGACCAGAACGTGCCCCTGGTTTACCCGACGGTGTAAGGAGGCAAAAACAAAGTGCAATAGAGAATGGAAAAAGAACAGAAGGCAGAGAATACATGAAAATAGGGAGATCAGTGGCAGAGCCAGGAACGAGTATGCACAGGTAAGGAGGGAGGCCCAGCGACAGTATGAAAATAACATAGCATCGAAAATCAAGACTGACCCGAAACTGTTGTATAACCACATCAGGAGGAAGACAACACTCAAAGAACAGGTGATCAGACTAAGAACAGAGGTGGAGAACTCGCAAGAAATGATCAGGAGTTATGTGAGGAGCTAAACAGGAGATTTAAGGAAGTTTTTACAGTAGAGACAGGAAGGGCTGTGGGAAGACAGCACAGAAGGGAACATCAAGAGGGAATATACCAACAAGTGTTGGATGACATACGAACAACCGAGGAGGAGATGCAGAAGCTGCTAAGTGACCTTGATACCTCAAAGACGATGGGACCAGACAACATCTCCCCATGGGTCCTTAGAGAAGGAGCAGAGATGCTGTGTGTGCCACTAACCACAATCTTCAACACATCCCTTGAAACTGGGCAACTACATGAGAAATGGAAGACAGCAAATGTAGTCCTCATATTTAAGAAAGGAAACAGAAATGAGGCACTAAACTACAGACCTGTGTCTCTGACATGTATTATGTGCAAAGTCATGGAGAAGATTATCAGGAGGAGAGTGGTGGAACACCTGGAACGGAACAAGATTATAAATGAAAACCAGCATGGGTTCATGGAAGGCAAATCCTGTGTCACAAACCTTCTGGAGTTTTATGACAAGGTAACAGAAGACACGAGAGAGAGGGGTGGGTTGATTGCATTTTCCTAGACTGCAGGAAGGCCTTTGACACAGTTCCCCACAAGAGATTAGTGCAGAAGCTGGAGGATCAGGCACATATAACAGGGAGGACACTGCAATGGATCAGGGAATACCTGTCAGGGAGGCAACAACAAGTCATGGTACGTGAAGAGGTATCACAGTGGGCGCCTGTGACGAGCGGGGTCCCACAGGGGTCAGTTCTAGGACCAGTGCTATTTTTGATAAATGCGAACGATATGATGGAAGGAATAGACTCTGAAGTGTCCCTATTCGCAGATGATGTGAAGTTGATGAGAAGAATTAAATCGGATGAGGATGAGGCAGGACTGCAAAGAGACCTGGACAGGCTGGACATGTGGTCCAGAAACTGGCTTCTCGAATTAAACCCTGCCAAATGCAAAGTCATAAAGATTGAGGAGGGGCAAAGAAGACCGAAGACAGAGTATAGGCTAGGTGGACAAAGACTACAGACCTCACTCAGGGAGAAAGACCTTGGGGTGACCATAACACCGAGCACGTCACCGGAGGCACACATCAACCAAATAACTGCTGCAGCATACGGGCGCCTGGCAAACCTGAGAATAGCGTTCCGATACCTTAATAAGGAATCGTTCAAACACTGTATACTGTGTATGTTAGGCCCATACTGGAGTATGCAGCACCAGTCTAGAACCCACACCTGGTCAAGCACGTCAAGAAGTTAGAGAAAGTACAAAGGTTTGCAATAAGGCTAGTCCCAGAGGTCAGAGGAATGTCGTACGAGGAAAGGTTGAGGGAAATCGGACTGACGACACTGGAGGACAGAAGGGTCAGGGGAGACATGATAACGACATACAAGATACTGCGGGGAATATACAAGGTGGACAGAGATAGGATGTTCCAGAGAGGGGACACAGAAACAAGGGGTCACAACTGGAAGCTGAAGACTCAGACGAGTCACAGGGACGTTAGGAAGTATTTCTTCAGTCATAGAGTCGTCAGGAAGTGGAATAGCCTAGCAAGTGAAGTAGTGGAGGCAGGAAACATACATAGTTTTAAGAGGTATGATGAAGCTCAGGAAGCAGAAAGGGAGAGGACCCCGTAGTGATCAGTGAAGAGGCGGGGCCAGGAGCTGAGTCTCGACCCCTGCAACCACAATTAAGTGAGTACAATTAGGTGAGTACACACACACACACACACACACGTGAAGCAGTATCGCTGAATAGTGCTCCCAGGATTTAGCGTTCTAGTGGCTGTTCTAAGATATTATTAGCGGTCATCGTACGTGAGTGAATCAGTGAACATACCTACAAGAGTGTAATAGCTTTCAAGAGTGAGAATAATGTGATAAGATCAAGAATTTTACAATTTAAATTTGAATGAATTGTGAGTGAGGGAGGGTAGCAGTCAGCTGCTGGCCGCAGTGTTGACACAAAATATCCAAACAGTTAATTGGGTTAACGGTGTGATCTGAAATATTAACAGATACATATGTTAGTTGGTTATAACAGCAGTGTAGTGATAAGGTCATAAAAGAGTGATTAAGTAATACTGAAAGAAAAAATTAGTCAATCCCCAGCTGTTGGTGTTGTGAAGGTAGCTAACATCATCAGTCTTGTTATGACCATAATACTGTACTAAAGAAAAAAGAGGGAATACTAAGTCTTAAAAGAAAAAGAAAAGAAAAACTTGAATGCATGATAAAGTTCCTGAAGGAGTTACAAAATTGAAGGAGTTGATAGCAGCCGACCAGCAGGAACCTCCATTGTTGTGCAGACGACATCACTTGCCTATTTGTGGTTAATTTTGGTTAGTGTCTAAAGTCTCAGTGTCTCGCCCTGCTGGTTGTATGCTATACCATCACTCTCTCCCTATTTCAGTACCAGGAGATAGATAGTGGTAACCCTGATAATGTTTAGTAAATTATCTAAATATCTCCAGGTAAACTCCAGAAGAGTTGTGTAGCCTATTGACCCCCCCCCCCCCGACAGCGACAAGCTAGTAAACAAGTACGAACATACAAACACACGTGTGCACCCGTAATTATTATTATAATAAACATTAGTATATATTAATAAGGGATGGGGTTCACTTATCTAGGTCTGGGGTGGTAGCACTGGCAACTGCAGTGGAGGGAGCAGTTAGGACTTTAAACTAGGAATAGTTAGTGGTATGGGTTTTGGCAGGAAAACAGTGAAGTCCCAGTGTAGTAATATTACGAGTTCTAGGGGAACTAGTAATAAGCAGAACGAGGTAGATATTGAAAAGCCAGGGACTTTGGGTGATAAGGACAGTAATAGGTTTAGTAGAAAAACAGAAATGAGCAGGAAGGGTAAAGAGAAAGGAGAGTCTTTCAAGGTTTATTATGCTAATTGCCGTAGTGCTAGGAATAAGATGGACGAGTTGAGATTAGTTGCTAGTGCAGGTAACATTGATGTATTTGCCTTAACTGAGACGTGGTTTAATTCAAAAAGTCGGGACATGCCTGTGGAATGTCATATTCAGGGTTTTAAATTGTTCCAAGTAGATAGAAGTATCGGGAAGGGGGGTGGGGTGGCATTGTATGTCCGAGATCACTTGAACTGTTGCATAAAAACGGGTATTAAGTCTGAAGTAACACATACAGAGTCTGTTTGGATAGAATTTTCAGAGGGGCATTAAAAACTGATTTTAGGAGTGATATACCGTCCCCCAAACTTAGATAGCGACCAAGGGAGACTACTATGGGAGGAAATTGTTAAGGCCACAAGGCACGATAATGTAGTAATTCTAGGAGACTTTAACTTTAGTCATATTGATTGGAATTTCTTGACTGGGAATTTAGAATCATACGACTTCTTAGAAGTAGTTCAGGATTTTTTTTGAAGCAGTTTGTGACAGAACCTACAAGGGTAAATAACCTGCTTGACTTAGTTATGGCAAAAAATGAATCCCTTGTTAATAATTTAGAAATTTCAGAGGAACTGGGTGCTAGCGACCACAAATCAATTACATTTAGCATTGAATGGAAGTACGATAGTAGCGATAACTCAGTAACAGTCCCAGATTTTCGCTTAGCAGATTACGATGGGCTTAGAGAACACTTATCATCTGTTGACTGGGGTAACGAAGTGAGCTATCAATATGACAGTTTTCTGAACACTATACATGCTGCTCAAAGAACGTTTATCCCATATAAAGAAATTAGATCAAATAGTAATGACCCAAAATGGATGAATAATAGGCTCAAATATCTACTAGGGCATAAGAAAGGAATTTATAGGCGTATCAAAAGAGGTGAGGGTGATCTTATGAATCAGTATATTGACATTAAGAGGGACATTAAAAAGGGGATAAGAAAAGCTAAAAGGGACTATGAAATTAAAGTTGCTAGGGATTCTAAAACTAACCCAAAAAGTTTTTTCCAGGTCTATAGAACAAAAGTTAGAGATAAGATAGGTCCCCTTAAAAATAACTATGGGCACCTTACTGACAAAGAGAATGAAATGTGCTCGGTTTTTAATAATTATTTTCTCTCAGTTTTTACACAGGAAGACACTAACAATATTCCAGTAATTAATTTTTATAGTGGGCTAGAAGAGGATAAATTATGTAACATCACAGTCACTAGTGAAATGGTTGTGAAGCAGATAGACCGACTGAAGCAAAATAAGTCGCCGGGTCCTGATGAGGTTTTTTCAAGGCTTCTTAAGGAATGCAAAATGGAACTCTGTGAACCATTAACTAATATTTTCAATTTATCTCTTCAAACAGGTGTAGTGTCTGATATGTGGAAGATGGCTAATGTAATTCCTATTTTTAAAACAGGGGACAAGTCGTTACTGTCAAATTACCGCCCAATAAGCCTGACCTCAATTGTAGGCAAATTACTAGTCAATTATAGCTGAGATTATAAGAAGCCATCTCGACAAGCATAGCTTGATTAATGATACTCAGCATGGATTCACAAGAGGCCGGTCTTGTCTAACTAATTTATTAACTTTCTTCAGTAAAGCTTTTGAGGCTGTTGACCACGATAAAGAATTTGATATTATTTACTTAGACATTAGTAAGGCTTTTGATAGAGTTCCGCACCATAGACTGTTAAAGAAAGTGGCAGCTCATGGCATTGGGGGAAAAGTGCTCTCGTGGATCGAGTCATGGCTCATTGACAGGAAGCAGAGTGTGTCCATAAATGGGGTTAAATCCGAGTGGGAATCAGTAACAAGTGGCGTTCCACATGGATCAGTCTTGGGCCCGTTGTTGTTTATAATATATATCAATGATCTTGATGAGGGAATTACTAGTGATATGAGCAAATTCGCCGATGACACAAAGATAGGTAGGATAACTGATTCAAACGTAGATGTTATGGAACTTCAGGAGGATTTAAACAAACTCTATTCTTGGTCAGAAAAGTGGCAGATGCAGTTCAATGTAGATAAATGCAAGGTTCTGAAGCTTGGGAGTGTCCATAACCCTAGTACTTATAAGTTAAATGATGTAGAACTTAGCAATACAGATTGCGAAAAGGACTTGGGGGTTATGGTGAGCAGCAACCTTAAACCAAGACAGCAATGCCTAAGCGTACGTAATAAGGCAAATAGATTACTGGGATTTATATCAAGAAGTGTAAGCAAAGAAGTCCAGAGGTCATACTGCAGCTTTATACATCATTAGTAAGGCCTCACCTAGATTATGCAGCTCAGTTCTGGTCTCCATATTACAGAATGAACATAAATTCGTTAGAAAACATTCAGCGTAGGATGACTAAATTAATACATAGCATTAGAAATCTTATGAAGAAAGATTGAAGACTCTTAAGTTACATTCACTTGTTAGACGAAGAATGAGGGGAGACCTGATCGAAGTGTATAAGTGGAAGATAGGTATTAATGTAGATGAATGGTTCAGGGAACCGACATGTTGATAAATTAGACACATGTGCAACTCTTGGGTATCTATATTGAGGAAACGTTTCGCCACACAGTGGCTTCATCAGTCCATACATAGGAGAAACTATGTATGGACTGATGAAGCCACTGTGTGGCGAAACGTTTCCTCAATAAAGATACCCAAGAGTTGCACATGTGTCTAATTTATCATAGGTGTTAATAAAGGGGATATTAATAAGGTCTTGAGGATATCTCTCCAAGAGAGAACCCGCAGTAATGGATTTAAATTAGATAAGTTTAGATTTAGAAAGGACATAGGAAAGTATTGGTTTGGAAATAGGGTAGTTGATGAGTGGAACAGTCTACCCAGTTGGGTTATTGAGACTGGGACTTTGGGTAGTTTCAAATTTAGGTTGGATAAGTACATGAGTGGGAGGGGTTGGATTTGAGTGGGACTTTCACATCAGAGCTTATTTCTTGGGTAGCATTGAAAATTGGGTTGGGCAAATGTTTTGTTAGTGGGATGAATTGTAAAGGACCTGCCTAGTATGGGCCAACAGGCCTCCTGCAGTGTGCCTTTATGTTCTTATGTTCTTAAAAAATAATCCTATAATCTTCAAAAAGTAAAGTAGCGTTGTGTACGAAGATCTGGGCCGGGAGAGTACCGGTGAACCAACAACAATAACATTTTTTTTTATTTTATTTAAAACCAATACAGTTTAACATAAAAATAAAGAAACAGTATGGATCTCAATCAAATTAACTGACAAACGGATTGCACCTACATGCTCGCAAGATATTGCTGCCAAACATACAACAAGAACTTACGGCAAGAACATAGCTAAAAAAAATTACATGTCACAGGGTCATGAATTGACATATATACACATTCATTGATGCAAAACCTTACATATATATAAACTGTACATATAACATGACCTCTGACAAAGGCTCAATACACTTGAACATAAAATATACAGAGAAGTTATATCAGTTAAATTCCATCCTTCGCATTAATCAAAAACCCAAAACCTAACATCATAATCTTACTAGAACATCTACAAACACATCCCTAACAATACAGCTTTACATATACCAACATACGAATATACAGAAAAAGAATACAGCTTAGAACACAATCACTGAAGCGCTATACTGTTACAATAAACCCACATACATAATCTCAGACACAAATGGACTACGTCACTAAACTGTCTAGATATGTCTGTATACCATACAGACTAAAACTTAACATCAAGAACTTAGCATTGACACCAAACCGGTATCAGGGTACAGACCATAATTATAAACTTTAAAAAGAATCGAATCATACATATATAAAGTATTACATAACGTCTGACCCATGACAAAGGCTCAAAACAATAGAAAGGGATATATATATATATATATATATATATATATATATATATATATATATATATATATATATATATATATATATATATATATACACCCACACACACACGTACACACAAAATTTTCACAAAATCTCATTAATCAGATGCACTGTATGCACAAAGCTAAACAGTATATAAGTATATCTCATCATGCAAAAACCCAGCACGTAACATAAATACAAACTAAAACACACTTCATGTCGCAAATAACTTATTACTCAAGAATCATGTTATACAAGACTGATACACATCATAATTATACATAAAAAATCTACTATATTATACCTACATTCTGAAAAGTGTTATATCTATCACACTTCGCTGCCATAAAGTCTCAATGAAAACCAGGAAACCATTCCAAACCCACATTCACAACACTCTCACGACCCATCCCCCCAAGGAAGCGAGCCCGCTGTGACCCCCTGACTCCCTCCAACCTATGAAAACCCCTTCACTCACTCATTATCAATCACAGATTTACGAGAATCCTTAACGTTAGCATTCTATACCCCTCTGAGAAAGCCTGATCCCACCTCCTCCCATACAAATCTCTGTTACGGCACATCGTACGATAGAACGTTACCGCAAGAACCTTCCTTCGCTCTTCACTATCCCCTCTCCCCCTCATCACCCACGACATATATATATAATCTACCATGATATAATCTAAAGCTCTTATGACACCCTCGTCTAACTCACCCATATCTAGACTTAAAGCACGCAAAACCGACACCCCAATGCCCCCCACCCTCTGTACCAACCTACTTAACCAGCACCTAACCTCCTCTAGCCCTTCACAAAAGTAAACTACATGGAACGCTGTCTCATCCCCTCCACAGATACCACAGCCCCCACCCTCTACAACCTGTCTGTTTCGTAATATCTCACAAGACGGAAGGATCCCATGCAGAAAACGAAACATCACCTCACGCGCCCGAGGGTTTAACTTCATTTTACTAAATCTAAACCAAATACTCCTCCAAGCATACATGGGGAACAAACCCTCAACTGGGACAACGCACCTACCTACAAGTAACCTACACAAAACCCTTATACGAACCTTTCTCAGTTCTCTAACCAACATCACAGCCCTCAAAACTATTTCACATTCCCTCAACTCCATTCCTCGATACCACATACCCAGCCTGTCGTGTATCCTTCCCAAACGCCCCGCGTTCACACCCTCACGCAACACTTCCCATTTAATAAACACACATTTAGCCCTCCGTCTCAAATCCATCAACCCCAACCCACCCTGCCTTACAGGTAGCATTACAACTTCCCTCCGTAACCAGTCACAACGTGAACCCCACAAAAATTTGTACACCCGTCTTAGAATCCCCGCAATCGCTGTCCCTGTAATTGGGAACACAGCTGCAACATGCCAAACCTTACTATACAATAAAATGTTCACGACTATCACTCGCTGTATCAGAGTTAGGTGCTGGGGTCTCAGAACACCTAGACGCCCCACGATCCTTTCCAATAACCTATCCGAGTTTTCCTCGCGCCGCAACCATGTCATCCTTATAAATAATACCACAAATCTTAAAGACACCGCCCATTCTTTAACAACATTACATCTCCCCCCCACACCCCCCACCCAAGATCCCAACCCCATGCACCTTGACTTCGCACTATTTACCTGCATACCCGTGGCACTTCCAAATAATTGCACCACCTCGTCCAACACTCCCATTGACATCCCTTCACGAATGAGCACAGTGGTGTCGTCAACATATCCAATTAAACCCGGCCAGGACCTCCCACCCCCCCACACTTCACTCACAAGGTGTACATAAGCTACGGTCAACCATTCTATAAAAGGGGTCCTGGAAACACGTAAACAATATTTGGGACATGGGGCATCCCTGTCTAAGGCCTCTACCCCTTGCAATTTCCCTCCCCATACACCCATTAATCTGTATCCTCATTTTCGCCCCCTTGTACAACATATTTACCCACTCGACTATTTCCTCCCCAAAACCCTGTCTCCTAAGTATAACCTGCAAAGCTCCCCTTTCCACTCTATCATATGCTCCCTGCCAATCTAGAGCCAACAAAGCCGCCCCTCCACCCCCATCCTTAGCTTCCACAAAACTTCTCAGTATCCCATGTCCTTCAATCATTGACCTTCCCGGCACCCCAAACTGAGATTTTGACACCACCCTCTCCACAACACATTTGAACCTATTACCTAAAATTTTTGCAAACACCTTATAGTCTGCACACATCAGTGATATGGCTCGGTACTCCCGAAGGGTGGGCTGCCCCTTGACCTTCGGGACCAACACTACAACTGCTGTTACCTGCTTCTCCCCCAACTTACCCTTCTCCTTCATACGATTAAATAACCTAACTATAAATTCCTTTATCAACGTCCAATGTTGTAAATAAAATTCTACCGGGAGACTGTCAATACCGGGAGCTTTCCCCTTCCTCATTCCCCTTAACGCATTCTCTATTTCCTCTGCCGTAATAGTCCCACCTAAAGCCTTTCTATCACTATTTCCTAAATTACACGTCACATACGTACACACCTTGTCCAACGCCACGTCACCCACCCCACCCACTGTTCCAGTACTTCTCGTACCAAGCCTCCGCATACGCACACATCCCCTTCGTGGTTCGTATCTCCTGCCCTGCTCTATAATTTCCAACCATCTCCGTTACCTCTAAACATGGTATAGCTGTCACCGCCTGCCTTTGCTTTTGATGCCGCAAAACACACACTGACGGCTTGTCGCCCCAAAGCACTTCCTCCACCCCTGCCTGCACCCTTACAGCTTGAAACCTTTCATTTTGCAACACCCTCAACCTTCCCTTTATTTCAGCTATTTCATCCATTGGAAAATTATTCCCACCCACCCCCCTCCAATAGCAACCTCTTAACCTATCCTCTAAATAGTTAGCCAGTCCATATTTTAAATTATTAATACGTTTTCCCTCTCTCACATGAAGCTTTCTAATCCTTTCCTTTGCGACACTATCCCACCATGTCACAATGTCATCCACTCCCTGTTCTTCCACACTAAGCTCCCTCCATAGGACTGAAAACCCCTCCAACCCCTCCTCATCACCTAACACACTCATATTTAATTTCCAATAACTTTTATATATGTCCGCAAGCGTCCCCCACCCAACCTCCACCACCACTGCCCTATGATCTGACATTGTAGCCTCAACAGTACTGAAAGATTTCACATCCACTCCCTGAGAAAGGTACACTCTATCTAGTCTCGCAGCATATCCACTCCTAACAAACGTATATTCAGTCTCCCACACTGCCCCCCCAAAGGCATCACGTAACCTAACATCCCTTAATAACTCCCTAAGAGCCACAGACATATATCCAGCCCCTCTTGGGTCCACATCAGCCACCCTGATTACACTATTCCAGTCCCCACCAACTATCGCCACCTCTGGCAGCGCACTTAAGAAAAACACAAGATCCTTACACACAAAATCATTCTTTACCTTTATGTTATTTTCAGCCGGCGCATACACACTCACAAAAGACACACGCTTACCCATCCACCACCCATCCACACGCAACAACCTCCCTCCCCCTCCTCCCTCGCTTCTCTGAAAAACAAACGGGCTCGTCTCCCTTATTAAAATTCCCACACCACCTTTTAGACGGGGAGATGGCAGGGTAACTACTCGAAATCCTGCCACCTCCAACACCCTACCCTCTTTAAAATTGTGCTCCTGCAGGAACACAACATCCACTCTAGATTTATTCAGAAAATTACGAAACCAATCTCTCTTCATACCGCTACATAACCCATTAACATTTACAGACATACACCTAAGGCCTATTAAAGTTTCCACCCCTGCTTCCTCTCATCACTCTTTACAACTCCAGAGCTTGAATGTAAGTTTGACACCTTCAGAGTGCTCTCTTTCCCTCCCCCCTTCTTCCGGTGCCTCCTATCATGGCTACCACCACCTACACCACTACCTTCGCACTTCACCTCAGTCTGTTTCCCAGGCCTTTGTGCAGGCGTAAGGACGTCATCAGAATCTGATGTAGCCGCCCTCTTTCTCGTGACAATCATGTTACACATGTCTTGGTCAGATGTTGCCTCTCGATGAACCTCCACCTCCACCTGAGAATGGTTTAATGATTCAATGGACGACTCCAAACCACCATCACGTCCCAAATTATCATGTCTCAGACTTTCTGGAAGCGACGATTCTCCGATGACACCACGCTCAGATGTAACGTCCTTCTCTGGCGGTGACAAAGTCTTCAACACCTCCACCAATTCCTCCTCAATCTCAAGAACCTTCTCCTGTAATTGCTGCTCCTCCTTATCCACAGGAGACGACACCTGATCAGGCAGCTTGGGGCGGGACTCCAACTCACCGCCAGTCCTGTGTGCCTGATCCACTATCTCGCTCCACAAAACACCACGCCCTCCATCCGATGTTTGTTCCTCACCTGCCACCTTTGAAGCAGGGGCTGCAACGTCCACCACAGGTCCAGGCACATGTCTTCGCTTGTCACAGGTCGCCGCTATGTGATCATACTCACCACATAGGCGGCACGTACGTCGTTGTCCTGGGTACATTACCATTACCTGCGTCCTGAAATCTTGTAGATACACATAGGACGGTATTGGGTGCCTCAAAGTCATTTTGAGGTTGAAAGAACCCTCTGGAAAACCAGCATAGGCTCCTGCCGCCCACGTACCATGTTGAGCATAATTCACCGTCCCATACTTCTCAAATCTTTCCTTATATCCGCCTCAAAGGGAACGTTGCGTAGCTTGATCCACGTATAATGCCGTGAAACATCTATCATTCTTACACTGACAGCTGGTGTGACGTTAAGACTCACGTCCTGAAACCTGGTGACTAACGATTCATAAACCGTTGCTGACAGCAGTTTGACGAAAATTCGTTGTCCCCCGTTCAATGCTACACCATACAAGTCACTATCTTGTATGCCATATGTCTCCGGGATGATCTTTGGCAATAAGACTTGCGCAGAACTGGGCGTTATCGTTCCTTTAAGTAGCTCAATGCCTACAGTATTTATCCGTCGTCTCAGACTAACCGCCATCTTGACAATCGCAGTGCTCCTATGTTGTTAGCCGAGGTGTGACAGCACCACTTCACACCACTGCAGCCAGGTAACTGACAAGGGAGCTTGCCTACAAACAGCAGAGGGGTGCAGAGCACAACCACACTCTACCATGGTCAGGCAGCGAATGTGAACAATAACAAATAGTGTTAACGTGACCCCCCCCCTCTTTTTCAAAGAACGACAAGCTAGTAAACACACACACACACACACACAAACACAAGTGTACACACAAACACAATTGTACACAATTAATATTATATAGTATATATTAGTGTATATTAATAAGGAATTGATTGTGAAAAAAAAAATTATAATCTTCAAAAGAGTAGCGTAGCCTAGTGTGCGCACGCACACCCACACAGTACCCACACACACCCACACACCCACGCACCCACACACACCCACACACACCCACACACACCCACACACACCCACACACACCCACACACACCCACACACCCACACACACCCACACCCACACACACCCATACACACCCACACACACACACACACACACACACACACACACACACACACACACACACACACACACACACACACACATCACTCACACACACACACAACACACACACACATAACACACACACACACGCAACACACACACACACACACACACACACACACACACACACACACACACACACACACACACAACCACACACACACACATTGCCAGACTCACACATACACTCCCCCCCCTCCCCCACCGACATCTCACTCCTTCACCTGATCCCTCCCCTCCCTCTTTCACCTGATCCCTCCCCTCCCTCTTTCACCCTCCCCCTCCCCACCTCTCCCTCCTTCCCCCTCTCCCTCTCCTACTCACCCACTTGCTTCACTCTCCTTCCCATTCCCCCTCCCCACTACTCTCCCACATAGCCACAGTTCCTCCTCTACCTCCCCCCCCACACTCTGACATACACAATACTAACCTAACATACAGAATTACATAGGTTTCCCACTCTGAGGCAATCAGGATAAAACAAAAATGGGTTGCCAGAGAGCAACAAGAAAAACCAAGGGACAGGAGGAGGAAACTGCAAAGGAAGATTGGGCAGCAGAGCTCACAAAAAGGGAACATGAATGGGAAAAGAAACTAGAAGAACTTAGCATGAGAATGGAAGAGAGGATAGACATGGAAAGCAGGAAGTGGGAAGTGCAAGTCAAAGCAGCAGAGGCCAGGATACAGAGTTTAGAAGAGGAACTGAAAAATCTGAAACAGCCTAAAGAACTAAAGAACATTTTGGGATTGACAACAGAGACTGCTACCTCAGTCACAAATAAGGGGACTGTAGAGAAAGAAGGAGCAAAACTGCATGTAGAAGCTCAATCAGTGGAGACTGTAGTAAATGAAAGAGCTAAGCTATATGTGGAGGCCCTAACAGACCACAGCAGAGCCCAGGGAAAGCCGAGAAGGGAAAATGACAGGCCACTGAGCCCAAGTACATTAGCTAGTGAAACTGAAGAAAGGAAAGCTGCAATGGAGGAAATCAAATTGAATGAGGGGATACACAGGGATATGCAGTGGGAGCATGAAAGGGTGAGGTCAGTCTTTGTGTATGGGCTCCAGGAAGTTGAAGGGGAAACATATGAAGCAAGAAAACAAGGGGAAAATAAGCAATTGAAAGCATCATGAAAGCAATAGGAGAAGACGACATGACCCAGCTGGAAAATTTTCGGAGAATAGGGGGGTTTGTAAAAAAAAGAACCCGGACAGTGAAAGTGACCTTCAGGGCAGAATCGACTCGGAACAGGATCCTGCAGGAGAAAGCACGATTAAGGGACATCCCAGCATACAGGAAGGTGTATCTCGACTGCGACAGAACACAAGCAGAAAGGCAGAAACAGAGAGAGATGGAACAAAGACGAAAGGAGGAAAAAGAGGGGATGGAAAAGACAGACAGGAGATCCCAGACACAGGAAGATCAAATACAGCCTCCCTCACAACTTCCTATAGAAGCCTCTCAACCAGGTCAACCCCAGTGCAACCAAACACTCTAAACCAAAACACCCATGCCACATCCAATGCCCCCACCCACTGCATTACAAACTCCACCCCCACAGCAACCACCCATAGTTCCTTATCAGGTCTCCCACTTCCCCAACCCCAATACTCCTCCCAGACCACAATCTTAGAAAAGAAGATGAAGGTGTGGTATACAAATGCAGATGGAATAACAAATAAGTATGAGGAGTGGCACGAAAGAATCAAGGAGACATCCCCAGACATAATAGCACTCACAGAAACAAAACTCACCAGAATAATAACAGATTCAATCTTTCCATCCGGATATCAAATCCTCAGGAAAGACAGAGGGAGGAGGAGTTGCACTGCTTATTAAAAACCAGTGGGGGTTTGAGAAAATGGAAGGAATGGATGGCACGGGCGAAAGGGACTACTTAGTAGGAACAATCCAGTCTGAGGGACATAAGGTGATAATTGCAGTGTTGTACAACCCACCACAGAACTACAGGAGGCCAAGAGAAGAATACGATGAGAGCAACAGAGCAATGATCGACACACTAGCCGAGGTGGCCAGGAGAGCACACATGGGGGGAGCAAAGTTACTAGTTATGGGTGATTTCAATCACGAGGAGATTGACTGGGAAAACCTGGAGCCCCATGGGGGTCCCGAAACATGGAGAGCCAAGATGATGGATGTGGTACTGGAAAACCTCATGCATCAACATGTTAGAGACACTACCAGAGAGAGAGGATAGGATGAACCAGCAAGACTGGACCTTGTATTCACCTTGAGTAGTTCTGACATCGAGGATATCATGTATGAAAGGTCCCTGGGAGCTAGTGATCATGTGGTTCTGTGCTTCGACTACATAGTTGAGCTCCAAGTGGAGAGAGCAGCAGGAATAGGGTGGGAAAAACCAAACTACAAAAGGGGGAACTACTCAGGCTTGAGGAACTTCTTTCAAGACATTCAGTGGGAGAGGGAACTGACAGGAAAACCAGTACAAGAAATGATGGACTATGTCGCAACAAAATGCAAGGAGGCAGAGGAGAGGTTTGTTCCCAAGGGAAACAGAAATAATGGGAAGAACAGAATGAGTCCTTGGTTCACCCAAAGGTGTAGGGAGGCAAAAACTAGGTGTACTAGAGAATGGAAAAGGTACAGAAGACAGAGAACTCAGGAAAATAAAGAGATTAGCCGAAGAGCCAGAAACGAATATGCACAGATAAGAAGGGAGGCTCAGCGGCAATATGAAAATGACATTGCATCGAAAGTCAAGACTGACCCGAAGCTGTTGTACAGCCACGTTAGGAGGAAAACAAGTCAAGGATCAGGTAATCAGACTGAGGAAGGGTGATGGGGAATTCACAAGAAACGACCGGGAGGTATGTCAGGAGCTCAACACAAGATTTAAAGAAGTATTTACAGTGGAAACCAGTAGGACTCCAGGAAATCAGAGCAGGGGGGTGCACCAGCAAGTGCTGGATGAGGTACATATAACCAAGGAGGAGGTGAAGAAGCTGCTATGCGAACTTGACACCTCAAAGGCGGTGGGACCAGACAACATCTCTCCGTGGGTCCTTAAAGAGTGAGCAGAGACATTGTGTGTACCATTAACGAAGATCTTCAACACATCATTTGAAACTGGGCAACTCCCCGAGGTATGGAAGATGGCAAATGTAGTCCCAATTTTTAAAAAGGGAGACAGACATGAGGCACTAAACTACAGACCTGTATCACTAACGTGTATAGTATGCAAGGTCATGGAGAAGATCATCAGGAGGAGAGTGGTGGAGCACCTGGAAAGAAACAAGTGTATAATTGACAACCAGCATGGTTTCAGGGAGGGAAAATCCTGTGTCACAAACCTATTAGAGTTTTATGACAAGTTGACAGAAGTAAGACAAGAGAGAGAGGGGTGGATCGACTGCATATTTTTGGACTGCAAAAGTTCCTCACAAGAGGTTACTGCAAAAGCTAGAGGATCAGGCACACATAACAGGAAAGGCACTGCAATGGATAAAAGAATACCTTACAGGGAGGCAACAACTAGTCATGGTACGTGATGAGGTGTCAAAGTGGGCGCCTGTGACAAGCGGGGTTCCACAGGGGTCAGCCCTAGGTCCTGTGCTGTTCTTGGTATATGTGAATGACATAACGGAAGGGATAGACTCAGAAGTGTCCTTGTTTGCGGACGATGTGAAGTTAATGAGAAGAATCAAATCGGATGAGGATCAGGCAGGACTACAAAGAGACCTGGACAGGCTACAAGCCTGGTCCAGCAACTGGCTCCTTGAGTTTTACCCCGCCAAATGCAAAGCCATGAAGATTGGGGAAGGGCAAAGAAGACCGCAGACACAATATAGTTTAGATGGCCAAAGTCTGCAAACCTCACTCAAGGAAAGATCTGGGGGTGAGTATAACACCGAGCATATCTCCTGAGGCGCACATCAATCAGATAACTGCTGCAGCATACGGGCGCCTGGGAAACCTACGGATAGCGTTCCGATACCTCAGTAAGGAGTCGTTCAAGACTCTGTATACCATTTACGTCAGGCCCATACTGGAGTATGCAGCACCAGTTTGGAATCCACACCTAGTCTAGCACGTCAAGAAATTAGAGAAAGTGCAAAGGTTTGCAACAAGACTAGTCTCAGAGCTACGGGAATTGTCCTACGAAGGAAGGTTGAGGGAAATCGGCCTGACGACACTGGAGGCCAGGAGGGTCAGGGGAGACATGATAACGACATATAAAATATTGCGCGGAATAGACGAGGTGGACAAAGACGGGATGTTCCAGGGAGGGGACACAGACACAAGAGGTCACAATTGGAAGTTGAAGACTCAGATGAATCAAAGGAATGTTAGGAAGTATTTCTTCAGTCATAGAGTAGTCAAGCCGTGGAATAACCTAGAAAGGGAAGTAGTGGAGGCGGGAACCATACATAGTTTTAAGGCGAGGTATGATAAAGCTCATGGAGCAGGGAGAGAGAGGACCTAGTAGCAATCAGTGAAGAGGCGGGGCCAGGAGCTATGACTCGACCCCTGCAACCACAAATAGGTGAGTACAAATAGGTGAGTACACACACACACACACACACACACACGGGGCCAGGAGCTCGGACTCGACCCCCGCAACCTCAACACACACACACACACACACACACACACACACACACACACACACACACACACACACACACACACACACACACTCACACACACATTTTCAACTTCCAAATGATTTTTTTTCTCTGTCAATCACTTAATCACTTCCCGTCCAAATCCTTCTTTTCCCATCTCGTCCTTCGCTGTATCTCCTCTTCCATACTCACTCTCTTTCCCCTTTGCCTCATTTCCTATATCTCTCTTCACTCCACATTCATCTCCCCGTCCATCTCCGCTCCAAGTTCTCAACTTTGCAACTCTTGTGTCCGGGCGTCATATTTTAGAGTTTTCCCGTCTCCATGGCAACAGGGTTTTAGAACAGTTACCATGATTTACATTAATAATACCAGTGAATCTCTAAGTTTAGCTCATGCTCCTCCTTCCCCTGTGTGTGTGTGTGTGTGTGTGTGTGTGTGTGTGTGTGTGTGTGTGTGTGTGTGTGTGTGTGTGTGTGTGTGTGTGTGTGTGTATGCTAATTCCAGATTTCCTGGAATTAGCATAATGCGACGAGTTGTGTGATGGTACGAGTGATCCAGATTATTGTAGTGGGAGTAATGTTAACAGAGGAAGCGGTTACAGTAGTAAGCAGTAGCAAAAGTTGTAATAGTAGTGGTACTAGTAGAAGTAGTAGTAGTAGTAGTTCAGTAGTAGTAGCAATTGAATCTCTATAATATTAAAGTCAAAACTGGGAAATCATTTTGCTTGCGTTGTTAACATCACCAGGAAGATCAGTGTGGCTTAAACAACGCAGGTGTGAGATGACTAGTGTATATTACTATAAACGGAGCTTGATATTCCTCCGAAGACTGTAAGCACATTATAGCACTCAGGTATTTCTATTTAGTTTTGCTCTGTGATATTTTAAACACGATTATTTTTTTGTGATTTCTTCCATGATATGATGCAGACAAATAATGAAATCCCTTATTTCATTAAAAAATTGAAAGCCATTACCTGGACTATACCTGGAGGGTGTTTCAGGGGTCAACGCCCCCTCGGCCCGGTCCGTACGTAATCCAACGAACGAACCACAGCCCGGCTAATCAGGTACTGACCAGCTATTAATATAAACCACAATAAGAGTTAGTCCACATGTTTTCGTTAATAAGGTCCAGCTCGATACAACGTCTTTCTCTCTTATCCAAACGATTCACTGATAAAGGATGTTTGTATATCATAGATTGGGCGCTGTTTCAGAAGCCAGATCCACCTTGCTGACCAGTAAGTAAGTGCAGCAGCTTGTCAGAGTTCTGAGGATCTTTGAGACAAGTACACAATCCTTCACTCATGTTAGTGTTTTTAGTTACAAGCAATACACAAATAACCCGCACATAGGAGAATGAAAATTATGATGACATTTCTGTCCGACTTGGTCCAAATCGGTCGTAAATGCTCTGCACAACAAGGGGCTTTCTCTATAATATGTCACTGATGTCAGTTATGGCCTGATTAAGTTGCATCAGGAACTTGTACAAATAAAGATTATTATTTACATTATTATTAGTAGTATTATGGAATGAACAAAGCCATTCTGTATGGTTAAAACAAACAAATTCTTGCAGGTGTTCAGGCAGTGACCACAAACACACATACAACTTACTTTCCCTCCCCTCCCCTCGCGGGGCTAAGTGATTAATGTGGTTTAAAGTCTATCACACACACTAAGGGCATTAAGGTTGCATGTCAGCTATCAACCACCACCGCCACTCAAGATGACCTTTATCCCGAAAACGGGGTTTAAATCTGAGTGTTAATACACCGAGAGACACACAGCTCTTGGGCGTTCATATATCTGGGTTCAGCCTTGAAGAGTTCCATGTTTACGATGCGTGGAAAAAAAAGGTTGCTTTTTAATATAGTGTGGGATATGTTATTTACTTCTGTCGGTACAATGAGGAGGCTTTCAGCGAGCAGCTGCCCCTTCCTCAGTCCAATATTTTGTCAAATTATTTTGTTGACTCTTCATCAAGTTTACATTCATATAAATAATATTAATACTCTCACACACATTCATGCACAAACGCACACGGACACTCACACACATACACATACATATGCACACATTCACATATATACATTATATATATATCAGTAACAACACTGCGACTTACTGAGGATTCGAACCCATGTATTCTTGGCCCTGCCTTGTGGTGAGCGAAAATCACATGACGCTTTAACCCACTGAACCAACCAATCCTACAAGAACCAAGCACCTAGCCAAACTAGGTGTGTTACTCTTGGTCCGAGGATATACGGTTGTGTGGGTTCCTCTAAGCTAATTTCATTCTTATCCCCATTTGGTGTACTAGCCTCCACAAACAATATATGTATTATTGTGACCACGAACAAGTGGTACTGAATCAATAACAACACTGCTACTAGCCGAGGATTCGAACCCATGTAGTTTTGGCCCTGCCTCGTGGTGAACGAATCCTCGGCTAGTCGCAGTGTTGTTATTGATTCAATTACACTTCGCTCTATCACATAAGGATTTTGAATAAAATACAAATTAATGATAATGAGAAATGTGAATTTTTAATAAATTGTTAATTTATTAAAATTAGGCAAGTAATGATGGAAAAGCACATTCTGTTAGTTTTAAGAACATATGAATTCCAAATCAACATGAATCAAATCAAATGATTTTATTAAAAAAATGTGTTCCTAATGGTTAGCCTACATATTGAATCAAAGGAAGGAGGACTGCTTTGATTTTCGCTTGTGCTGTGCATCGAGACCATTACGTTTCAATGACCAGCAGTAATCCGCCATCATGCTGACATTCTATTTGCTCTGGTATAGAGTTTCCATGGTGCAAATATCCTGATGGAACCGCTCTCCTTGTACCTCACTGTAGTCCCCACAATTGTTGGGAAAATAGTCAAGATGTTTGTGCAAAAAGTGCATCTTCACACCATTCTAGATCCAAGTTGTTGGAAACTTGAAATAAGGTCTTGGATCATTTTTTTCATATTTAGGGGAGCGCCTGTTTCCCAGGAAATTGTGGACAATCTGCTTGAATGAAAACCAGGCATTCACCTCGACACCTGCTAATGCTTCATCAATTCCCGAATCTGAGGGCCAACAAAGATTCCTACCTTAAGCTTGCCTTCACTTATACGAGGAAACTTTGACTCCAGGTACTTGAAAGCAGTTCCATTCTTGGAGTGGTGGCAGCAGAATTTTCATGGGGTCAACTAGTGGCACAGTTTTCACGTTGTGATTTCCGGGTAAGAAGCTGGTTTTTGGACACTATGGTCAATTCGCAAAGATGCAACTATGTTACCATTGTAGAGAAGTACAGCCTTTAAACTTCTTTTAGAAGAATCAGTAAAGAGTCTCCATTCATCTGCTCTGTATAACATCCCCATTTGTTCAATAGGGCCAGAAATATTTGAACAGAAAACTAAAGATTCCTCTTTGTCAAAGAACTGAGTGAATTCCGCTTCACGATGATGGTACCAAGCGAATGTTGTTCCAGGAGCTAGAAGCCTGTGTTCCTTCAGTCTCGAGCCAAGTAACTGTGCACTTTCTTTTGGAAGGTTAAGTCTCTCACCAAGTCATTGAGCTCAACTTGGTTGAAGTGTTTGGGATCGTCATTTGTTTGTGGTTCATAAGAACATAAGAAAGGAGGAACACTGCAGGAGGCCCGTTGGCCCATACTAGGCAGGTCCTTTACAATTCATCCCACTAACAAAACATATGCCCAACCCAATTTTCAATGCCACCCAAGAAATAAGCTCTGATGTGAAAGTCCCACTCAAATCCAACCCCTCCCACTCATGTACTTATCCAACCTAAATTTGAAACTACCCAAAGTCCCAGCCTCAATAACCCAACTAGGTAGACTGTTCCACTCATCAACTACCCTATCTCCAAACCAATACTTTCCTATGTCCTTTCTAAATCTAAACTTATCTAATTTAAATCCATTACTGCGGGTTCTCTCTTGGAGAGACATCCTCAAGACCTTATTAATATCCCCTTTATTAATACCTATCTTTCACTTATACACTTCGATCAGGTCTTCCCTCATTCTTCGTCTAACAAATGAATGTAACTTAAGAGTCTTCAATCTTTCTTTATAAGGAAGATTTCTAATGCTATGTATTAATTTAGTCATCCTACGCTGAATGTTTTCTAACGAATTTATGTCCATTCTGTAATATGGAGACCAGAACTGAGCTGCATAATCTAGGTGAGGCCTTACTAATGATGTATAAAGCTGCAGTATGACCTCTGGACTTCTGTTGCTTACACTTCTTGATATAAATCCCAGTAATCTATTTGCCTTATTACGTACGCTTAGGCATTGCTGTCTTGGTTTAAGGTTGCTGCTCACCATAACCCCCAAGTCCTTTTCGCAATCTGTATGGCTAAGTTCTACATCACTCCCAAGCTTCAGAACCTTGCATTTATCTACATTGAACTGCATCTGCCACTTTCCTGACCAAGAATAGAGTTTGTTTAAATCCTCCTGAAGTTCCATAACATCTACGTTTGAATCAATTATCCTACCTATCTTTGTGTCATCGGCGAATTTGCTCATATCAAGATCATTGATATATATTATAAACAACAACGGGCCCAAGACTGATCCCTGTGGAACGCCACAGGGGATCTGTAACAACAGATCCCCACTCGGATTTAACCCCATTTATGGACACTCTCTGCTTCCTGTCAGTGAGCCATGACTCGATCCACGAGAGCACTTTTCCCCCAATGCCATGAGCTGCCACTTTCTTTAACAGTCTATGGTGCGGAACTCTATCAAAAGCCTTACTAAAATCTAAGTAAATAATATCAAATTCTTTATCGTGGTCAACAGCCTCAAAAGCTTTACTGAAGAAAGTTAATAAATTAGTTAGACAAGACCGGCCTCTTGTGAATCCATGCTGAGTATCATTAATCAAGCTATGCTTATCGAGATGGCTTCTTATAATCTCAGCTATAAGTGACTCTAGTAATTTGCCTACAATTGAGGTCAGGCTTATTGGGCGGTAATTTGACGGTAACGACTTGTCCCCTGTTTTAAAAATAGGAATTACATTAGCCATCTTCCACATATCAGACACTACACCTGTTTGAAGAGATAAATTAAAAATATTAGTTAATGGTTCACAGAGTTCCATTTTGCATTCCTTAAGAACCCTTGAAAAAACCTCATCAGGACCCAGCGACTTATTTTGCTTCAGTCTGTCTATCTGCTTCACAACCATTTCACTAGTGACTGTGATGTTACATAATTTATCTTCTTCTAGCCCACTATAAAAATTAATTACTGGAATATTGTTAGTGTCTTCCTGTGTAAAAACTGAGAGAAAATAATTATTAAAAATCGAGCACATTTCATTCTCTTTGTCAGTAAGGTGCCCATAGTTATTTTTAAGGGGACCTATCTTATCTCTAACTTTTGTTCTATAGACCTGGAAAAAACTTTTTGGGTTAGTTTTAGAATCCCTAGCAACTTTAATTTCATAGTCCCTTTTAGCTTTTCTTATCCCCATTTTAATGTCTCTCTTAATGTCAATATACTGATTCATAAGATGACGCTCACCTCTTTTGATACGCCTATAAATTCCTTTCTTATGCCCTAGTAGATATTTGAGCCTATTATTCATCCATTTTGGGTCATTTCTATTTGATCTAATTTCTTTATATGGGATAAACGTTCTTTGAGCAGCATGTATAGTGTTCAGAAAACTGTCATATTGATAGGTCTCTTCGTTACCCCAGTCAACAGATGATAAGTGTTCTCTAAGCCCATCGTAATCTGCTAAGCGAAAATCTGGGACTGTTACTGAGTTATCGCTACTATCGTACTTCCATTCAATGCTAAATGTAATTGATTTGTGGTCGCTAGCACCCAGTTCCTCTGAAATTTCTAAATTATTAACAAGGGATTCATTGTTTGCCATAACTAAGTCAAGCAGGTTATTTCCCGTTGTAGGTTCTGTCACAAACTGCTTCAAAAAACAATCCTGAACTACTTCTAAGAAGTCGTATGATTCTAAATTCCCAGTCAAGAAATTCCAATCAATATGACTAAAGTTAAAGTCTCCTAGAATTACTACATTATCGTGCCTTGTGGCCTTAACAATTTCCTCCCATAGTAGTCTCCCTTGGTCCCTATCTAAGTTTGGGGGACGGTATATCACTCCTAAAATCAGTTTTTCATGCCCCTCTGAAAATTCTATCCAGACTCTGTATGTGTTACTTCAGACTTAATACCCGTTTTTATGCAACAGTTCAAGCGATCTCGGACATACAATGCCACCCCACCCCCCTTCCCGATACTTCTATCTACTTGGAACAATTTAAAACCCTGAATATGACATTCCGCAGGCATGTCCCGACTTTTTGAATTAAACCACGTCTCAGTTAAGGCAAATACATCAATGTTACCTGCACTAGCAACTAATCTCAACTCGTCCATCTTATTCCTAGCACTACGGCAATTAGCATAATAAACATTGAAAGACTCTCCTTTCTCTTTACCCTTCCTGCTCATTTCTGTTTTTCTACTAAACCTATTACTGTCCTTATCACCCAAAGTCCCTGGCTTTTCAATATCTACCTCGTTCTGCTTATTACTAGTTCCCCTAGAACTCGTAATATTACTACACTGGGACTTCACTGTTTTCCTGCCAAAACCCATACCACTAACTATTCCTAGTTTAAAGTCCTAACTGCTCCCTCCACTGCAGTTGCCAGTGCTACCACCCCAGACCTAGATAAGTGAACCCCATCCCTGGCATACATGTCATTTCTGCCATAGAAGAGGTCCCAGTTGTCAATGAATGTTACCGCATTTTCCTTACAGTATTTGTCCAGCCAGCAATTGACACCAATTGCCCTAGACAACCATTCATTTCCAACTCCTCTCCTTGGCAAAATACCACACATGACAGGGTTCCCACCCTTACTCCTAATTATTTCTATTGCTTACCTATACCTGCTAATCAGGTCTTCACTCCTACGTCTGCCAACATCGTTGCCTCCAGCACTGACACAGATAATAGGATTGCTCCCATTACCTCTCATGATGTCATCCAGACGGCTAACAATATCCTCCATCCCAGCCCCAGGAAAGCAAACTCTCTGTCTCCTACTCCTGTCCTTCAAGCAGAACGCCCTATCCATATACCTAACTTGGCTATCCCCAACAACAACAATATTCTTACCTTCCTTGGTGTCGTTCGTCGTGATGTTCCCAGTAGTCGACTCACATTCGTCGGGTAGCACTGAGAATGTATTAGATGTTTCCACAACAGTTTCCACGGCAGTCTCTTTCTTCTTCATCGTTTCTACCTTTCCATTCGTCCTCTTGATCGTCAACTTCGTTCCCTGCTGTCCAGCCACTGACCAGTTTCCCTTCTTGACCTGAGGACTCAAAACAGGAGGACTACTACGAATCTTCTTGTTTTCCTCGGTCAGTCGCCGAATCTTCAACTTCGCCATCCTCAATTCTTCCTTAAGCTGTTGGTAAAGTTGCTCGATGGAGGGCATCTTGCTTCAATTCGTAGAGAGCGCGCAAACAGGTCTTCACAGAGCTAAGTACACGTCAACACTGCGTAAAAGCCAACTCAATCAGGAGCTACTGCGCAGCACGTCCGCACGGTCTCTTTAGAATCAATGGTATCAGATTCTGATGAAATTTACCATGTCTCAGGTGGCACAGGTACAGGAATATCTTCAGAGTGTGGAACAGGTATTATTACTGAAGGAATATTTAGATATATTCTGCGATCTTTAGTCTTCTTGTTGAATCCAGCTACTTTAGTCATACAAAAGTAGCAGTCATCATGGTGGTTCATCTGCTCCCGCCATACCATTGGTACTCCAAAGGGCATAATGCAACTCTTGCAAGCTTTGTGTGGTGCAAATGGTTGTCCTGGTCTCCAAGTTTGCAGATAAAATAAACAAAGTAGCAGCGCTTCAATAAAGGAGTAATGTTGCTCCGGGAATCTGAAGGGATGAATTGCCGGCAGACATAGCAAAATATGAATTTATACATCCTAAAGACATATTAATAATCTGAAAATAAAGAAAAATATATTAGATTTAACATTTAAGTCAAAATAAGGTAAGCATTTTAATTAGTATTATACCACTTTCTCACTTACTTATGTTATACAAAAAGAGAAAAGTAACGTTTCCGTATAACGTGACAACCTGATGTGATGAGATGAATAAAAACACAATGAGTCACTATTTTCCATATCTATACCGAGAAAGATATCATAGAGTCAATAAAAAAATCATGCAAACCAGTGTAATATTTCTATGATCCAAATTTCTGCTTCTAATATCTGTTAACCCCACTACTTTTGTTATCACGTAATCTTGTGTAGCTATCAATGTATGGTACAGTAAGAGCTAAACACGTTATATAACCATTCACAATTGACCTAGCATGAAGTTTTGGTGCGTAGACACTGGTCTAGCGTCACCAATCCATCATGAAACCACCTGACATAATGAACAATCCTGTGATTTTGTATAGCATTGTTGTTTAAGCTTGTGTACAATAGACTCTACTAAATAGCTGTCGAGCTTGTATAACCCATAATTTAAGTTATATACGGTATTCCTGTCATGTTTCAAGAGAGAAGATTCAATTATGTTTCTTTCTATGACAGCACTATTTGGTACAATGACTTGGGCAGCATCCCATCCCGGTGGGTGATTACAGGCATATTTATCGATACTGAGAAGACTGGTAGAAAATATTTAAGAAAATATGAAGAGATACTTCTGAGTACCCCTGGGAACAATCGAGTACCCCAGACAGGACATTTAAATTGACAAAAGGCACATTCATTTCCTTTCTTTTATTAATTAAAATGATTTCACAGAATAATAGCAATACATATGTACAGTATCCACTGAAAAATGTATTTTCTCAAGTCACATGACCTGTTCTAAGAGGCTAGGAAAAGCTTGGGACTGGCTATTATATCTTCTAATTTCATAACCCTTAACATCTCAAAGCCTTCCTACCCCATATGGGGATGGGCTGGGAATGGTGGTGGTGCGGGGTGGCACCAAACCGTTGGATCACATTCCGAGAAAGGCTGCGGCAGGTAACAAACCCGCACTGTCCTACTCAGAAAATACTTCCCCTCACTCCTTCAGTTGTTGCCCTGCAACACTGTATAGCTCCTGATGAGGCACAGAAAAATGTAAAAGTACTTGAGCTAAAGATTTCCCTTGTGGCTTGTCTTGCATAGTTAAGATTGCCTGTCTGCAATTGTTTACATATATATATATATATATATATATATATATATATATATATATATATATATATATATATATATATATATATATATATATATATATAAATATATGGTAGGAGCTCAAGACCCCAGGTTTACTGAAGCAGCGATTCGGTGGGACACCCTTACAGATTCCTCCAGTAGACCAGCTCCTCCCAAACAGCACAAACAGTCCCTCTGGGACAAACCGATCATGGAAAAAATCGCCAACACAATGCTCTCCAATGCTTCAGGAAAGGACAAAGCTCGTCTCCTGGCAGTGAAGGCACCACACTCAGGAGATTTCCTGTTAGCTGTTCCCAATTCCTCCCTGGGCACCCGTCTCGACCCACAGGCCATTCGGATTGGTGTTGCTCTTCGCCTAGCCACCCCCATCCTCACCGGACATAGGTGTATTTGCGGCAGGGCGACAGCTGATCAATTCGGACTTCATGGTCTCGTGTGTCACACAGCAGAAGGGAAGTATGCCAGACATGAGGAGGTCAATGACATCATAAAGAGAAGCCTCGCCACAGCCCGTTGCCCAGCTCAACGGGAACCCCAAGTACAGAGGTCTGATGGAAGTCAAAAGCGTCCTGATGGAGCCACTATGCTACCCTGGAAGGATGGAAAGCAGATTGCCTGGGACTACACCTGTGCTGCCACATTGGCAGACACCTACTTGTCATACTCCGTAGTGGAAGGGGGTGGAGCTGCCAGCCACAGGGAGACCCAGAAGATCAGAAAATATGAAGACCTTCCCCCTTGCTATAACTTCATTCCAATAGGGTCGGAGACCCTTGGAGCATGGGGCAAGTGTGCTCTAAAGTTCCTCAAAGAGCTGGGTGAAAAGCTCATCATAGAAACCAAGGACCACAGGGCGACCAGCTTTCTCTTTCAGAGACTCAGTGTTGCGATACAGAGAGGAAATGCCTGCAGCATTCTGGGCACGCGGCCCACTGCAGGGGAGCTGGACGAAGTATTCGAGATGTAGCACTGAGTTACCTATGTTGTTTTGCTTTCTGTTGTATTTTTTGTGAATGTTTGGCCAATGTATTTTTGTCTTTAAATAAAACATACTTGAAATATAGGGGGTGGTAGGAGAAAATTCTCAAACCGCTTCAGGGAGAACCTTGAGTTTTCCCTGAAGCAAGTTGATTCTTTTCTCTGAGGATGAGGGTCCCCATGACAGTTCTAGAGGTGGTACCTCCCTCCCTATATATATATATATATATATATATATATATATATATATATATATATATATATATATATATATATATATATATATATATATATATGTCGTGCCGAATATGTAAAACTGGTCAATTAGCAAGAACTCATTTAAAATTAAGTTCTTTCTGAAATTTTCTCTTATACGTTTAAAGATATATATTTTTCATTAATGTTAATGTAAAAATTTATAATTTTGCACTGAAAGAATCTTAGAAAACTTACCTAACCTTATTATATCAAGAACAATTTATTTTAGACTAACCCAACTAAATATATTTTAGATTTGTTTACAATAATTTAATACTAAACAAACACAGTGAAATATATTTTTTTCGTTAGGTTCAGAATGATTTTGGCGAAATTATTGCATACACAAATTTTCACTTGTCCTGTATGGCAAGATGAGCGTTGCTATTTAAGCCAAGATCGCAAGTTCTGCCTATTCGGCACGACATATATATATATATATATATATATATATATATATATATATATATATATATATATATATATATATATATATATATATATGTATATACTTGTATGTGTGTGTGTGTGTGTGTGTGTGTGTGTGTGTGTGTGTGTGTGTGTGTGATCACAAATGACTAAAGCCTATTGACAATGCCGACTCATCTGCATACACTGTCATAGATAATGAGTTAGTTCTCTTTCACTCTCTTTCTCTCGTTTTTTTTTTTTTACACAGGGTTTTACAAAGTTCGGTTAAGGATTCCTAGCTTTATTTACAAGCTAAGAGCTTTTACCTATATCAGCTCATTTGAAAACATTCTTATTGTTATGAAACATGCAAGTTGGGAACAGGATGAAATTGGCGCCATCTGTTGGCCAGCAATTTCATTTGATCAACTGACTTTATTTCACTAATATTATGCTGTACGAACATGTTTCAGACTCGAGTCATCTTGAGGATATATGATCTCAGATTAAGTGATGTTCTGAAGATGGTTACAGAGTGAAATTGCTGCTTGCTGCCCGTCTTGAGGTGTAGAAGCTCGCTTCTCGCTGTCCTCAGAATGGAGCCAGGTACGGTGTTTTTACAATATTGGCTTTGTACATAACAGTAAGGCCGCCCACAACCCTCTGATGTTGAAGACTCTGCTGACTTGACAGATCTATCCAGGATGGGTCTCGGCGAGAGATGAGGCGTCATACTCTGTTCTCTACCCTGTCAAGCAGTCGCAGATGAGATGGGGGACAAGGAATCTAAGAAAGTTGGTGCATACTCAAGGTGTGAGTGTACTTGTGCCTCGAACCGAATCTTGCAACCTATACTGTCGAGCAGTTGCGAGATATATCGAAGTGCTGTAAGCTTCCTAGCAGCCTTGTTTGCAAGATTTACAACGTGATTCTTCATGGTCAGTTTAGAGTCAAATTTCACCTCAAGTATAGCAACTTCGTCTCCGGGTACAAAAATTCTCCCATTCATACTTACTACTGCTCCAGCAGTACCCTCATGGTACCTAGAAACCATCATCATTTGTTTTCTCTGGAGCAAATGTTGCCTGCCATCGGTTTCCCTAGGCTGATATAGCTCCTAGCTGGTGATTGATGTTTAGAGCAGCTGGCATTTCCTCTCTTGGATAGGTGAATGTCAGAGTGCAGTCGTCTGCGTATGCATGGGATTCTGGCATGAGATGAAGGTCATTGAAGTAGACATTCCATAACAATGGCCCAAGCACACTTAAGTGGAACACTTGCCCCAGGAGGATGTCTTATTGACTCTGTTCCATTGAGAACTATACTTAGAGATCTACCTTGAAGGTAATTACTGAGGAGACAGTGTAGAGTCTACAAATCTCAGTGCTTGCAATTTTGCGAAATCCCTGGTGCCATACTCTGTCGAAAGAACCAGCAATATCCAGTGCTACCACACAGCTGACTTTGGATTCATCCAGTGACTGGTGCCACTTAGTAGAGAGGTTTAACAACAGATCAGAATCCATATTCACGGTCATATAAGTAGTGAGTGGTAGCCAAAAAAGTCTGTCATTTGTCTTGAGATTATTGTCTCAAGGATCTTGCCAATGATTGACAGGAGTGACACTGGTCTGTAGTTGCTGATTTCTGCTCTGCTCTTCTTTTTGTGAATATTTGCTCCTTACCACAGAGAAGACCATTTACACTATGCTAGGTACGGCTGAAAGTTGCAAGTTAGAGTACTGCTAGCGGCTCTGCAAATCTACTCAGCAATCTTGGGCTCAACTTCTCCGGGCCCACAGACCTTTTCTTGAACCAGCTATTTAAGAAGATGCACCTCCTCCTGTTTTATTTTCAACACTGACAGTTTCGACACAGTTCTTGCAGCTAGCCTGGGAGGGTTCCTTGCATCTTGGCAGCAAAGTGTTTGGCAATGAGGTCAGCTTTTTCTTACTCTCTCTCTCTCTCTCTCTCTCTCTCTCTCTCTCTCTCTCTCATGAATGTGTCCATCTAACCCAATACCCCTACCATGGTATATATATATATCTATCTATCTATCTATCTATCTATATATATATATATATATATATATATATATATATATATATATATATATATATATATATATATATATATGTCGTGCCGAATATGTAAAAACTGGTCAATTAGCAAGAACTCATTTAAAATTAAGTTCTTTCTGAAATTTTCTCTTATACGTTTAAAGATATATATTTTTCATTAATGTTAATGTAAAAATTTATAATTTTGCACTGAAAGAATCTTAGAAAACTTACCTAACCTTATTATATCAAGAACAATTTATTTTAGACTAACCCAACTAAATATATTTTAGATTTGTTTACAATAATTTAATACTAAACAAACACAGTGAAATATATTTTTTTCGTTAGGTTCAGAATGATTTTGGCGAAATTATTGCATACACAAATTTTCACTTGTCCTGTATGGCAAGATGAGCGTTGCTATTTAAGCCAAGATCGCAAGTTCTGCCTATTCGGCACGACATATATATATATATATATATATATATATATATATATATATATATATATATATATATATATATATAAATATATATATGTATATACGTGTATGTGTGTGTGTGTGTGTGTGTGTGTGTGTGTGTGTGTGTGTGTGTGTGATCACAAATGACTAAAGCCTATTGACAATGCCGACTCATCTGCATACACTGTCATAGATAATGAGTTAGTTCTCTTTCACTCTCTTTCTCTCGTTTTTTTTTTTTTACACAGGGTTTTACAAAGTTCGGTTAAGGATTCCTAGCTTTATTTACAAGCTAAGAGCTTTTACCTATATCAGCTCATTTGAAAACATTCTTATTGTTATGAAACATGCAAGTTGGGAACAGGATGAAATTGGCGCCATCTGTTGGCCAGCAATTTCATTTGATCAACTGACTTTATTTCACTAATATTATGCTGTACGAACATGTTTCAGACTCGAGTCATCTTGAGGATATATGATCTCAGATTAAGTGATGTTCTCAAGATGGTTACAGAGTGAAATTGCTGCTTGCTGCCCGTCTTGAGGTGTAGAAGCTCGCTTCTCGCTGTCCTCAGAATGGAGCCAGGTACGGTGTTTTTACAATATTGGCTTTGTACATAACAGTAAGGCCGCCCACAACCCTCTGATGTTGAAGACTCTGCTGACTTGACAGATCTATCCAGGATGGGTCTCGGCGAGAGATGAGGCGTCATACTCTGTTCTCTACCCTGTCAAGCAGTCGCAGATGAGATGGGGGACAAGGAATCTAAGAAAGTTGGTGCATACTCAAGGTGTGAGTGTACTTGTGCCTCGAACCGAATCTTGCAACCTATACTGTCGAGCAGTTGCGAGATATATCGAAGTGCTGTAAGCTTCCTAGCAGCCTTGTTTGCAAGATTTACAACGTGATTCTTCATGGTCAGTTTAGAGTCAAATTTCACCTCAAGTATAGCAACTTCGTCTCCGGGTACAAAAATTCTCCTATTCATACTTACTACTGCTCCAGCAGTACCCTCATGGTACCTAGAAACCATCATCATTTGTTTTCTCAGGAGCAAATGTTGCCTGCCATCGGTTTCCCTAGGCTGATATAGCTCCTAACTGGTGATTGATGTTTAGAGCAGCTGGCATTTCCTCTCTTGGATAGGTGAATGTCAGAGTGCAGTCGTCTGCGTATGCATGGGATTCTGGCATGAGATGAAGGTCATTGAAGTAGACATTCCATAACAATGGCCCAAGCACACTTAAGTGGAACACTTGCCCCAGGAGGATGTCTTATTGACTCTGTTCCATTGAGAACTATACTTAGAGATCTACCTTGAAGGTAATTACTGAGGAGACAGTGTAGAGTCTGCAAATCTCAGTGCTTGCAATTTTGCGAACTCCCTGGTGCCATACTCTGTCGAAAGAACCAGCAATATCCAGTGCTACCACACAGCTGACTTTGGATTCATCCAGTGACTGGTGCCACTTAGTAGAGAGGTTTAACAACAGATCAGAATCCATATTCACGGTCATATAAGTAGTGAGTGGTAGCCAAAAAACTCTGTCATTTGTCTTGAGATTATTGTCTCAAGGATCTTGCCAATGATTGACAGGAGTGACACTGGTCTGTAGTTGCTGATTTCTGCTCTGCTCTTCTTTTTGTGAATATTTGCTCCTTACCACAGAGAAGACCATTTACACTATGCTAGGTACGGCTGAAAGTTGCAAGTTAGAGTACTGCTAGCGGCTCTGCAAATCTACTCAGCAATCTTGGGCTCAACTTCTCCGGGCCCACAGACCTTTTCTTGAACCAGCTATTTAAGAAGATGCACCTCCTCCTGTTTTATTTTCAACACTGACAGTTTCGACACAGTTCTTGCAGCTAGCCTGGGAGGGTTCCTTGCATCTTGGCAGCAAAGTGTTTGGCAATGAGGTCAGCTTTTTCTTACTCTCTCTCTCTCTCTCTCTCTCTCTCTCTCTCTCTCTCTCTCTCTCTCTCTCTCTCTCTCTCATGAATGTGTCCATCTAACCCAATACCCCTACCATGGTATACATATATATCTATCTATCTATCTATCTATCTATATATATATATATATATATATATATATATATATATATATATATATATATATATATATATATGTCGTGCCGAATATGTAAAACTGGTCAATTAGCAAGAACTCATTTAAAATTAAATCCTTTCTGAAATTTTCTCTTATACGTTTAAAAATATATTTTTTTTCATTAATGTTAATGTAAAAATTTTTAATTTTGCACCAAAAGAATCTTAGAAAACTTACCTAACCTTATTTTATCAATAACAATTTATTTTAGCCTAACCCAACTAAATATATTTTAGATTTGTTTACAATAATTTAATACTAAACAAACACAGTGAAATATATTTTTTTCGTTAGGCTCAGAATGATTTTGGCGAAATTATTGCATACACAAATTTTCGCTTGTCCTATATGGCAAGATGAGCGTTGCTATTTAAGCCAAGATAGCAAGTCCTGCCTATTCGGCACGACATATATATATATATATATATATATATATATATATATATATATATATATATATATATATATATATATATATATTATATATGTATATATATATATATATATATATATATATATATATATATATATATATATATATATATATATATTATTATTATTATTATCACTCTGGCCAATTCCAACCAAGGCAGGGTGGCCCGAAAAAGAAAAACTTTCACCATCATTCACTCCATCACTGTCTTGCTAGAAGGGTGCTTTACACTACAGTTTTTAAACTGCAACATTAACACCCCTCCTTCAGAGTACAGGCACTGTACTTCCCATCTCCAGGTCTCAAGTCCGGCCTGCCGGTTTCCCTGAACCCTTCATAAATGTTACATTGCTCACACTCCAACAGCACGTCAAGTATTAAAAACCATTTGTCTCCATTCACTCCTATCAAACACGCTCACGCATGCCTGCTGGAAGTCCAAGCCCCTCGCACACAAAACCTCCTTTACCCCATCCCTCCAACCTTTCCTAGGCCGACCCCTACCCCGCCTTCCTTCCACTACAGACTGATACACTCTTGAAGTCACTCTGTTTCGCTCCATTCTCTCTACATGTCCGAACCACGTCAACAACCCTTCCTCAGCCCTCTGGACAACAGTTTTGGTAATCCTGCACCTCCTCCTAACTTCCAAACTACGAATTCTCTACATTATATTCACACCACACATTGCCCTCAGACATGACATCTCCACTGCCTCCAGCCTTCTCCTCGCTGCAACATTAATCACCCATGCTTCACACCCATATAAGAGCGTTGGTAAAACTATACTCTCATACATTCCCCTCTTTGCCTCCAAGGACAAAGTTCTTTGTCTCCACAGACTCCTAAGTGCACCACTCACCCTTTTGCCCCCATCAATTCTATGATTCACCTCATCTTTCATAGACCCATCCGCTGACACGTCCACTCCCAAATATCTGAATACATTCACCTCCTCCATACTCTCTCCCTCCTATCTGATATCCAATCTTTCATCACCTAATCTTTTAGTTATCCTCATAACCTTACTCTTTCCTGTATTCACTTTCAATTTTCTTCTTTTGCACACCCTACCAAATTCATCCACCAATCTCTGCAACTTCTCTTCAGAATCTCCCAAGAGCACAGTGTCATCAGCAAAGAGCAACTGTGACAACTCCCATTTTGTGTGTGATTCTTTATCTTTTAACTCCACACCTCTTGCCAAGACCCTCGCATTTACTTCTCTTACAACCCCATCTATAAATATATTAAACAACCACGGTGACATCACACATCCTTGTCTAAGGCCTACTTTTACTGGGAAATAATTTCCCTCTTTTCTACATACTCTAACTTGAGCCTCACTATCCTCGTAAAAACTCTTCACTGCTTTCAGTAACCTACCTCCTACACCATACACCTGCAACATCTGCCACATTGCCCCCCTATCCACCCTGTCATACGCCTTTTCCAAATCCATAAATGCCACAAAGACCTCTTTAGCCTTATCTAAATACTGTTCACTTATATGTTTCACTGTAAACACCTGGTCCACACACCCCCTACCATTCCTAAAGCCCCCTTGTTCATCTGCTATCCTATTCTCTGTCTTACTCTTAATTCTTTCAATAATAACTCTACAATACACTTTACCAGGTATACTCAACAGACTTATCCCCCTATAATTTTTGCACTCTCTTTTGTCCCCTTTGCCTTTATACAAAGGAACTATGCATGCTCTCTGCCAATCCCTAGGTACCTTACCCTCTTCCATACATTTATTAAATAATTGCACCAACCACTCCAAAACTATATCCCCACCTGCTTTTAACATTTCTATCTTTATCCCATCAATCCCGGCTGCCTTATCCCCTTTCATTTTTCCTACTGCCTCACGAACTTCCCCCACACTCACAACTGGCTCTTCCTCACTCCTACAAGATGTTATTCCTCCTTGCCCTATACACGAAATCACAGCTTCCCTATCTTCATCAACATTTAACAATTCCTCAAAATATTCCCTCCATCTTCCCAGTACCTCTAACTCTCCATTTAATAACTCTCCTCTTCTATTTTTAACTGACAAATCCATTTGTTCTCTAGGCTTCCTTAACTTGTTAATCTCACTCCAAAACTTTTTCTTATTTTCAACAAAATTTGTTGATAACATCTCACCCACTCTCTCATTTGCTCTCTTTTTACATTGCTTCACCACTCTCTTAACCTCTCTCTTTTTCTCCATATACTCTTCCCTCCTTGCATCACTTCTACTTTGTAAAAACTTCTCATATGCTAACTTTTTCTCCCTTACTACTCACTTTACATTATCATTCCACCAATCGCTCCTCTATAAACATGTACATCCTGAAGTCTACTCAACAGTCTTTTATCTACCAATACATAATCCAACAAACTACTGTCATTTCGCCCTACATCATATCGTGTATACTTATTTATCCTCTTTTTCTTAAAATATGTATTACCTATAACTAAACCCCTTTCTATACAAAGTTCAATCAAAGGGCTCCCATTATCATTTGCACCTGGCACCACAAACTTACCTACCGCACCCTCTCTAAAAGTTTCTCCTACTTTAGCATTCAGGTCCCCTACCACAATTACTCTCTCACTTGGTTCAAAGGCTCCTATACATTCACTTAAAATCTCCTAAAATCTCTCTCTCTCCTCTACATTCCTCTCTTCTCCAGGTGCATACACGCTTATTATGACCCACTTTTCACATCCAACCTTTACTTTAATCCACATAATTCTTGAATTTACACATTCATATTCTCTTTTCTCCTTCCATAACTGATCCTTCAACATTACTGCTACCCCTTCCTTTGCTCTAACTCTCTCAGATATTCCAGATTTAATCCCATTTATTTCTCCCCACCGAAACTCCCCTACCCCCTTCAGCTTTGTTTCGCATAGGGCCAGGACATCCAACTTCTTTTCATTCATAACATCAGCAATCATCTGTTTCTTGTCATCTGCACTACATCCACGCACATTTAAGCATCCCAGTTTTATAAAGTTTTTCTTCTTCTCTTTTTTAGTAAATGTCTACAGGAGAAGAAGTTACTAGCCCATTGTTCCCCGCATTTTAGTCGCCTCATACGACACGCATGGCTTACGGAGGAAAGATTCTTTTCCACTTCCCCATGGACAATAGAAGAAATAAAGAAGAAAAGAGCTATTTAGAAAAAGGAGAAAAACCTAAAAGTATGTATATATATATATATGCATGTGCGTGTCTGTGAAGTGTGACCAAAGTGTAAGTAGGAGTAGCAAGATATCCCTGTTATCTAGCGTGTTTATGAGACAGAAAAAGAAACCAGCAATCCTACCATCATGCAAAACAGTTACAGGTTTCTGTTTCACAGTCATCTGGCAGGACGGTAGTATATATATATATATATATATATATATATATATATATATATATATATATATATATATATATATATATATATATATATCATCTGATATTAGAGTGGCGTACAACAACAGTCAGATTTAACAGTTTTAACTGGGCCACTTCCCCAGGCACGCTAAAAGCCTCGGTAACTGGATATTTGAAGAAAATAATCTTGCTTAAAATGGGGAGAAAGCGGGAGGAAGAGAAAAAGAAGGGAGGAGTAGGAGGGCGAGAGAGAAAGGGAGGAAGTGAAAGGAGAGGAGACGAAGAGGGGAAGGGGCTAAAGGGAAAGAAGAAAGTACAGTGAACTGGGAGAAGGAAAGAAAAATGCTAGAAAAGATGTAATGATTTCAGGTGAGAGAGAGAGAAAGTGGAAGTGAGAAAGATAGATAGATAGATAGAGAGAGAGAGAGAGAGAGAGAGAGAGAGAGAGAGAGAGAGAGAGAGAGAGAGAGAGAGAGAGAGAGAGAGAGAGAGAGTGAGATCCACTTCGAGGACAGCGTGAAGCAAGTTTCTAAACCACAAGACGGGCAGAAAGCAGCAACTTCACTCTGGCTGTACCCTTCTCCAGAACATCACTCCATCTGAGATCATATATACCCAGGATGACTAGAGTCTGGAACACATTCGTACAGCATAATGATGTCAACGAGATAAAGTCAGTTGATGAAATGAAAATGCTGGCCCACAGATGGCTCCAACTTCATCCTGTTCCCTACTTGTATGTCACATAACAATAAAAATACTTGTATGTTTCATAACAAAAAAAATGCTTTCAAATGAGCTGATGTAGGTAACAGCTCTTATCTTGTCAAAAAAATTAGGAATCCTTAACCTGTAAATAGCTTGTCAATAAAGCTAGGGATCCTTAACCTAACCTTGTCAAACCCTGTGTAAGAGAGAGAGAGAGAGAGATAGACAGACAGACAGACAGACAGACAGAGACAGAGACAGAGACAGTCAGCAAACAGACAGACAGACAGACAGACAGAGAATGGGGATGTAACGAACTGCTGAAGAGTGAATTAGAAGAAAGTAATGAGAGAGAGAGAGAGAGAGAGAGAGAGAGAGAGAGAGAGAGAGAGGGAGAGAGAGAGAGAGAGAGAGAGAGAGAGAGAGAGAGAGAGAGAGAGAGAGAGAGAGAGAGAGAGAGAACAGTTTACTATGTACCATTCCGTTTTGAAAAAAAAAAACCAAGCATTCTCTTGGTGATGCTGCTTCCAGTTAGTGATTGTTTAGAGAAAAAGAGATTGGGGAAAGATGGAGATGGGGAGACTTAGGGATGGAGGGGAGATGGGGAGAGTGAGGGATGGTGGGGAGAGTGAGAGATGATGGGGAGATGGGGAGAGTGAGGGATGAAGGGGAGAATGGGGTAGTGAGGGATGATGGGGAGATGGGGAGAGGGTGGATGCTTCCCCACTTTCCGAGGGAGATGGAGCCAGTATCTCATCTTAAGAGGCAGCATTAATCTCTCAGCCTCACTGTGCCAGACCCAACATCTCACCAGTGATTATCTCTCAAGGAAGGTGCGAGCAGGAGGAGGAGGAGGAGGAGGAGGAAGAAGAAAAAAGGAGGTGCAATGAAGAGGTTACTAATTAGAAATAAGAAGTAAACGAGAAAAGAGAAGTGACAATAGGATGAAAGAGAGAGAGAGAGAGAGAGAGAGAGAGAGAGAGAGAGAGAGAGAGAGAGAGAGAGAGAGAGAGAGAGAGAGAGAGAGAGAGAGAGAGAGAAAGAGAGAGAGAGAGAAAAAGAGCAGGTAGAAAGAGTGTGGAGTGAAGAAAGATAGATATAAATTGAAGAGACGTGGGGTCTGGCGTGGAGGTCGAGTTGTAGGCGTGATTATATAAACCTGTTGTTGCAAATATTCCAATTCAAAATTTGTTAATATCTGTTGTTTACCATCTTGCAACCATATCACTGCTAAACTCCAATTAATCTCTAATTTAAAACTGTGCACATTTTATTCTACTATATTTCATTGCCAAATATTCTCATTTAAAGCCTATAATTATTTGTTGTTTGCCATCTTTAATCATACCACTGTAAAACTCACAAAGACTTTAAATTAGAACTGTGCACATATTACTCTACTATCTATTGTAAACAACTCATATTAGCCTTAGAACAATTACAAGTGATAGTCTGGTGCTACTTTATCTTATAATTTTATCTCATTAGTTTATATCTAGTTAATACCTTAGTTCATTCTAGCTTAATACATAGTCAACACCAAATTCATTATGTTTATTAGTTAATACACTCTCTTTGACCAACATGCATTAGCCATATACTTGTCCAAACATCCCCTATTACAGCTATCAGTACTAGAACTCACCACACTATACATGATGTAAAGAATTACCATTTAACCTAAATGATGAATGATCACGTCGACCCTGATCTAAACCTATATAATCTAACACCCAATCAAAATTTAATAGAAAGTAACTGCCTCTATTACACTGCACCACAAGCCAGCACTGTCCTAAATACTGCTAAATGTATAACAGTTCTTAATTACAACATCAGGTCCTTAAGCAAACACTATGATGACCTCCTGGCACTCCTTGAGTTGCTAAAGACAACCTTCTCCTGTATTATTCTCACTGATATCTGGCTTAAGCAAGACACAATAGATATCTACCCACCACCAGGATACACAGCAATCCTCAACTGCAGATCATACCAAGCTGGGGGTGGTATTGCAATCTATTACTCTAATGAAGTATCTTGCTATAGTGATGAATATGGAGAATATATTTTTGCTAATTTTACTGTAAAAAAACCTTAAGACTCCTATAACAATCGGTGCCATTTACGGGATGCCTCATACAAACATCCCAAATTATAGTGATAAATTAAAGACACTAATAATTTACAGACAAATGAACAAGCACCACTTTCTCTTAGCTGGAGACTTCAATATCAACCTTGGCTTACTAGATGATCAGACTGTAACTGATTTCATCAACATTATGAACGACACACTTCTCATACCAACAATAACTAAACCAACCAGGCTGATTGAGATAAGTGCAACCATAATTGACCATATGTGGACCAATAATATATTAGCCCCCCTTAAATCAGGGGTAATCACAGACAGCACTACTGACCACTACCCCACCTTCCTCGTAACAAACATTAATAAACCACCACTGGAATACAGCAAAGTTTCATTTATACTCCATGACGAGGCCTCAATAAGTAACTTCACAGCTGAGCTAGAGACGGTTGATTGGCCTACAGAATTTTCCGGTGGCAATGGTATCGATGATTGGACAGACATATTACTTAATAAATTACTTTGACTATACAAAAAAACATTGTCCTATAAAAACGAAACAGATTACAAATAAACGGCTCGGTTGCCCATGGCTAACTAACAGCATACTAAGAACCATTGATAAGGAACATCAATATGAAAAGCAATAAAGACAGGGCTGAATACACAAAGATATTACTCTATGCATCAGTTCTCACCAAACAAATAAAAAAGGCAAACAATTGTACTACTCCAGCAGATTCACTGAATGTGATGAATGGTTTGAAAAACCGACAAGTTGAAGATTGAGACACTTATGCAGCATATGGAAATCTTTATTCAGGAAACGTTTCGCCACACAGTGGCTTCATCAGTCCAATACAAAGAGGAAGGCGTAAGGAGAGGAGGAGAATGAGGTAATCAGTCCCTCAACCTGGAGTCGATGTGTTCAGTCCATCAATCTTGTAGAATGTACAGCATAGGGCCGTAGACGTGGCTTATATACTGTAGTGAGGTGACGTGAAGCAGATGGAGGCGGGGTCATAGTGGAACACTCCACTAGTCGAAGTAGGTCTTCGTCCTTTATGCTGCATAAGTGTCTCAATCTTCAGATTCACTGAAACAAGAGGAGATATGAAAAAAGACCTGGAAAACACTTTCCCAGATTCTGGGAACCCACAAACTGAAAAAAAAACTAGGAATATTGTCTTAACTAAACCGAACGAAACACCACTACAGACAATTGATACAGTTAGCAAGATAAATGACTTTTTCTCAACCATAGGATCAAATCTCGCCAGTAAAATCCCCGGTACCAACGTCCGAGCAAGTGATTACTTAGATGGGAATTTCCCAACCTCTTGCACCTACTGAGCCCACTGAAGTCGCCACGATTATCAAACCACTTAAAAATATACCAGGGAATCTGTCACAAGTCCCACCATTATTGTACTAGCTAGCAGCTCATGTCCTTTCCCCTGCTATTTTATTACTTTTTTAACAAATCACTGGAAACTAGCACCTTCCCGACACTACTCAAGACAGCAAGGGTTACACCAATACCCAAAGGTGGTGACCCCACAGATGTAAACAACTATAGGCCAATATCAAACTTACCATTGCTATCCAAAATCTTTGAGAAACTAGTGCACAAGAGATTATATTCGTCTACAACAGCACAGAGTATATTCAGCCGCTGCCAATTTGGCTTCAGAAAAAAAAGCACAAACGATGCAATTGTAAAATTGCTAGATCTTCTTTACACAGCACTGGAAAATAAGGAATATCAATTAGGACTTTTTATTGGCCTAAGGAAAGCTTTCGATACAGTAGATCATAGCGTCCTACTTCACAAACTTGATCATTATGGTGTAAGAGGCCATGCACTTGCATATTTTAAATCCTGCCTTACTAACAGGTATCATTATGTCACCATTAAAGACAGAACTTCATCAACACGATCACTTGATACTGGAGTGCCACAAGGAAGTGTCCTTGGTCCCCTGCTCTTTCTCTTATACATCAGTGATCTTCCGAACGTATCACAACACCTGAAACCAATTTTCTATGCTGACGACACGACTTATGCCATCTCCCACCTAAAGCTTGCCACACTCAACACCATTGTTAACGAGGAGCTACTAAAAATATCAACTTGGATGACAGCCAATAACCCTGAACTAAAACACTTTCTTGATAGTTTTGACAGGACCCACAGGCACAATACCAGGCACAAAAATATCTGACATTCCCCGTTTCTGGCTAAACCTATATAAAAAATTCAATGCACATTAATGGGCCTAAAATCTGGAACTCCCTGCCTGAAAATTCTAGAACTGCAGACACAACCATCAATTTCAAAACTACCATTAGAACCAACCTATCTCCCTGACACATCCCACCGTCAGCTAGCTACATGAAAACCACTTATTCTCTTACTTGTATCATGCACACATAAAAAACAAACTATACCTACTCTCGTTATCTGTGATTCTCCCCATTTTACACTCACTCAAATGACTGTAAACATAAAATTTCGAATGAAGTTATTGCCTAACAAATCTTAAACTAGTCATAAGTTTGCCTGAGATACTCCAGTATAAGAGCTTTAACAGAAACTGTGTATCATGCCAAGACAAAACCATTCTCATTGCTAAATTAACAAACTGTAATGCAGTTACCTAGCTTTAATATCAGTATACTCCATAACCTGTAGCAATATAGAGTTAGAATTATTATTAGTCTGCCCGAAATGCCTAGTCATGCTGGGCATGATAGTGACCCTCTTTGTAATTAGTATTTTATGATATGTAAACCACACATTGTAACTAATATTTTATGATATGTAAACCACACATTGTAACCAATATTTTATGATATGTAAACCACACATTGTAACCAATATTTTATGATATGTAAACCACACATTGTAACCAATATTTCATAATATGAAAACATTGTAATCATTACAGAGAAATAAACATTTGTATTTGTATTGTGGACGAGCATTTGGGGTTAAGGTAGCAGGTGTGGGTGTGGTTGTTTTTGTGGGTGTGAGTGTGGTTGTGGATGTGGGTGTAGCAGTGGGTGTGGGTTGTCATGTGGGGGAAGTGAGAGGGAGAGAGAGGACTGGATCTGTGAATGTGTGTGTTACATTAGAGGCTACTCCAGGTACCCTCACTACACATTATTGGTAGACCTGGTAGACTTGATTACACACTATTGGTAGGCCTGGTAGACAACACCACACACTACTGGTAGACCTGGTAGACAACACCACACACTAGTGGTAGACCTGGTAGACAACACCACACACTACTGGTAGACCTGGTAGACAACACCACACACTACTGGTAGACCTGGTAGACAACACCACACACTACTGGTAGACCTGGTAGGCTTCACTTCACACTACTGGTAGACCTGGTAGACAACACTACTCACTACTGGTAGACCTGGTAGACAACACCACACACTATTGGTAGACCTGGTAGACAACACCACACACTACTGGTAGACCTGGTAGGCTTCACTTCACACTACTGGTAGACCTGGTAGACAACACTACTCACTACTGGTAGACCTGGTAGACAACACCACACACTACTGGTAGACCTGGTAGACAACACCACACACTACTGGTAGACCTGGTAGGCTTCACTTCACACTACTGGTAGACCTGGTAGACAACACTACTCACTACTGGTAGACCTGGTAGACAACACCACACACTACTGGTAGACCTGGTAGACAACACCACACACTACTGGTAGACCTGGTAGGCTTCACTTCACACTACTGGTAGACCTGGTAGACAACACTACTCACTACTGGTAGACCTGGTAGACAACACCACACACTACTGGTAGACCTGGTAGACAACACCACACACTACTGGTAGACCTGGTAGGCTTCACTTCACACTACTGGTAGACCTGGTATACAACACTACACACAACTGGTAGACCTGTTAGATTTCACTAACTCCCACCCACCGTCTACTCTCACTTTAAAACAATAAGAAAATATAAATAATGATAAGAATAAAGATAAATATGATAAAGATAGGGAATCTGAAAATATTAATCCATTCACATATATTTTATTAATCCATGTACAATAATATGCTTGGATAAAGGAGAATGGAGGGTTTGATAATAAGATAACTGGGGATGGTACACAAATTACTGAGACGGGGAAAACAGTTTACCTGTAGAAATGATATTCAACAAAAGATTAGGAACTTAGGAATTTAGTCGCTAGCCACAGGTCCCAAGACCCACGCTGGTGAGAGGTACATCTGCGAGGTTCTTCAATGGGCCACCATCTCTGTCTCCCAGCAAGAGTAGAATCCCAAGTCACTTACAGAGCCTCCGGTTCTCTCGCCCGGCCAGGGTACCACCCCTTGTCGGTCATCTTAGCTGTTTCCCTGGTCCATGCTCACCCTCCATGCGGGGCATACCACATGTGCTCTGTACAATGGGTTGGCTCCTCCACCAACGTCAGAAATGCGAGATACATTAATATTCTCTCTCCTAATTTAAGGATATTCACTTACCTGAATGAAAGACTTGAGAAGACAGAGTACAGGTGATCTCTTACAGTTTTAACCCCCTCTATGATATAGCCACCTCTGTGACATGGCCACCTCTATGACATGGCCACCTCTGTGACATGGCCACCTCTATGACATGGCCACCTCTATGACATGGCCACCTTTATGATATGGCCACCTCTATGACATGACCACCTCTGTGATATGGCCAGGGTGTGGCAGAGTAGCAGTGCGTAGACAAGGTCCTGCTTGTGACCTGATATATGTGTGTGGGTGTGGGTGTGAGTGTGGATGTGGCGGTGAGTGTGGGTGTGGGTGTGGGTGTGAGTGTGGGTGTGGGTGTGGGCGTGAGTGTGAGTGTGGGTGTGGGTGTGGGTGAGAGTGTGGGTGTGGGTGTTGCAGGTAAGACATTTACACAACACACTAAAAATTTACGAGTATTGTGTTTCTATTTCGAGTACAAAAGAAAAACAGGGAGAGAGAGAGACAGGGACAGAGAGAGAGAGAGAGAGAGAGACAGAGACAGGCACCTTACATGCCTTACACACCCACCACCTCAAGCTGACCACATCATCATAAGGAGCCAGTCTATCAGCATCCTGTCGGCCAACATTAGACGCTTCATTACTAATGTTGGAGAGCTCACACATAGTTTTGTGAACACTCGACGTCCCGACATGATAGCTGTTGTTGAAACATTTTTGGACGACAGGATTCCAGAAAATTTTGAAAGAATAGCTGGCTAAACATCACATTAATGTTGCCACCCCTACACATCTTGAAATGATGTTCTTCAAGCTCTGCATAAACACAGTACCTCTCTACTATCATGTGCAATGTACAGACCTCAGTGGCAAAATGCAGACCCCATCAACTTCCTAATGGAAAATGTGGACTCCCTTCTGCTACAACACAACTGTCAACATGTTATAATTGTTGGTGACCTCAACCAACACCTTATACAGAGGGACTTTGATGACCTTCTTGCAGTATTTGACATGAGAAACTTTGCTGATTTCCGAACTCACATCTCTGGCTCCTCCTTTGACCCACTAGTGAGTGATCCAGCAGAAGGTATAGCCACTTTTCAACCCCTCGGCTACGTTGGATCATCAGACCACAAGGCTGTTTTTAAGACATTTAAGATCCCAACAGAACGAGGTGAGGAGTCCACACGCACAACTTGGCTATGGGAAAGAAGTAATTGGTCAGCAATTGGCTCTGAGCTCGCCATCACCAATTGGAATGCTCTTCTCCAAGGGGATGTTGACAACCAAGTGAAAGCCTTCACTGGACACATCCTTAATCTACAACAAGAACACATTCCTCACCGGCAATATGTGACGAAGCCTAAAGATCAGCCTTGGTTTGGCTTTCGTTGTAGAGAAGCTGCTACTGCTAAGTACAAGGCATGGCGAAGGTATAAGAAACATCCTACCACCTATAACAGGAACTTGCACAGGCAAGCCTGTAAGCATATGGGTGACGTTCAAAAGTGGGTCATTGCTAAATTGGAGATGGTCACAAGAAGAAAGCTAGCATCAGGTAGGGTAGGCTCCAAAACCTGGTGGTCCCTGGTCAAGGACAGACAAGGTTACCTGCCTGGTGAACTCATTCCACCTCTAAATCGACAGGATGGAACCACCTCTACTAGCAGTCAAGAGAAAGCAGACCTCTTTGCTGAACACTTTGCTACCAAAATGCAAGTTCCTGATCCAGTAAGGGACCCTCCTTGGCTAGCTGCAAGAACTGTGTCAAAACTGTCAGTGGTGGCAATAAGGCAGGAGGAGGTGTACTTCCTTCTTAAATCGCTTGACCAAGAAAAGGCTGTGGACCCAGACAAGTTGAGCCCAAGATTGCTGAGAAGATGTGCAGACCAGCTAGCAGCACCTCTAACTCGCATCTTTCAGCACTGCCTAGTACAATGAAAATGGCCCTCTCTGTGGAAAGAAGCAAATGTAGTCCCTGTTCACAAAAAGAAGAGCAGAGCAGAAATCAGCAACTACAGACCAGTGTCGCTCACTGTCAATCACTTGCAAACTCCTTGAGACAATAATCTCAAGACAAATGACAGAGTTTTTTGACTACCACTCACTCACTACTTTGTGACCGTCAATATGGCTTCAGGAAAGGTTACTCTGCTGCTGATCTGTTGTTAAACCTCTCTACTAAGTGACACCAGTCACTGGATGAATCCAAAGTCAGCTGTGTGGTAGCACTGGACATTGCTGGTGGTTTCGACCGGGTGTGGCACCAGGGCCTCTTAGCAAAACTGCAAGCGCTGGGAATTGCAGGCTCTACGCTATGTCTCCTAAGTGATTACCTTCATGGTAGATCTCTAAGGGTAGTTCTCAATGGAACAGAATCAGCAAGACATCCTACTGGAGCAAGTATTCTACAAGGAAGTGTTCTGGGTCCATTGTTATGGAATGTCTACTTCAATGACCTTCATCATCTCATCCCAGAATCCCATGCATATGCAGACGACTGTACACTGACATTCACTTATCCAAGAGAAGAAATGCCAGCTGCTCTAAGCTACATCAATCACCAGCTGAGAGCTATATCAGCTTGGGAAAATAGATGGCAAGTAACATTTGCACCTGAGAAAACACAAATGATGATCTCTAGGCACCAAGATGGTAATGCCGGTGCAGTAGTAATGATGAATGGGAGGGTGTTGGCACATGGGGAAAAAGTTGATATCCTTGGGGTTAAATTTGACTCCAAACTGACCATGAAAATGCCCGTTGTAAATTTTGCAAACAAGGCAGCCAGGCAGCTTACAGCACTTCGCCATATCTCGCATCTGCTTGACAGCATGGGTTGCAAGATTTTGTACGAGGCACAGGTATGCTCACATCTTGAGTAGGCTCCACTTTCTTGGTTTGCCTGCTCCCCTTCTCATCTGCAACTACTTGACAGAGTAGAGAACAGAGCAAGACGTCTCATCTCTCGCCTGGATCAATCCTGGATAGATCTGTCATTTCAGCAGAGCCTTCAACACAGGAGGGATATGGGTGGCCTTACTGTTATGTACAAGGCCAATATTGTCAAAGTACCACACTTTGATCTACTTCGAGGACAGCGTGAAGCAAGTTTCTATACCACAAGACGGGCAGAAAGCAGCAACTTCACTCTGGCTGTACCCTTCTCCAGAACATCACTTCATCTGAGATCATTTATTCCCAGGATGACTCGAGTATGGAACACGTTCGTACAGCATTATGATGTCTACGAGATAAAGTCAGTTGATCAAATGAAAATGCTGGCCCACAGATGGCTCCAACTTCATCCTGTTTCCTACTTGTATGTTTCATAACAATAAAAATGCTTTCAAATGGGCTGATGTAGGTAACAGCTCTTAGCTTGTCAATAAAGCTAGGGATCCTTAACCTTGTCAAACCCTGTGTAAAAAGAGAGAGAGAGAAACAGAGAGAGAGAGAGAGATAGACAGATAGACAGATAGATAGAGAGAGAGAGAGAGAGAGAGAGAGAGAGAGAGAGAGAGAGAGAGAGAGAGAGAGAGAGAGAGAGAGAGAGAGAGAGGGAGAGAGAGTGAAGCCCTAATCCAACCATTCAGCAAGCTGAATGGTCTGAAGGCTCGATCCTCCGTTCACTAACAGCACTACTCTCACAGCCAGCCAGCTAGACAGACAGGTAGACAGGTATAGAAAACTAGCACCCACAGCAGAATCACCAGATTATCTTCGAAAACTAGAACAGCAAAGAAATGATACTGACCCTCCATCGTAGCTTAAGATACTCCCGTTATGGGGAGTTCCAATAGATCCTCCCGTTCTGGGGAGTTTCAATAGATCCTCTAGTTCTGGGGAGTTTCAATAGATCCTCCTGTTCTGTGGAGTTTCAATAGATCCTCCCGTTCTGGGGAGTTTCAATAGATCCTCCCGTTCTGGGGAGTTTCAATAGATCCTCCTGTTCTGTGGAGTTTCAATAGATCCTCCCGTTCTGGGGAGTTTCAATAGATCCTCCAGTTCTGTGCAGTTTCAATAGATCCTCCCGTTCTGGAGAGTTTCAATAGATCCTCCTGTTCTAGGGAGTTTTAATAGATCCTCCTCCATCATACACAAATAACCCGCACATAGAAGAGAGGAGCTTACGACGACGTTTCGGTCCGACTTGGACCATTTACAAAGTCACACTAACCAGAAGTGGAGCAGGACGGCAATATATAGGCAGGAAGAGGTGGTGGTGGTAGTAGTAGTAGTAGTATTAGTAGTAGTAGTAGTAGTGGTAGTAGTGGGGAACTAAGGAGGAGGAGCCAGTCAAATATAAAGAAAGGGGAGCACTGCAAGGGAGCTAGGTGCCCACAGAGGGAGAGCAAGTACACAGAGGTGGGGGGAAGGGGAAGTGATGAAATAAATAATGAAGGAACAGAAACACGCGACAGAAGAAAGACAAAAAAAAAAGGAAAGAGGAAAGGGGAAGAGGGAGAAGAAGAAAAAATGAGGAATCAGGTTAAGTCACGGGTGTTCTGAAATTTGGAGCATTTTACAATGTAGTGGGAGAGGAAGGCATCTACAGAGACGAAGCCTGGGCTAAGGTTCATACAAGGAAAGTTGTGTATTAGAGAGGATTCAATAAGACGGCGACTGTTAAAGTTGGAAGTAGGGAAGACAGTTTTAGCAGAAGACCAGTCAATAGGATGGCTGCGATCTCTGACGTGACAGAAAAGAGCATTGTTAGTGTCGGCAAGCCTAACACTATTTTTGTGCTCCCTAAGTCTGTCAGAAAGATATCGGCCAGTTTCTCCAAAGTATTGAAGAGGACAAGAGGAGCAAGAAATAGAGTAGACACCAGGAACATCTGTAGAGGGAGGAGAGATATGAACGAGATTAGTGCGAAGAGTGTTAGTCTGGTGGAAAGTAAGCTTGATGTCTAAGGGACGGAGAGAATTGTCGAGATTAGAAAGACCGGAAATGTAGGGAAGGCAGAGGACAGAAGAGTTCCCGGGAGTAGAGAGTTTGTGAGAGAAAAAATTACGTTTAGATCGTGAGAAGGCAGAGTCTATGAAATGGGAAGGGTAGCCAAGAGGGGAAAACGAATTATAGCTAGGCGTCTTCCATACACAATCTTCCAGTGTGCAGTCACCAGGAGACTGCAACAGAAGGGTGGTGACTGGATTTGTCCCAGCCCGGGTAAGTGGTGTTATCACTTTCAGGGTGGTGACTGAACTTGTCCCAGCCAGGTTAAGTGGTGGTACTTAACACTCTCAGAGTGGTGACTGGATTTGTCCCAGCCGGGGTGAGTGGTATTAACACTCTCAGTGTGGCCTTAACACTCTTAACACCCTTGTAATGACTGCAACAAATTATATGTGGGCGAAACATCAAGAGACCTCCAAACACGTATTTCAGAACACCAATATGCAAGCAGGACTGACGATACAAGGAATGCCTGTGTACAACATCGCAATTCACACAACCATTTAATTAACTACAGAAACTCAAGACTTATCGCCACAGAAGACAACACTCAATACCGAAGAATCCTGGAATCATCGTTTATCTCTATAACCAACAATTTCAACCAGAACAACGGCTTCTATAACATAGCTGAACCACTCGCCATGAAACTTCTTCATCGCTATCCCACATAAGAACATAGAACACTGTAGAAGGTCTACTCACAACTTGTCCAATACCCCTGCCAAGCTACCCAAGACTCTATAACTCCACCCGGTAGATCATCAGATGCAGCATTCTCCACCTGACCTCAACATTCTGAACATGACTATAAATACTCCCGTACCTTCCACCCCAGGTAGATCTGTGTGTGACTTGAAAAAGCCCACTGTGTGGGTGAAACGTTGTCAATAAAGGATCACATTATACTGCATATGTGTTTATATTTCCACTCTCAGAGTGGTGACTGGATTTGTCCCAGCCGGGGTGAGTGGTAGTAACACTCTCAGTGTGGCCTACGGCTTTCTTTTTATATCGTCAACCTCGGAGTTAACATAAATACTTCCCGATATTATTTTCCCCTCTTTACTGGAATCATGTTTTTTTCCTTTTCTATATCCTTTTTTACTTTAGAAGTATGAAGTATGCTTGAGGAAAGATTCTCTTCTCTGACGTTAATTCATTTACTTTGACGTCACTTCGTTTACTTTGAGAGAAAGTGTTTACGTTATGAGGCTTGCCCTCCATTTTTCTCTCAATATTTCTTTTTTTTTTGTCTTTTCCACGTTTTGTGCATCTTAAGCTAAATGTTAATACGTGTCCTGGTGTATTTATTAACCCTTGTGCAACAATATGCTTGGGACAGGAAGAAAAGGGATTTAATGTTAAGATCACCTAGGTTTGTATACTTTGTACATGTAATGCAACATGTTGAAGATTGAGACACTTATGCAACATATGGGAATTTTTATTAAGGAAACGTTTCGCCACACACTGGCTTCATCAGTCCAATAGAAACAAGAGAAGGGTAAGGTGAGGAGGACTAATTATCTCAAACTCCTCGTCTCTTAACCTTTCTGCTTTAAATTGGACTAATGAAGCCACTGTGTGGCGAAACGTTTTCTTAATAAAGATTCCCATATGTTACATAAGTGTCTTAATACAGCATATATTACATGAGAGTTTAAGTTAAGCTTTATTTATAGGTTGTCAGGCAGCGCTGACTGGTGGTGGTGGAGGGACACGCAGTCTTAACCAACCCCACTGACGCACGTTGGCGTATATTCGTGAGCGTACATGACAGCGTGATTCAAAGAAATGACAGGGATTTATAACCCTTCACTGACGGACAGGAGGTCCAGACAGAAACACCAGCACAACAGAAGCGTCAGGACAACAGAAGCACCAGGACAACAGAAGCACCTGGATAACAGAAGCACCAGGACAACAGAAGCACCAGGATAACAGAAGCACCAGGACAACAGAAGCACCAGGATAACAGAAGCACCAGGACAACAGAAGCACAGGACAACAGAAACACCAGGGCAACAGAAGCAACAAGACAATGGAAGCACCAGGATAACAGAAGCACCAGGACAACACAAGCGTCATGACAACAGAAACACCAGAACAACGTATGAACTCCAGGTAACTCTGGTCACAATCATGACCAAGTTACAAAGGTAATGAACTCCAGGTAGCTCTGGTCACAATCATGACCAAGTTACAAAGGTAATGAACTCCACGTAACTCTGGTCACAATCATGACCAAGTTACAAAGGTAATGAACTCCACGTAACTCTGGTCACAATCATGACCAAGTTACAAAGGTAATGAACTCCACGTAACTCTGGTCACAATCATGACCAAGTTACAAAGGTAATGAACTCCAGGTAGCTCTGGTCACAATCATGACCAAGTTACAAAGGTAATGGATCATCCACACGTCATACATAATTACAGTCATGAACAAATTACAAAATAATGAGCAATTCGCAAGTCCACACAAAACAAGTACCAGGACAACAGAGGCACCAAGACAAGAGAAGCACTTGAACAACAGAAACACCAGGACAACAGAAGCCCTCCTGGACAACGACAGAGCCACAACACAGTTACACAGCAAGCACAACAGTGGCATGTCAAAGAGGATTTTAGTCGTACGGAAATCCCCTCTACGTGGTGAGTTTCTCTGGCCAGAAGTGTCAAAGTGACCACAACGAAGGCGTGCAGGTCGTCACACCAGCACGACTGGATCTGATTTTCTCCAGTAGTGAATCTGGCGTAGTAGAATCAGACCGTGAACTGCTACCACCGGGAAAATGTCATCACGCAGTGCTAATTTTGCAATGACTGGTAGAAGAGAGTATTAGCAGCAGCAACAGCAGCAGCAGCAACAGCAGCAGCAGTAGTAGCAGCAGCATCATTAGTAGCAGTAGTACTAGTACTAGAAATAGTAGTAGTAATCATAGAGGTAGTAGTGGTAGGAATGGCAGATAAAGAGAAGAGATGGAGGGATAAATAAATAGTTCTACAAAGAAACGATAAATAAAACACATTTGCAGCATCCAGTTTACCTGGAGGTTGTCCATAACGCTGAAACGTTTCTTCCCTACTATAAGCAGTAGAAATAGTTTGGATGGGATCAGTGGCGAAACGTTCTGACAGTAAAGCTACCACTGCTTTATATATATATATATATATATATATATATATATATATATATATATATATATATATATATATATATATATATATATATATATATATATATATATATATATATATATATATATATATATATATATATATATATATATATATATATATATATATATATATATATATATATATATATATATATATATATATATATATATAATGTAGGGAGGTACTACCTCTTTGATCTTCTGTTTGACTAGCTATTGGTCCATGTTGGACCGAGACGTTGTCGTAAGTTTCATTCTCCTATTTGTGTGTCCACCCAGGTGCTGCAAAAGGTGTCTTGGTCATCAACTTGTCAGTATGGTGAGGCATCAATGACATGCCATCCCAGAAGATGAAAGAAAGCTTGCCCAGAGAGTGCCAGGAGGTCACAGAGAGTGCCAGGAGTTTACAGAGAGTGACAGGAGGTTACATAGAGGTCAGAGAAAGTGTCAGGAGGTCACGGAAAGTGTGAAAAGGTCACAGGGAATGTTAGAAGGCAGAATGTTACAGAAAGCGTCAAGAGTTCCCAGAGAGTGTCAGGAGGTTACAGAAAGCGTCAGAAGGTCACAGAAAGTATCAGGAGGTCACAGGAAGTGTCAGGAGATCACGGAAATGTTCATGAGGAGCAGGAGTGGACGACGAAGATCATGGTCCCTTGTTGATTCTAAGTTGGAGAAAGAACAAAGTATGGCGGAAAGGAGATGGCAAACACAGAGAAGAATGAAGCAAGGAGAAGAGTGAAGCAAGAAGAAGAGTGAAGTAAGAAGAACAGTGAAGCAAGGAGAAGAGTGAAGCAAGGAGAAGAGTGAAGAAAGGAGAAGAGTGAAGCAAGGAGAAGAGTGAAGCGAGGAGAAGAGTGAAGCAAGGAGAAGAGTGAAGTAAGAAGAACAGTGAAGCAAGGAGAAGAGTGAAGCAAGGAGAAGAGAGAAGAAAGGAGAAGAGTGAAGCGAGGAGAAGAGTGAAGCAAGGAGAAGAGTGAAGCAAGGAGAAGAGTGAAGCAAGAAGAAGAGTGAAGCAAGAAGAAGAGTGAAGCAAGAAGAAGAGTGAAGCAAGAAGAAGAGTGAAGCAAGAAGAAGAGTGAAGCAAGACGAGCACTACTTGATGAATAACGTACGTAGTTTCAAAAGCCAAAAGAAAGATAACTACACAGTCACAGAAGAAGAAAAAGAAAGATGGGAATGACAAACAAAATAATATGGCAAAACGGGAGGGAAAACAGCAACACTGATAAATAACGACATAGACATATTCAAAGAACTCAGCAGATTTAAGAGTGAGATTAACATACTTGAAATACAAAAAAAAATAAAAAATCTAAAAATGAACCGACTCACTGTGATAAAAATGAATTAGGAAGAACTAAGAGGAAATATGGAAGAAATTAGGAATATATGAGACTAGAAGACACAGCTGAACGAATCAGGAAATGGTGAAACAAGAAAAAGCCGAAAATGAAAAGAAATTAACTTAACTGAACCCCTTAAGAGTTAAACCCGGTAAGCTGTTAAACAATTCGCTTCCAGATGAGTCAAATCCTGTCTATCCGGTCTATCAGACTAGAATGATTGCCACGGGAATTACAGAGGGAGAGAGAGAGAGAGAGAGAGAGAGAGAGAGAGAGAGAGAGAGAGAGAGAGAGAGAGAGAGAGAGAGAGAGAGAGAGAGAGAGAGAGAGAGAGAGAAAGAGGGGACGGCTGTAAGCACCAGTACTGCAGAAAACTTCTCAGTTGTTTGCCTCGTGGAATATGTAATCTGAGCTTCGCATTATATTGGAAAAATGAAACGTCAGTTGTATCTGACGGAGTCTCGTGGTGTCCCGTAGCTCGGTTGGTAGCGCACTCATCTCACATGTTGATGTCCGGGGTTCGATTCCCAGTACGGGTGGAAACATTAGGGCGTGTTTCCTTAAAACACCTGCTGTCCATGTTCACACAGCAGTAAGCTGGTTTCTGGGTGTTACCAGACTGGTGTGGGTCGCATCCTGGGGGACAAAATTACCCAAAGGTGCCCGAAATGCTCTGCATAACCAGGAGCTTTGTATATAGTATGTCGAAGACTGAGACACTTACGCAACATATGGGAATCTTTAACGAGGAAACGTTTCGCCACACAGTGGCTTCATCAGTCCAACATAAATCAGAAGGGTATAAGGAGAGGAGCTTGAGGTAAACAGTCCCTCAGTCCGACTCCAGGCTGAGGGACTGATTACCTCAAACTCCTCCTCTCCTTATACCGTTTTGATTTGTATTGAACTGATGAAGCCACTGTGTGGCGAAACGTTTCCTCAATAAAGATTCCCATATGTTGCATAAGTGTCTCATTCTTCAACTTGTCGGTTTTTCAAACCATTTATCACATACATAGTATGTCACCGATGTCAGCTATGGTCTGTATAAGTTGTATCATATACTCGCAGAAATAAAAATTATTATTAATATTAACATTATTATTATTATTATTATTATCATCATGGCAGACGAGAACCTTGAAGGTTCATGGCATCTGTTCACCACCAGTCGAAAATTAACCCATATATATATATATATATATATATATATATATATATATATATATATATATATATATATATATATATATATATATATGCAATAAGATCACAGTAAACAGGTGATTTCAGAATATGCAAAACAACCACTCTGGAAGAATAGAGAAATTCCAAGCGCTTTCGTGACTACTCACATTATCAAGGAACTATGAAAGTAAAGCATCCAAGGAAGCTATATAAGGGGTCTGGCCGGCACCTCACTATCAGATCCCACAACGGTTAAACACCTGACGCGCGCCGACCCAACTTGGATAGGTCCTTTGCACAACTCACCCACAAACTATTCTACCCAAGAAAATTTAAAAATTTTTATTTGTCCAGTGTATTATTAAATTCTTCCCAAATTCTATTAATTATAAATAGATCTAATTTATACAAACCAAAGGAAATATTCATATTATTGTCAAAACTGCTTTTTATGAAACAAGATTCAATTATATTCCTGTCGACCATGGACTTGCTTGATACTACTTTCTCAACTTTTTGAAAATCAATTGGATGGTTAAAATCTCTCACATGAATAAATAGAGCATTGGAATCTTGTCCAGTTCTAATGCTATATTTATGTTGTTTTAATCTTAGTTCGAGATTTTTACCAGTTTGACCGTAATAAACTTTATCGCAAATTTTACAAGGAATCTTATAGACACATCCATCAGCATTTTGGGGGGAATTCTTTATCAAAAGTTTTTTTACTGTATCAAGATTTTTTAATGCAACTTTAATATTAAAAGTCTTAAGAAGAGAAGGCATATCAACCAAGTTTTCATGGTAAGGGAGAACCAGCATATTTTTAGTTGAATAAGGCTGGTTGTCCCTTTTTGGATTGTAAAAAGTATTTCCAGCAACTTTAAAAGATTTATCAATTACATTTCTTGGGTATTTTAAATCATTACCTATTTCATAAATTTTGGATATTTCCTCATCTATGAACTCTGGACTACAAATTCGTAAAGCTCTCAAAAACATTGATGAGAAAACAGACAGTTTGACTCTATCTTGATGCGAGGAATAATAGTGGACATAAGAACAGTTATTTGTAGGTTTTCTGTAAATTTTAAATTTAAATTCATTATTACCCTTAATAATTAAAACATCTAGAAAAGGGAATGAGTTATTTTCTTCAAACTCTGAGTTATTTTCTTCAAACTATTGCAGACAAAATAAATGCAATAGTAATTATAAAAGAAAATGATTACCAAGAAAAAATGAATAATCTCTTAGATGATACTGAAACCTATTCTAAACTTAGGAAAAATCCCCTAGAAACCGTTAACAGCAATTTCAATAAAACAATAAAACTTCTACTGAAAGGCAAAGATGAATTAGTCAAACAATTAACTTCCACTAATCCATCTTTACCTTACATGTATGGACTAATAAAAACACACAAACCAGGGAATCCAGTCAGACCAATTATTAGCTCCATAGGGTCAGTTTCATATAAATTATCCAAATGGCTTGTTGATATTTTGAGCCCTATTGTTGGCAAAATTTCTAACTTTAATGTTAAAAACAACATAGACTTGGTTGATAAATTAAGCTCCTTGACTGACTTAAATGATTTTAACATGGTTAGTTTTGATGTTACTTCCTTGTTTACGAAAGTTCCTGTTGATGATTTATTAAGTTTCTTATCTGAAGAACTCGTTAATTATGATTTACCATTGCCAGTTCCTACTATCATTAAACTTATTAAACTTTGCATTGTTGATGCAAAATTTGTATTTAATGATAAGTTTTACACTCAGAAGTTTGGTATGGCAATGGGAAATCCTCTTTCACCTGTTCTTAGTAACCTATACATGGAATTTTTTGAAACAAGGTTGCTTAACACAATCCTCCCTAATAGAGCTAAATGGTTCAGATATGTTGATAATATTTTGTGTCTTATGCCCAAAAATGTAGATATACACCATTTCCTTGGAAAATTAAATAGCTTAGCCCATTCTATAAACTTTACTGTTGAGTTTGAAGAAAATAACTTATTGCCTTTTCTAGATGTTTTAATTATTATGGGTAATAATGAATTCAAATTTAAAATTTACAGAAAACCTACAAATAACTGTTCCTATGTCCACTATTATTCCTCGCATCAAGATAGAGTCAAACTGTCTGTTTTCTCATCAATGTTTTTGAGAGCTTTACGAATTTGTAGTCCTGAGTTCATAGATGAGGAAATATCCAAAATTTATGAAATAGGTAATGATTTAAAATACCCAAGAAATGTAATTGATAAATCTTTTAAAGTTGCTAGAAATACTTTTTACAATCCAAAAAGGGACAACCAGCCTTATTCAACTAAAAATATGTTGGTTCTCCCTTACCATGAAAACTTAGTTGATATGCCTTCTCTTCTTAAGACTTTTAATATTAAAGTTGTATTCAAAAATCTTGATACAGTAAAAAAACTTTTGATAAAGAATTCCCCCCAAAATGCTGACGGATGTGTCTATAAGATTCCTTGTAAAATTTGCGATAAAGTTTATTACGGTCAAACTGGTAAAAATCTCGAACTAAGATTAAAACAACATAAATATAGCATTAGAACTGGACAAGATTCCAATGCTCTATTTATTCATGTAAGATATTTTAACCATCCAATTGATTTTCAAAAAGTTGAGAAAGTAGTATCAAGCAAGTCCATGGTCGACAGGAATATAATTGAATCTTGTTTCATAAAAAGCAGTTTTGACAATAATATGAATATTTCCTTTGGTTTATATAAATTAGATCCATTTATAATTAATAGAATTTGGGAAGAATTTAATAATACACTGGACAAATAACAATTTTTAAATTTTCTTGGGTAGAATAGTTTGTGGGTGAGTTGTGCAAAGGACCTATCCAAGTTGGGTCGGCGCGCGTCAGGTGTTTAACCGTTGTGGGATCTGATAGTGAGGTGCTGGCCAGACCCCTTATATAGCTTCCTTGGATGCTTTACTTTCATAGTTCCTTGATAATGTGAGTAGTCACGAAAGTGCTTGGAATTTCTCTATTCTTCCAGAGTGGTTGTTTTGCATATATATTATATATATATATATATATATATATATATATATATATATATATATATATATATATATATATATATAAAACATATATTTATATACATATGGACATGGAAAAAAAAATTCCTACAGGGAGGGAAGAAAAAAACATGTGGGGTGTGCTAAACATCGTGGTCAAAGGCAGTAAGCGTCGAAGGGCATCACTGCATGCCTTCCTGCGTCTGGACAGATACTGCAACACAGGAGACATCGCTGCGGCTGAGCTGTGACGTAACGGGCTGCGGTCTCCTCTAGAACGGTGAAGCAGTCATTGTAGGAGTCACTGCAGGTTTCACTCAACCTGGGGCATGACATGCTGGTGCCCTCGAGTGAGGCGTCGTCAAAATTCGGCAACTGGGCAGGACTTCTGGCAAGCGACTCAGGACACTTCTCGACTGGTACTGTCGCTGGGCTGTCACTGCCGGCGAGCGTGGAGTGAGTCGTGGAGCGAGTCATGGCAAAGACGACTGGGCGAAACATCAGGGAGTCGTAACATCATACACCAGACTGCAGTGAGCGAGCTAGCAGTCAAAGTGACATCATCTTCGTGCAGGCTGCTCACTGAAGCTTGTGACACAAGGCTGACACAGCACCTGCCGACAGGGCTAACTGCGGCTTGACGAGTGTCATTCTCTCGGCAGTTGGAGTTATAGTAGAGGTTAGTCTAAGCGTCCCCAGACTTGTTTCTCTATATATAACTGCACTCTGAGGGTCTGGAGGTGAAGTGAAACAAATCTCGATGGGAATCGTAGCAGGCACGATTCTGCAGAACATCTATGAGCGACAAACATAAGAGCTTTCTGTAAAAGGGGCTCATACGCTCAGGGCTGACTAATATCAGCTGTCAAATGCGCTGGTCACACCAGGTGACAACACAAGGTGCTGCTTTGGGGTCTGGGCTCAAGACCACACTGGACACATGGAAAACTTTACACACACCTGCGGTACATGCGGTACGACATGGCTTAAACTAGCAAATGATACTTTTCTGTGCACAAAATTGACACTAAGCCATACACTAACATGTGAGAATACTGACTGAGAAGAATTAATTAACACACGACATACATCTTCTCTCAGTCTTCTTGACAATACTGACATAATTACTGAAACACTCGATGTGACATCATGTGATGTCAGGCGTGATGTCGCGAGCTGATGTCATCAGCACTGTGACGTCAGCAGACATCTCGAGGTGACGTCAGGCAGACATTTTGACGTCATGAAGTCGGGCAGCAGCATTAGTGACGTCAATGTGATGTGGGCAGCAGACCACAGCATGTGGCCTGGGACATCTGGCGCGGTAACTCACGTGGCTCGTAGATCCACGTGGCTTTGACCACACCCCACATGGCGTCGGGATCCACATGGCATCGTGATCTACGTGGCATGCTGATCCACATAGCTTCGAGTGGCCTCGGGCACTTGGATACACAGCTTTGGCAATGAATTCACATGGAAAACAGCAGAAAACACAGCAGAGGGAGTGGGCAGTGGTGAGTACACAAGCTGTGAGCGTGGGTGAGTGGCGATGGAGGACTGCGCGCCTACCTTCCTCACCCATACACACGTGGGAGAAGCCCTCACACTGGACGCAGAAATCGCCACAAAACTCACCTCTGGCTTGCTGAAATAGCTGTGCTGAGCTGAACAACAACAGCAGAACATACAAGAGACGCTGAACACGTGACTTGAGAAACAGCATGAGACGCTGTAGCGTGGGGTCACTGGGACATCACTTATATTTCTCGAAGAAATTCGGTAAATTTCGGCTAAATCCTGCTTGTACCTGTGTCTGGATGCAGAAACGTGCAGACACGACATCAGGATAACTCGTTGAGAGACGGATGCTTGTTGTGTAGGGTGATGAAGTGAACAACTTCATTCCTTCTTCCTTCCTCTCTCCAGGCAAACACAACTTGCTACGACCATCGATTCCCACCATTTATAACCAGTTTGTTTGGTGGCTCTTGCAGAGTGGGGTTCAATTATAGACGTCTTTGGAGGCTTCTTGCTTCATTTACAAAGTCGTGGTGGGTACACAGGCTTGTGTGTTGTGCCCATGGCCCGGGAGGGCCATGCCCACGAGGGAGAGAGGGAGTAAGCGTGTTGGCTGCTTCCAGGCTGCTGAGTAAGAGCGAGTGGGACCAGCGTCCCACTGACCTGGGCAGGCCTAGAGGGCAGCGCCTGGGTGCCGCGAAATATGAACTAAGCTGGCAGACAGCATAGGCTGTCTGTGCAGACAGTACAGGCTGTCTACAATGTTGCAAGGGAGCAACCAAAGCAGGGAGAGAGGTCTCAGTAGATGTCACTGACCACGGTTACCCTTAGACTGGGTTAGTGGTGGGTGCCAACCCCACCCTACCATCATCTCCCCACTACCCATATAGGGTAGGAAGGTTTCTGGGATGTCAAGTAGGAAATTATAAGATATAAAAAGCCAGCCCTAAGCTTTTTCTAAACGTTTATAACAGGTCATGTGGTTTGAGAAAATAAGTTTTTCGTTAGATACTGTAGACATGGATAGCTATTATTCTGTGTGACATTTTCAAATAATGAAAGAAAGGAATACAATGTGCACTTTGTCCGTTTAAATGTCCTGCTCTGAGGTGCTCGAATATTCTACCCATGTACTCAGAAGTATCTCTTCCTACATATTGTCTACTATTTTCTCAGTGGCTGTTAATGTGCGATACATGGGGATCTTCTATGCCTATCCGATAATATTTCTATGATCTAAATTCTACTAATACCCTTTAAGCTTTCCTTACGTTAACTTGTGTGCTTGTCACTGTATAGTTCATTAACAGCTACAGGTGTTATATAACCTTCAAAACTGACGTGGTGAGAAGTTTTGGTGCGTAGACACTGGACGGGCGTCACCAATCCGTCAACTCACCTGGCATATTGAACAATCCTGTGATTTTGTATAGGATTGTTATTTAAGATTGTGTACAATGGACTCTACTAAATAGTTATCGAGCTTGTATTACCCATAATTTGAGTTATATACGGTATTCCTTTCATGTTACAAGAGGAAAGATTCAATTATGTTTCTTTCCATGACAGAACTGTTTGGTACTATAATCTGGGCAGTATTCCACCCCGGTGGGTTATTACATGCACTAACGTGGTTAAAGATAGCATTCAACTCCTGCCCTGTCCTGACTGAGTATTTATGCTGGGTAATTCTGGTTTCCAGAAATTTACCTGTTTGACCGATATATGAGAGAGGACACTGAGTACATGGGACCTTGTAAACCTCACCAACTTTGTTGTAGAGTGTTTTTAATCACCCTTTATTTCACTGTCTCCGTGTTTTTGAAAGCCAGGTTTATATTGATTTTTTTAAAATGCCTCACGCAGGCAAGCCAGATTCTCATTGTATGGTAAAACTGGTACATTTTTCCTGGCCATCACTTCCTTAGGTTCAGTCCTGTAGAAAGTCATTTTTGCTGACATTAGTGCCTTCTCAACAAAATCCTTAGGATATCTTAGTTTTGTGGCTATGTTGAATATCTTGCTGATTTCGTCATCTAGGTACTCTGGACTGTAGATGCGCAAGGCTCTCACGAACATTGTGAGGAACACACTTCTTTTTATCCTGGTTTCGTGGTTGGAATAGTAGTGAATGTATGACGACACATTGGTGGACTTCCTATAAACTGTGAATTTGAATTTCCTATCGACCCGATGGATTAAAACGGAACGGCAAAGTGTTATTTATTTCATGTTCTGTGGTGAACTTAATGGAAGGTACTAAGCCACTGAGTCTGGGAAGAAACTCATCAATGTTGTGATCATGAGACCACAGGCAGAGAACATTATCTACGTATCTGAACCAACTAGCTTTATCTGGAAGAATGTCTTTAAGAAGTCTGGTCTCATAAATTCCATATATAGGTTGCTGAGTAAGGGGCTAAGGGGATTTCCCATTGCCATGCCTTGTTTTTGAGCATAGAATTTCCCTTCAAACACGAATTTGCAATCAGTAACACAAATTTTTATCAATTCAATAATTTTTTTCGTGGGGTAGGGCATGGGAAAGTTTTCTAGTTCCTCTTCGAGGTACGAAAGCAAGTCAGGGACAGGGACTTTGATGAACAGAACTGTGACATCAAAGCTCACTAGGGTAAAGTCATGAGGGACATTTAATTTCTGGAATCTCTCAGTAAGATCAACATTATTTTTAATGTGCATCTGAGATCTTACTGACCATGAGAGTTAGAAGTTTAACCAACCATTCAGATAGATTATATGCTGCTGAGCCTACTGAGTTAATAATAGGACGGGCTGGATATCCTGGCTTATGGGTCTTGATTACTCCATATAGATATGGTAGAGTTGCTGACCTAGCCGACAGATATTTAATTAATTCATCATTCCCTTTCAATAACGTTTTAAGGAGTTTATTAAAATGGCTGTTGACTTGGTCACTGGGTTTTTTAATGAGCGGTTCATACGTTTCATTATCACTCAATAAATGGTTCATTTTCTCTAAATAATCAGTTTTGTCCAAAATAACAGCTACCTTAGATTTATCACCTCGTGAGAGGTGCAAAGTCTGATCATTACCGAGTTCTTTGTAAGCTTTTGTGAATCTTAATTGGAAACACTGGTTGGAGTATACATATATACTGACCTGTATGTACCTCCACGCGCATCAAGAGAAATGTACTTATTAGAATAAATATAAAATATAATGGGGTAAAAATTGGTTGGTTAGTGATGGATTTACGTAACTATTTTTGTTAATGAAAAGCCTGAAGGATAAGTCATTACCAGCCTGATAATGAGAGATACTGAGAGATGCATCTCTCAGGGTATATACGCTTGAAGTATGTATCTCTTAGTGTGTGTATACCATGAAATATATGTATCTCTTTCAGTGTGTATATTAATAATGTGAAGTAAGTATCTTTCAGTGAATGTATACCGTGAAGTATGTACATCTCTGTATATTCACTGAAATGTACTGAGACGTGTATGTACATTAAACACACACGCACACACACACACACACACACACACACACACATGCCGTACACGAAGGCCCTATCAGACCCACGTGGGGCCAGGGAAAAGACGATGAGCACACTAAGATCAAGCGACAGGTCCGAAGACAATGAAGGTTTGTTATATGCAAAGATTCTAACAGCCAACTGCAGTAGCAAGGGACAGCTGGTCAGGAAAGACAGTTCACTGAGAATAGAAGTTTCAGATATGACAGGGACTGAAGGCAAGAACATGTCAATGGAAGGAAATAAAATGCCTCAGAGGAAGCAGATGGAGACTCAGTGGGAGGAGGAAAGGGCGAGGTCAGTTTTTGTGTACGGGCTCCAAGAAGCCAAGGGGGCCAACTTTGAAGAAATAAAACAGGAGGAGAAAAAAATGATTGAAGGCATCATGAAAACATTAGGGGAGGGCAATATGACCCAGGTGACAAATTTTCAGAGAATTGGGTGGTTTGCGAGTGGAAGGATACGGCCTGTCAGAGTAACTTTCAAGGAAGAATCAGTTCGAACCAGGATTCTGCAAGAGAAAGCAAGACTGAGGGACAAAGAGGGGTACCAGAGAGTATACCTCGACCGCGACAGAACACAAGAAGAAAGGACTACACTGAAAGAGAGGGTACAGAGACGCAAGGAGGAACGAGAAGCAATGAAAATGAGCAGGACCCAGACACAGGAGGAAGGGCAAACACACCCCACAGAATCTCCCACCAAAAGACTCCACCCGCGACATTCCCAACGCAACTGAGCAACCTATACTACAACCCACTCACTGTTCCCTCTGCCACCAACCCCCATATCAAAAACCTCACCCCAACAGCTGTCCCTTATGGGCATTCTGACCCCACCCCCATCAACACAAACCCCACCTACACCACAGCCCCATATAGGCCCCCACCAAGGCTCTCGCTCCCCCAACCCCAATATACTTGCATGACCACAATGATAGAAAAGAAACTAAAGGTTTGGTACACAAACGCGGATGGAATAACGAATAAACATGAGGAGTGGAATGAAAGAATCAGTGAAAAATCCCCAGACATCATAGCAGTCACAGAAACAAAACTCGCTGAGACAATAACAGACACAATCTTCCCAACAGGATATCAGATCCTGAGGAAAGATAGAAGGAGTAGAGGGGGAGGAGGGGTTGCACTGCTCATAAAACACCAATGGGGATTTGAGGAAATGGAAGGCATGGACATGATTGGAGAAAGAGACTACATTGTAGGTACAATTCAGTCCGGAGAACATAAAGTAGTCATTGGAGTGATGTATAACCCACCACAGAACTGCAGGAGGCCAAGAGAGGAGTACGAAGAAAACAACAGGGTGATGGTGGACACACTGGCTGAGGTGGCAAGAAGAGCTCACTCGAGCAGAGCAAAGTTACTGGTAATGGGCGATTTCAACCACAGGGAGATCGACTGGGAAAACCTGGAGCCACATGGGGGTCCCGAAACATGGAGAGCCAAGATGATGGATGTGGTACTTGAAAACCTCATGCATCAACATGTCAGGGACACAACCAGAGAGAGAGGGGAGGATGAGCCAGCAAGACTGGATCTTGTGTTCACCATGAGCAGTTCAGACATTGAGGACATCACTTACGAGAGGCCCCTTGGAGCTAGCGATCATGTGGTTCTGAGTTTTGACTATATAGTAGAGTTACAAGTGGAGAAGGTAACAGGAACTGAAGGGGACAGGCCAAACTATAAAAGGGGGGACTACACAGGTATGAGAAACTTCCTGCAGGAGGTTCAGTGGGACAGAGAAATGGTAGGAAAATCAGTAAACGAGATGATGGAATATGTGGCAACAAAGTGCAAGGAGGCAGAGGAAAGTTTTGTTCCCAAGGGAAACAGAAATAATAGGAAGACCAAAACGAGTCCTTGGTTTACCCGAAGGTGTAGGGAGGCAAAAACTAAGTGCAACAGAGAATGGAAAAGGTACAGGAGGCATAGGACCCAGGAAAACAAGGAGATTAGTAGAAGAGCCAGAAACGAGTATGCGCAGATAAGGAGGGAGGCCCAGCGACAGTATGAAAACGACATAGCATCGAAAGTCAAATCTGACCCGAAACTGCTGTATAGCCACATTAGGAGGAAGACAACAGTCAAGGACCAGGTGATAAGGCTGAGGAAAGAAGGTGGAGAACTCACAAGAAACGATCAAGAGGTATGTGAGGAGCTCAACACGAGATTTAAGGAAGTATTTACAGTAGAGACAGGAAGGACTCTGGGGGGACAGACCAGATGGGGACACCAACAAGGAATACACCAACAAGTGTTGGACGACATACATACAGATGAGGAGGAGGTGAAGAAACTGCTAAGGGACATCGATACCTCAAAGGCAATGGGACCGGACAACATCTCTCCGTGGGTCCTTAGAGAGGGAGCAGATATGTTTTGCGTACCACTTACCACAATCTTCAACACATCCCTGGAAACTGGGCAACTACCTGAGGTATGGAAGACGGCAAATGTAGTTCCCATTTTCAAAAAAGGAGACAGAAAAGAGGCACTAAACTATAGACCTGTGTCATTGACGTGTATAGTATGCAAAATTATGGAGAAGATTACCAGGAGGAGAGTGGTGGAGCACCTGGAACGGAACAGGAGTATAAATGCCAACCAGCACGGATTCACGGAAGGCAAATCCTGTGTCACAAACCTTCTGGAGTTTTATGATAAAATAACAGAAGTAAGACAAGAGAGAGAGGGGTGGGTTGATTGCATCTTCTTGGACTGCAAGAAGGCCTTTGACACAGTTCCTCACAAGAGATTAGTGCAGAAGCTAGAGCATCAGGCGCATATAACAGGAAGGGCACTGCAATGGATCAGAGAATACCTGACAGGGAGGCAACAACGAGTCATGGTACGTAATGATGTATCACAGTGGGCACCTGTGACGAGCGGGGTCCCACAGGGGTCGGTCCTAGGACCAGTGCTATTTTTGGTATATGTGAACGACATGACGGAAGGGTTAGACTCAGAAGTGTCCCTGTTTGCAGATGATGTGAAGTTAATGAGGAGAATTAAATCTGATGAGGACCAGGCAGGACTTCAAAGAGACCTGGACAGACTGGACACCTGGTCCAGCAAATGGCTTCTCGAATTTAATCCTGCCAAATGCAAAGTCATGAAGATAGGGGAAGGGCACAGAAGACCACAGACAGAGTATAGGCTAGGTGGCCAAAGACTGCAAATCTCACTCAAGGAGAAAGATCTTGGGGTGAGTATAACACCGAGCATGTCTCCGGAAGCACACATCAATCAGATAACTGCTGCAGCATATGGGCGCCTGGCAAACCTGAGAACAGCATTCCGATACCTTAGTAAGGAATCATTCAAGACACTGTACACCGTGTATGTCAGGCCCATACTGGAGTATGCAGCACCTGTTTGGAACCCGCACTTGATAAAGCACGTCAAGAAACTAGAGAAAGTACAAAGGTTTGCAACAAGGTTAGTTCCAGAGCTAAGGGGAATGTCCTATGAAGAAAGATTAAGGGAAATCGGCCTGACGACACTGGAGGACAGGAGGGTCAGGGGAGACATGATAACGACATATAAAATACTGCGTGGAATAGACAAGGTGGACAAGGACAGGATGTTCCAGGGAGGGGACACAGAAACAAGAGGCCACAATTGGAAGTTGAAGACACAAATGAGTCAGAGAGATAGTAGGAAGTATTTCTTCAGTCATAGAGTTGTAAGGCAGTGGAATAGACTAGAAAATGACGTAGTGGAGGCAGGAACCATACACAGTTTTAAGACGAGGTTTGATAAAGCTCATGGAGCGGGGAGAGAGAGGGCCTAGTAGCAACCGGTGAAGAGGCGGGGCCAGGAGCTAGGACTCGACCCCTGCAACCACAAATAGGTGAGTACAAATAGGTGAGTACACACACACACACACACACACACACACACACACACACACACACACACACACACCGTAGCTGCGTTCCATTTAACTTTTGACGTATCTGAAAAATTTATTTTTCTCGGGAATGGTCTGCAATTTTGTGTTGTCTAGTGTGTGTGTGTGTGTGTGTTTGTTCTACGCTTTTAACAAGTCCATCTTGTTTGTTATTAACATCAACACTGGTTTGCACTGGTCCTTTGCATGTTTGTACTCATCTTTGCTGCGTTTCCTGGGTTTTTCACGGCTGGGTATGACTGGACATGGCTGGGTATAGCTGAGTATGGCTGGGTATGGCTGGGAAAGGCTGGGTACGGCTGAGCATGGGATGGCATGGCTGGAATCACAAAAGAAAACGAAAGCACGCACTTGAGCGCGTGCTTGAGAAAAGAGAGTGCTGCTTGCTAGAGTGCGAGGCGTTGTGTGCCTTGAGATATGGGAGGGGTTGTAGCACCATTGTTAGGGATGGACGGAAAGTGGAGGGAGGGGAGGACGAGAGGCAGGGAGGTGGGTGAAAGGTTGTACTAGGGAAGGGAGGGGAGTCCAATACAAAGTAGAAATGGGTACGGAGAGGAGAAGCTTGAGATATTCAGTCCCTCAACCTGGAATCGATGTGTTCAGTTCATCACTCTTGTAGGAAGCACAGCATAGGACCAGAGAGGTGGCTTATATACTGCAGACAGGCGAGTCGAAGCAGGAGGAGGCGGGATCACAGTGGGACCTGCCACTAGTGTAAGTAGGTCGTCGTCCAAAGATTGGACAAGTGTTGAAGTCTTTGTACTAAGATCCCATGATGTTGCAGTGTCTGACAGATGTGATGAATGGTGTTTGAAAACCGACAAGTTGAAGAACTGAGACACTTATGCAACATATGAGAATCTTTATTGATGAAACGTTTCGCCATACAGTGGCTTCATCAGTCCAATACAAAGTAGAAATGGGTAAGGAGAGGAGGAGTTTCAGGTAATCAGTCCCTCAGCCTGGAATCGATGTGTTCAGTCCATCACTCTTGTAGGAAGTACAGCAAAGGGCAAGAGAGGTAGGTGGCTTATATACTACAGACAGGCGAGTCGAAGCAGGAGGAGGCGGGATCACTCCAGTATGGGCCTGACGTACACGGTGTACAGTGTCTTGAAAGATTCCTTATTTAGGTATCGGAACGCTAATCTCAGGTTTGTCAGGCGCCCATATGCTGCAGCAGTTATCTGGTTGATGTGTGCTTCCGGAGACGTGCTCGGTGTTATACTCACCCTAAGATCTTTCTCCTTGATCGAGGTTTGCAGTCTTTGGACACCTATCCTATACTGTGTCTGCGGTCTTCTTTGCCCTTCTCCGATCTTCATGACTTTGCATTTGGCAGGGTTGAATTCGAGAAGCCAGATGATGTACCAGGTGTCCAGCCTGTCCAGGTCTCTTTGAAGTCCTGCCTGATCCTCATCTGATTTAATTTATCTCATTAATTTCATATCATCTGCAAACAGGGACACCTGTGAGTCTATCCCTTCCATCATGTCATTCACATATACCAAAAATAGCACTGGTCCTAGGACCGACCCCTGTGGTTTCATATCCGTGAAGTTGTAAGCCGCTGAACTTTTAAACAAAGGTCTTTGAAGGCTGGGGTGTCAGTCCTGATGTGATTCTAGATCCTCTGCAGCTTCAGTGTGTGTGTCTTGGCAGTCAAAGAGAGAGAGAGAGAAAGAGACAGAGAGAGAGAGAGAGAGAGAGAGAGAGAGAGAGAGAGAGAGAGAGAGAGAGAGAGAGAGAGAGAGAGAGAGAGAGGTGCATAAGTGATTACTGGTTGGCCTTCCATGAATCCATGCTGGTTGTCGTTTATAATCTTGTTCCGTTCCAGGTGTGTGTGTGTGTGTGTGTACTCACTCACCTAGTTGAGGTTGCGGGGGTCGAGTCCGAGCTCCTGGCCCCGCCTCTTCACTGATCGCTACTAGGTCACTCTCCCTGAGCCGTGAGCTTTATCATACCTCTGCTTAAAGCTATGTATGGATGTGTGTGTGTGTGTGTGTGTGTGTGTGTGTGTGTGTGTGTGTGTGTGTGTGTGTGTATCGTTTCCAGATCCTATTAACCGGTATCTGAAAAGTATTTACATAATGCATCGCATTTCTACCTTAAATATATTAGCAAAAACTTACATATTTTTTCTTTCATATCCTCGGATATTTATTGAAACAAATGGTTGGCTCCTTTATCAAATTTAAAGCCTATTCACTGCACGAGGGTCATTAAAACTGCATGTCGCCTCTACACCACCACTCCAGAAAAATTTAATCCCATAAACAGAATAAAAGTAAGCTCTTTGTCTTTGTGTATACGTATATATATATATATATATATATATATATATATATATGTATATATATATATATATATATATATATATATATATATATATATATATATATATATATATACAACGACAAAGAGCTTACTATTATTCTGTTTATGGGATTTGAAATACCCAAGAAAAGTAATTGATAAATCTTTTAAAGTTGCTAGAAATACTTTTTACAATCCAAAAAGGGACAACCAGCCTTATTCAACTAAAAATATGTTGGTTCTCCCTTACCATGAAAACTTGGTTGATATGCCTTCTCTTCTTAAGACTTTTAATATTAAAGTTGTATTTAAAAATCTTGATACAGTAAAAAAAAAATTTGATAAACAATTCCCCCCAAAATGCGGACGGATGTGTCTATAAGATTCCTTGTAAAATTTGCGATAAAGTTTATTACGGTCAAACTGGTAAAAATCTCGAACTTAGATTAAAACAACATAAATATAGCATTAGAACTGGACAAGATTTCAATGCTCTATTTATTCATGTGAGAGATTTTAACCATCCAATTGATTTTCAAAAAGTTGAGAAAGTTATATTAAGCAAGTCCATGGTTGACAGGAATATAATTGAATCTTGTTTCATAAAAAGCAGTTTTGACAATAATATGAATATTTACTTTGGTTTATATAAATTAGATCAATTTATAATTAATAGAATTTGGGAAGAATTTAATAATACATTGGACAAATAATAATTTTTAAAATTCTTATTTCTTGGGTAGAATAGTTTGTTGGTGGGTTGTGTGAAGGACCTGTCTAGTTGGGCCGGCGGGCCTGCTGCAGTGTTCTCTTTTTTATGAGTGGCGTGTCAGGTGTTCCTTTGTTGTGGGATCTGATAGTGAGGTGTGGGCTAGACCCTTCATATACCTTCCTTTGATGTTCTACTTTCATTGTTCCTTGATAATGTGAGTAGTCACGAAAGCGATTGGAATTTCTCTATTCTTTCACAGTGGTTGTTTTGCATGTATATATATATATATAAATATATATATATATATATATATATATATATATATAGGATGGGGTCCACCTCTGGTGTAAATTGTGGGACCCATTGCCTCGGAGAAGTGCATAAAAAGACTTCAAGGAAGAATATTTGGATTTCTTCCTGAAGCCGTTTGAATATATATATATATAATATATATAATATATATAATATATATAATATATATATATATATAATATCGTGCCGAATATGTAAAACTGGTCAATTAGCAAGAACTCATTTAAAATTAAGTCCTTTCTAAAAATTTCTCTTTTACGGTTAAAGATATATTTTTTTCATTAATGCTAATGTAAAAAATTCTAATTTTGCACCAAAAGAATCTTAGAAAACTTACCTAACCTTATTATAACAAGAGCAATTTATTTTAGCCTAACCCAACTAAATATATTTTAAATACGTTTACAATAATTTAGTGCTAAACAAGCAAAATCAAATATATATATATATTATTGAGGAGACAAATGGTTGTCTTCAATATCCAAGTAGTAATTATATTGTTCTCTGGGGGAAAGTATGTTTTCTCTTTATTGTTCAATAGTTATCATGAACATTTAACTTAAAAAAAAAAGAACGTCTCGCTTGACTAATTTAGATTCAGTTTTGGAATTACTCCTTCATTTGTAATTCAATTACTAAATTCCATTTTTATTGGAAATGAGATTAAGTTATTCCATTACATGTACATTCATTAACACTTCTCTCGCTCCCTTCAGCTACACTACATGTGTGTGTGTGTGTGTGTGTGTACTCACCTAGTTCTCACCTAGTTGAGGTTACAGGGGTCGAGTCCGAGCTCCTGGCCCCGCCTCGTCACTGGTCGCTACTAGGTCACTCTCCCTGAACCATGAGCTTAAAGCTATGTATGGATCCTGCCTCCACTACATCGCTTCCCAAACTATTCCACTTACTGACTATTCTCTGGCTGAAGAAATATTTCCTAACATCCCTGTGATTCATCTGTGTCTTCAACTTCCAACTGTGTCCCCTTGTTACTGTGTCCAATCTCTGGAACATCCTGTCTTTGTCCACCTTGTCAATTCCTCTCAGTATTTTGTATGTCGTTATCATGTCCCCCCTATCTCTCTTGTCCTCCAGTGTCGTCAGGTTGATTTCCCTTAACCTCTCCTTGTAGGACATACCTCTTAGAGACTCTGGGACTAGTCTTGCTGCAAATCTTTGCACTTTCTCTAGTTTCTTTACGTGCTTGGCTAGGTGTGGGTTCCAAACTGGTGCCGCATACTCCTGTATGGGCCTAACGTACACGGTGTACAGGGTCCTGAACGATTCCTTATTAAGATGTCGGAATGCTGTTCTGAGGTTTGCTAGGCGCCCATATGCTGCAGCTGTTATTTGGTTGATGTGCGCTTCAGGAGATGAGCCTGGTGTTATACTCACCCCAAGATCTTTTTCCTTCAGTAAGATTTGTAGTCTCTGGCCCCCTAGACTGTACTCCGTCTGCGGTCTTCTTTGCCCTTCCCCAATCTTCATGACTTTGCATTTGGCAGGGTAAAACTCAAGGAGCCAGTTGCTGGACCAAGCTTGTAGCCTGTCCAGGTCTCTTTGTATTCCTGCCTGATCCTCGACCGATTTGATTCTTCTCATTAACTTCACATCATCTGCAAACAAGGACACTTCTGAGTCTATCCCTTCCGTTATGTCGTTCACATATACCAAGAACAGCACAGGTCCTAGGACTGGCCCCTGTGGAACCCCACTTGTCACAGGCGCCCACTCTGACACCTCGTCACGTACCATGACTCGTTGTTGCCTCCCTGTCAGGTATTCTCTGATTCATTGCAGTGCCTTTCCTGTTATGTTTGCCTGGTCCTCTAGCTTTTGCAGTAACCTCTTGTGAGGAACTGTGTAGAAGGTCTTTTTTGCAGTCCAAGAAAATGCAGTCTATCCACCCTTCTCTCTCTTGTCTTACTTCTGTCACCTTGGCATTAAACTCCAGTAGGTTTGTGACACAGGATTTTCCTTCCCTGAAACCATGCTGGTTGTCGATTATAAACTTGTTTCTTTCCAGGTGTTCCATCACTCTCCTCATGATGATCTTCTCCATGACTTTGCATACTATACACGTTAGTGACACAGACCTGTAGTTTAATGCCTCATGTCTGTCTCCTTTTTTAAAAATTGGGACTACATTTGCCATCTTCCATACCTCAGGGAGTTGCCCAGTTTCAATGGATGTGTTGAAGATCTTTGTCAATGGCACACACATCATCTCTGCTCCCTCTCTAAGTTCCCACAGAGAGATGATGTCTGTTCCCACTGAATTTGAGGTGTCAAGCTCGCATATCATCTTCTTTACCTCCTCCTTCGTTATGTGTACCTCATTCAGCACTTGTTGGTGTACCTCCCTGTTCTGATTTCCTGGAGTCCTACCGATTTGCACTGTAAATACTTCTTTAAATCTCGTGTTGAGCTCCTCACACACCTCTCGGTCGTTTCTTGTGAACTCCCCATCACCCTTATTCTGATTACCTGGTCCTTGACTGTTGTTTTCCTCCTGATGTGGCTATACAACAGCTTCTGGTCAGACTTGACTTTCGATGCTATGTCATTTTCATATTGTCGCTGAGCCTCCCTTCTTATCTGTGCATTTTCGTTTCTGGCTTTCGGCTAATCTCTCTATTTTCATAAGTTCTTTGTCTTCTGTACCTTTTGCATTCTCTAGTATACCTAGTTTTTGCCTCCCTACACCTTTGGGTGAACCAAGGGCTCGTTCTGTTCTTCCCATTATTTCTGTTTCCCTTGGGAACGAACCTCTCCTCTGCCTCCTTGCATTTTGTTGTCACATAGTCCACTGGTTTTCCTGTCAGTTCTCTCTCCCACTGAATGTCTTGAAGGAAGTTCCTCATGACTGAGTAGTTCCCCCTTTTGTAGTTTGGTTTTCCCATCCTATTCCTGCTACTCTCTCCACTTGTAGCTCAACTATGTAGTCAAAGCACAGAACCACATGATCACTTGCTCCTGGTGGCCTTTCATACATGATATCCTCGATGTCCGAACTACTCAAGAATACAAGGTCCAGTCTTGCTGGATCATCCTCACCTCTCTCTCTGGTAGTGTCTCTAACATGTTGATGCATGAGGTTTTCCAGTACCACATCCATCATCTTGGCTCTCCATGTTTTGGGACTCCCATGGGGCTCCAGGTTTTCCCAGTCAATCTCCTTGTGATTGAAATCACCCATAACTAGTAACTTTGCTCCCCCCATGTGAGCTCTTCTGGCCACCTCGGCTTGTGTGTCGACCATTGTTCTGTTGGCCTCCTGCACTTCTGTGGCGGGTTGTACATTACTGCAATTATCACTTTATGGCCCTCAGACTGGATTGTTCCTACTAAGTAGTCCCATTCGCCCGTGCCATCGATTCCTTCCATTTTCTCAAAACCCCACTTGTTTTTAATGAGCAGTGCAACTCCTCCTCCCCCCTCCTCCGGAGGGTTTGATATCCAGGTGGAAAGATTGCATCTGTTATCATTCTGGTGAGTTTTGTTTCTGTGAGTGCTATTATGTTTGGGGATGTCTCCTTGATTCTTTCATGCCACTCTCCACACTTATTTGTTATTCCATCTGCATTTGTATACCACACCTTCAACTTCTTTTCTAAGACTGTGGTCTGGGGGGTACATTGGGGTTGGGGAAGTGGGAGACCTGATAAGTAACTATAGGTGGTTGTTGTGGGGGTGAAGTTTGTAATGAGGTGGGTGGGGGCATTGGATATGGCATGGGTGTTTTGCGTTAGAATGTTTGGTTGCACTGGGGTTGTCCTGGTTGGGGGGCTTCTGTAGGTAGTTGTGAGGGAGGCTGTATTTGATCTTCTTCCTGAGTCTGGGATCTCTTGTCCATCTCCATCTCCATCTTCTCCTCTCTTTCCTCCTTTTGCCTTTGTACCATCTCTCTCAGTTTCTGCCTTTCTTCTTGTGTTCTGTCGCGGTCTAAGATACACCTTCCGGTATGCCAGCATGTCCCTTAGTCTTGCTTTCTCCTGCAGGATCCTGTTCCGAGTCGATTCAGCCTTGAAAGTCACTTTCACTGGCCGGGATCTTCTTCTTGCAAACTCCCCTACTCTTCGAAAAATTTTCAGCTGGGTCATGTCATCTCCTATTGCTTTTATGATCCTTTTGATTGCATTTTTTCCCCTTGTTTTCTTGCTTCATAAGTTTCCCCTTGAACTTTCTGGAGCCCATACACAAAGACTGACCTCTCCCTTTCATTCCCCCACTGCATATCCCTATGTATCCACTGATTCGATTTAATTTCCTCCATTGCAGCTTTCCTTCCTTCAGTTTCACTATCTATTGTACTTGGGCTCAGTGGCCTGTCATTTTTCCCTTCTCAGCTTTCCCTGGGCTCTGCTGTGGTCTGTTAGGGCCTCCACATTTAGCATAGCTCTTTCATTTACTACAGTCCCTTCTGACAGGGCTTCTACATGGCTTCTACATGCAGTTTTGCTCCTTCGTTCCCTACAGTCCCCTTGTTTGTGACTGAGGTAGCGGTCTCTGATGTCATTCCCAAATTGTTCTTTAGTTGTTTAGGCTGTTTCAGATTTTTCAGTTCCTCTTCTAATCTCTATATCCTAGCCTCTGCTGCTATGTGTTTATGTGTGTGTGTGTGTGTGTGTGTGTGCATGTGTGTGTGTGTGTGTGTGTGTGTGTGTGTGTGTGTGTGTGTGTGTGTGCGAGTGTGTGTGAGTGTGTGTGTGTGTGTCTGTGTGTGTGTGTGTGTGTGTGTGTGTGTGTGTGTGTGTGTTTGTGTGTGTGTGTGAGTGTGTGTGTGTGTGTAATAAACTATACCAATTGCTAAAAAATGATGGGGTGGTTAGGGAAGTGGAATATTCAAATGGATTCATTAAGAAATCCAAATAGTTTTTCCTTGAAGCCTTTTATTATCCACTTCTCCGAGGCTCTGGGTCCCACAGTTTGCACTAGAAGGAGAGAGAGAGAGAGAGAGAGAGAGAGAGAGAGAGAGAGAGAGAGAGAGAGAGAGAGAGAGAGAGAGAGAGAGAGAGAGAGAGAGAGAGAATTTGACATAATTTAAAAATATGTCATTGGTTCTTCCACTTATTAAATTCTCTTTTCAATAATTCTGTTAGTCAAGCACTTTGCCAGAAAAAAAAATCTCCAACCCTCTTCGACTCCACATTTGTTGCCAGGTTACAACTGTGGCTTCTGGGAATCCCTGTTGGGGTTACAACGCAATCTATTTCATGTATTCTTTCATCTTCTTTTATGACCTTTGTGGTCATCACGATTTTTTCAGTTTGGTTTAGGTTAGACCAAATAAATCAGGTTTATTTTTATTTTTATCGCGCTTTTTGATCTTTGTCGATACTGCATCTATTTTAATGTATAAAATCTTCGGAAATGCGTTCACTCAGTCAATTCTTTCTTTTCCTTCCCCTTTGTTAGAGTTTCATTACTATCTTCCCAGTGCGACAGGTCAGAACGGACCTGTCACTTGGAAAAAAAATATTTTCTTCCTCGCGTCTGTCTTCATTAAATTTCTTAACATTGTTTATAAAGTCTTTCATTTTCGACTTTGGGAGATGTTCTGACGCGAAGAGAGGACGCTTGCAGTGGAAGACCTCATTGTCAGGGAGGCCATAGTGAAAGATTTTGTAGGTATATGGGTACAATGGGGGATATTTAATTTGATTATGCTTTGAAAGGGTTCAGTAATAGGTATAGCTTCCTTTAAGAAATACGGGGATGGGTGAGACAAGACGAAAGTTTTTCAGACTATGCATTGATGGATAAGAGACTTATGGATAGACTTTAAGACGTGAAATGTTTGAAGGATTGACTAATATGTCAGATTGCTAGTGGCAGAGAAAGAGGAACATGGGACACAAGGAAGATATTGACACTGAGATAAAAGTAAAAGTGTACTAAAACAAGAGGGGACTATTATTGGAAGGCATGTAAAACGTTTGATTTAAAACTGGGTCGAGCAAAACCGGGTTCTGGGGACGAGGTCGAAGAATTATTTTGTGGATGTAAGAATCAACGCCAGACTACACAGCAGAAGTTAGGGTGGGTTATGAATGGGTGGGTGAAGGTGAGAAGAGGAATAACTGGTAGAATGATGGGGTGAAAAAGGGGAAGGGAGAAAAATTTGCCACAACAAAGTTTTCAAAACGTAATAATGAGTAGTATATAAAGATAGAGAAAAACAAGAGAGGTTAAACGATTGGTGAAGGAGTGCATAAGGAAAGGTTATATGAGAGAATGATTGTGTATAAGTAAATTCTTACGAGAATGACGAAGGAGGTTTGGAGAGATTAATAAATTAAGAAGACCTGGGGAGAAAATGTACCTGACAGGTTACAGCTGAGAGCTGTGAGATGCTGTACGGGGAGGTGGATGCAGTGGAATACTGGATATCACACAGGAAGTAGCATACGTTCTTGCTTTCTCCAGCCTCCACCTTTCTAATACACTAACCTCACTTTCCCATACGTGACCTCCTTGCTTATACCTTTGATATACCTTTGAAGAGTTTAGAGAGTTTATCTACTCTCTGAGCCCGGCCATGGTCCAGGCTCGTCTGGTGCTTGCCTGGTCAACCAGGCTGTTGCTGCTGGAGGCCCGCTGCCCCACATATCCATCACAGCCTGGTTGATCTGGCACCTGGTGAAGATACTTGTCTAGTTTCCTCTTGAAAGCTTCTACACTTGTTCCAGCAGTGTTTCTGATATCTTCTGGTAAGATGTTGAAAAGTCTGGGACCCCGGATGTTGATACAGTGTTCCCTTATTGTCCCCACCGCACCCCTGCTCCTCACTGGGTTTATTTTACACTTCCTCCCATATCTCTCACTCCAGTATGTTGTCATGGCAGTGTGCAGTTTTGGGACCAAGCCCCCGAGTACCTTCCAGGTATATATTATCATGTACTTCTCTCTCCTCCGCTCCTCCTCCTCCTCCGCCTGCTTACCTCTAAGAAAGTAAGAACTCGCCCATCCTCTCGCACTTCACCCCAAACACCACTGCCATCCTTTCTTCCCTACCTCCCTTCTTCCCTACCTCTCTCCCTCCTTCTTTCTCTCTCTCCCTCCCTACCTCTCTCCCTCTCTCTATCCCTCCTTAACTGTATTATGTAAAGCGTATTTCGCCAGAGACCAGAGAGGGTCGGTCCGAAAAAACATCCACCTTTGTGCCCTGAGCACAATCCTTCTCAAAATATAACGCGACTCAAGTGGAAAATGTAACAAACCTGGGAGATGCAATGCGATTTATTTGTAATGCTCTCTTGTCCACATTTTGTTAAGTAGAACAAATTACACTCGGTGTATTATGTAGTCTAACATAAGTGCATGTGTGTTTCCTTTTGTAAATTGTTAAATACAATTTACCAATTAATGTAATTATATTTTTTGTAGACTTGGTATTATATGCAGTTCCTTATTAACATCATTATAACACCTAATTCAAAATTAATGTTAAATGTTTGAAAAATTTATATTGATTATTTACAATAATTAAAGCAATTCATCGTCATTATATGACTGAGTAAAGCCACGTCTCTGTATAATTTATATGAGAAATGTATATAGCTATTGCAACTTAGTGAGTTTTGACTCAAAGTATAACATGATGTACATGGCAGGTACACAGTGGGAAGATGTTAGTGTGCTTCCCTGTGGGAAGAAGAGGCGAGTATGTTTCCCTGTTGTATTCCATCATGAAGTCACATCATTGGTGAGTTGAAGCCAATACTGGAACATCAGTGAAGGAAGACGGTAATCGGTTGATTGGCAATCATTTCTGATTGCAGAGATCTGTGACTTAAGGGACGGCAGGCAGGTACGGGGAGTCTTACCCCCGTGTATTCTCAGAGATGTAACTGTAAGATGCTTCTCTATAATAAGATGATGCATATATCAAGATGCTGCATCTTGATGCTTAAGAGAGACAGTATATTAGCTTTATTGTGTGCATTTTATTATAGAGTAATGACTGAGACTTCAGATTTCTGCTAAAATTTCATCATGTGAATTTTTTTCATTAAAGTCATTGCCTCTTCTCTTTTCTCAACATTTCGTCGTACCTCTTCCATTGCTTCTCCTTCCTTCCCCCTTTCATTTTCGTATTTATTTTCTCCTAATTAGTCTTTCCTATTCTTCGCCTCCTTTTACCCTCTTCCAACATCGCTTTCTGTTTCTCTCCCAGCTTTTCTTCTCCCTCGTTCTGTCTTCTTCCTTCCCACTAAGTTTTTCCTTCTCTTTTCCTTTCCTTCTTCACTCATTTCTTCTCTGTCTCTCTTTTCTCTCATCTTTACTTAATATTCAACAGTTTGCGGAGGCAACGAAATTTTCTTCTGATATATTATTTATGTAAAAAAATTATTTTAAAAGAAATTTAGTGGGAAAAAAATTTAGTGGAAAACAAATTTAGTGGAAAACAAATTTAGTGGAAAAAAATTTAGTGGAAAACAAATTTAGTGGAAAAAAATTTAGTGGAAAAAATTATGTTTCCTCAAACAGCTCAAAAAATATCCTTATAAACCTAAATTTGGCAATTTTACTGATTTTTTTTTTCTGAAAAAAATCTTTTTTTTTCGGTTTCATACCATTGAAAGGCCTCTATTGCAGGAAAAAAATTATTCCGAAGAATTATTAAAGGAAAATGAATCCAATATTATTAAAAAAATCCCCCCAAAATTTACCCCTTTCTTCAGGAATTAGTTCATTTTTTTTCGAAACATTATTTGAAAATTTATTCCAAAAACTGACACAAAATTAATTCGATATATTCAGAACACCTGCCAGGTACAGCTGCAAGAACACCTGCCGGATACAGTTGTAAGAAAACCTGTCAAGTACAGTTGTAAGAACACCTGTCAGGTACAGCTGTGAAAACAACTGCCAGGTACAGCTGCAAGAACACCTGCCAGGTACAATTGTAAGAACACCTGTCAGGTACAGTTGTAAGAACACCTGCCAGGTACAGCTGTAAGAACACCTGTCAGGTACAGCTGAAATAACACCTGTCAGGTACAGCTGTAATAACACCTGTGAGGTACAGCTGTAAGAACACCTGTCAGGTACAGCTGTAAGAAGACCTGTCAGGTACAGCTGTTAGAACACCTGCCAGGTACAGCTGTAAGCACACCTGCCAGGTACAGCTGTAAGAACACCTGCCAGGTAGAGTTGTAAGAACACCTGCCAGGTACAGTTGTAAGAACACCTGCCAGGAACCGCTGCAAGAACACCTGCCAGGTACAGTTGTAAGAACACCTACCAGAAACCGCTGCAAGAACACCTGCAGGTACAGTTGTAAGAACACCTGCCAGGAACAGCTGCAAGAACACCTGCCAGGAAAATCTGTGAGAACACCTGTTAGGAACAGCTGGAAGAACACCTGTCAAGTACAGCTGAGAAACCTGTCAAGAGTAGCTGCAAAAACAGCTGCCAGGTACAGCTGTAAGAACACCTGCCAGATACAGCTGTAAGAGCACCTACCAGGTACAGCTGTAAGAACACCTGCCACGTACAGCTGTATGAACACCTGTCAAGTATAGCTGCAAGAACACCTGCCAGATACAGCTGTATGAACACCTGTCAAGTACAGCTGTAAGAACACCTGTTAGGCACAGCTGTAAGAATACATGCCAGATACAGTTGTAAGAACACCTGCCACGTACAGCTGTATGAACACCTGTCAAGTATAGCTGTAAGAACACCTGTTAGGCACAACTGTAAGAACACATGCCAGGTACAGCTGTAAGAACACCTGTCAGGTACAGCTGAAAGAACACCTGTCAGGTACAGCTGTAAGAACACCTGTCAGGTACAGCTGTAAGAACACCTGTCAGGTACAGCTGTAAGAACAACTGTCAGGTACAGCTGTAAGAACACATGCCATGTACAGCTGTAAGCACACCTGCCAGGTACAGCTGTAAGAACACCTGCCAGGTAGAGTTGTAAGAACACCTTCCAGGTACAGTTGTAAGAACACCTGCCAGGAACCGCTGCAAGAACACCTGCCAGGTACAGTTGTAAGAACACCTGCCAGAAACCGCTGCAAGAACACCTGCCAGGTACAGTTGTAAGAACACCTGCCAGGAACAGCTGCAAGAACACCTGCCAGGAACATCTGTGAGAACACCTGTTAGGCACAGCTCTAAGAATACATGCCAGATACAGCTGTAAGAACACCTGCCACCTACAGCTGTATGAACACCTGTCAAGTATAGCTGTAAGAACACATGCCAGATACAGCTGTAAGAGCACCTGCCAGGTACAGCTGAAAGAATACCTGCCAGGTACAGCTGTAAGAACACCTGCCAGGTACAACTGTAATAACACTTGTCAGATACAGCTGTAAGAACACTTGTTAGGTATATCTGTAAGAACACCTGTCAAGTATAGCTGTAAGAACAGCTGCCATGTAAAGCTGCAAGAACACCTGTCAGATACAGGTGTAAGAATGCCTTCCAGCTACAGCTGTAAGAACACCTTTCAGGAATAGCTGAGAGAACACCTGTCAATTATAGCTGTAAGAACACCTGTCAGATACAGCTGTAAGAACACCTGCCAGGTACAGCTGAAAAACACATGTCAAGTATAGCTGTAAGAACATCTGTCATGTATAGCTGCAAAAACAGGTGCCAGGTAAAGCTGTAAGAACACCTGCTAGATACAGCTGTAAGAGCACCTGCCAGGTACAGCTGTAAGAACACATGTCAGGTACAGCTGTAAAAACATCTGCTAGGTTCAGCTGTAAGAACATCTGCCGGATATAGTTGTAAGAACACCTGCCACGTACAGCTGTATGAACACCTGTCAAGTGTAGCTGTAAGAACACCTGCCAGGTATAGGTGTACGAACACCTGTCAGATACAGGTGAAAGAACTCCTTCCAGCTACAGCTGTAAGAACACCTGTCAAGTATAGCTGAAAGAACACCTGTCAATTATAGCTGTAAGAACACCTTTCAGGTACAGCTGTAAAAACACCTGTCAAGTATAGCTGTAAGAACACCTGCCAGGAATAGCTGTAAGAAAACCTGTCAGGAACAGCTGTAAGAACACCTGTCAGGCACAGTTGTAAGAACACCTGCCGGGTACAGTTTTAAGAACTCCTGCCAGGTACAGTTGAAAGAACACCTGCTAGGTACAGATGTAAGAACATCTGCCAGTACAGCTGCAAGAACACATGTCAGGTACAGCTGCAAGAACACCTGTCAGGTATAGGTGTAAGAACACATACCAGGTACAGCTGTAGGAACACCTGCCACGTACAGCTGTAAGAACACCTGCCAGGTCCAACTTTAAGAACACCTGCCTGGTACAGTTGTAAGTATACCTGCCGGGTACAGTTGTAAGAAAACCTGTCAGGTACAGTTGTAAGAACACCTGCCGGGTACAGATGTAAGAACACCTGCCAGATACAGGTATAAGAACACCTGCCAGGTACAGTTGAAACAACACTTGTCAGGCACAGCTGTAAAAACACCTGCCAGATACAGCTGTAAAAACACCTGCTAGGTTCACCTGTAAGAACATCTGCCGGGTATAGTTGTAAGAACACCTGCCAGGTACAGCTATAAGAACACCTGCCACCTACAGCTGTATGAACACCTGTCAAGTGTAGCTGTAAGAACACCTGACAGGTGTAGGTGTAAGAACACCTGTCAGGTACAGGTGTAAGAACGCCTTGCAAGTACAGCTGTAATAACACCTGTCAAGTATAGATGAAAGAACACCTGTCAATTTTAGCTGTAAGAACACCTGTCAATTTTAGCTGTAAGAACACCTCTCAGGTACAACTGTAAGAACACCTGTCAAGTATAGCTGTAAGAACACCTGCCAGGAATAGCTGTAAGAAAACCTGTCAGGTACAGCTGTAAGGACACCTGTCAGGCACAGTTGTAAGAACACCTGCCAGGTACAGTTTTAAAAACACCTGCCAGGTACAGATGTAAGACCACCTGTCAGTACAGCTGTAAGAACACCTGTCAGGTACAGCTGCAAGAACACCTGCCAGGTATAGGTGTACGAACACATACCAGGTACAGCTGTAGGAACACCTGCCACGTACAGCTGTAAGAACACCTGCCAGGTTTCAGCTCTAAGAACACCTGCCAGGTCCAACTTTAAGAACACCTGCCGGGAACAGTTGTAAGAACACCTGCCAGGTACAGTTGAAACAACAATTGTCAGGCACAGCTGTAAGAACACCTGCCAGATACAGCTGTAAGAACACCTGTAAGGTTCAGCTGTAAGAACATCTGCCGGGTACAGTTGTAATAATGCCTGCCAGGTACAGCTGTAAGAACACCTGTCAGGTACATCTGTAAGAACACCAGCCAGGTATAGCTGTAAAAACACCTACAAAGTACAGGTGTAAGAACACCTGCCAGGTACATCTGTAAGAACACCGAGGTACAGCTGTAAGAGCACCTACCATGTCCAGCTGTAAGAACATCTGCCAAGTACAGCTGTAAGAACACCCAGCATGTAGAGTTGTAAGAAGACCTGTCAGGTACAGCTGCAAGAACACTTGTCAGGTGCATCTGTAAGAACGCCTGTCAGGTACATTTGTAAGAACACCTGTCAGGTAGAGTTGTAAGAACACCTGCCAGGTACAGTTGTAAGAACACCTGGAGGGTACAGTTGTAAGAACACCTGGAGGGTACAGTTGTAAGAACACCTGCCAGGTACAGCTGTAAGAACACCTGCAAGGCACAGTTGTAAAAACATCTGACAGGTACAGATGTAAGAACGCCTGCCAGATACAGGTGAAGGAACACCTGCCATGTACAGCTGTAAGAACACCTGTCAGGTACAGCTGTAAGAACACCTGTCAGGTACAGCTGTAAGAACACCTGCCGGGTAGTTTGTAAGAACACCTGCCAGGTACAGTTGTAAGAACACCTGCCAGGTTCAGATGTAAGAACACCTGCCAGATACAGCTGAAAGAATAACTGCCAGGCACAGCTGTAAGAACACCTGTTAGGCATAGCTGTAAGAACACCTGCGAGGTACGGCTGTAAGAACACCTGTCAGGTACAGCTGTAAGAACACCTGCCAGGCACAGTTGTAAGAACATTTGCCGGTTACAGTTGTAAGAAAACCTGCCACGTACAGCTGTAAGTATACCTGTCAGGTACAGCTGTAAGAACACCTGCCAGTTATAGCTATAACAACACCTACCAGGTACAGTTATAAGAACACCTACCAGGTACATCTGTAAGCACACCTTCCAGGTACAGCTGTAAGAACACCTGTCAGGTACACCTGTAAGAACACCTGCCAGGTACAGCTATAAGAACACCTGCCAGGTACAGCTGTAAGCACACCTGCCAGGTCCAGCTGTAAGAACACATGCCAGGTATAGCTGTAAGAACACCTGTCAGATACAGCTGCAAGAATACCTGTCAGGTTCAGCTATGAGAACATCTGTCAGTTACAGCTGTAAGAACACCTGTTAGGTACAGTTGTAAGAACACCTGCCAGGTACAGTTATAAGAACACCTGTCAGGTACAGTTGTAATAACACCTATCAGGGACAGTTGTAAGAACACCTGTCGGATAGAGTTGTTAGAACACTTGTCAGGTACAGCTGCAAGAACACCTGTCAAGTACTGCTGCAAAACACCTCTCAGGTACAGGTGTAAGAACACCTGCCTGGTACAATTATAAGAACACCTGCCAGGCACAGTTGTTAGAATACCTGCCAGGAACATTTGAAAGAACAACTGCCACGTACAGCTGTAAGAGCACCTGCCAGGCTCAGTTGTTAGAACACCTGCCAGAAATATTTGAAAGAACAACTGCCACTTACAGCTGTAAGAACACCTGCCAGGCACAGTTGTAAGAACACCTGCCAGGTACCGCTGTAAGAACACCTACCAGACACAGTTGCAAGAACACCTGCAAGGTTCAGCTATAAGAACACCTGCCAGGTACAGCTGTAAGCACACCTGCCAGGTCCAGCTGTAAGAACACCTGCCAGGTATAGCTGTAAGAACACCTGTCAGATACAGCTGCAAGAATACCTGTCAGGTTCAGCTATGAGAACATCTGTCAGTTACAGCTGTAAGAACACCTGTTAGGTACAGTTGTAAGAACACCTGCCAGGTACAGTTATAAGAACACCTGTCAGGTACAGTTGTAATAACACCTATCAGGGACAGTTGTAAGAACACCTGTCGGATAGAGTTGTTAGAACACTTGTCAGGTACAGCTGCAAGAACACCTGTCAAGTACTGCTGCAAAACACCTCTCAGGTACAGGTGTAAGAACACCTGGTACAATTATAAGAACACCTGCCAGGCACAGTTGTTAGAATACCTGCCAGGAACATTTGAAAGAACAACTGCCACGTACAGCTGTAAGAGCACCTGCCAGGCTCAGTTGTTAGAACACCTGCCAGAAATATTTGAAAGAACAACTGCCACTTACAGCTGTAAGAACACCTGCCAGGCACAGTTGTAAGAACACCTGCCAGGTACCGCTGTAAGAACACCTACCAGACACAGTTGCAAGAACACCTGCAAGGTTCAGCTATAAGAACACCTGTAAGATTGACTTACAAGAATATCTGTAATAATGACAGTGAGTTTAAGAGAGCGGAAAAAACGAAGTTACAATGGAAGGAAGAGAAAATGAATTATAAAGGAGATGAAGTTGTCTTAAGGGGTTAAGAAGTTGCAAGTAGAGGTAAAGGGGAGTTTTAAGGAGAAACAGAGATACTGCAATATCTGCAAAAACTTTGAGTGGAACGAGAAATTGCAGAAAAGGAGGAGAAAGGGGACGTGTTTCAAGGAGGGAGAAGGGAGGGATGGAATGTTTTAGTGGGTGTTTGAGAAGATGCAGGAAAAGGGGACAAAGGGTAGGCGTTGCAAAGGGAAAAGGGGGTGGCGGAGGTAAGATGAGGCGCTGTAAAATATGTTGGCGTTTAACCCTTTCTTCGATAAAAATCAAAACGAAATACATAATTCAGACTGGCATACTGGGCTAACTTCATTTACATATAAAATAGTCTCCCTCCCTCGCCTATGTTGTCGAGAGTCAACCTTGAGAGAGAGAGAAAGATAGAAATAGATAGATAGATAGATAGAGAGAGAGAGAGAGAGAGAGATGGGACCACCTTTACCAGCAGTCAGGAGAAAGCTGACCTCTTTGCCGAACACTTTGCTCCCAAGATGCAAGTTCCTGATCCAGCAAGGGACCCTCTTTGGCTAGCTGAAAGAAATGTGTCAAAGCTAAAGTCGTGACGATAAGGCAGGAGGAGGTGTATCTTCTTAAATCGCTGGACCAGGAAAAGGCTGTTGGCCCAGACAAGTTGAGCCCAAGATTGCTGATGATGTGCAGACCAGCTAGCAGTTCCTCTAACTAGCAACTTTCAGCACTGCCTAGTACAGTGTAAATGGCTTACTCTTTGGAAAGAGGCAAATATTCACAAAAAGAACAGAGCAGAAATCACCGACTACAGACCAGTGTCACTCCTGTTAATCATTGGCTTCAGGAAAGGTTACTCTGCTGCTGATCTGTTGTTAAACCTCTCCACTAAATGGCACTAGTCAATGGATGAATCTAATGTCAGCTGTGTAGTAGCGTTGGGCATTGCTGGTGCTTTCGACAGAGTATGTCACCAGGGACTCTTGGCAAAACTGCAAGCACTGGGAATTGCAGGTTCTACACTGTGTCTCCTCTCATGGTAGTTCTCATCAGCACAGAGCCAGCAAGACAGCCTATTGGTGCAAGTGTTCCAAAGGAGAGTGTGCTGGGCAACTTTTATTGAATGTCTACTTCTATTATCTTCTTCATCTCATCCCAGAATCCCAGGCATATACAGACGACTGTACTCTGGCATTTAATTATCCAATAAAAAAATGTCAGTTGCTCTAAGCTACATCGGTCACCAGCTAAGAGCTATATCAGCCTGGGGAAACCAATGGCAGGTAACATTTGACTCCAAACTGACCATCAAGAACCACGTTGTAAATCTTGTAAACAAGGCTGCCAGGAAGTTTACAGCACTTTGATGTACTTCGCATCTGCTTGACAATAGAAGTTGCAAGATTCTGTACGAAACACAAGCCAGCTCACACCTTGAGTATGCTCCACTTTCTTGGATTACCTGCCCCAATCTTATCTGAGACTTCTTGACAGGGTAGAGAACAGAGCAAGACGCCTCATCTCTCGCCTGGACCCAGCCTGGACATTTACGTCATTTTAGCAGTCATTTCAGCAGAGCCTTCAACAACGGAGGGATGTGGGTGGCCTTACTGTTATGTACAAGGTCAATATTATTAAAGTACAACACTTGGCTACACTCCGAGGACAACGAGAAGGAGCTTCTACACAACAAGACGGGCAGTAAGCAGCAACATCACTCTGGCTGACTGCACCCTTCTCCAGAACATCACTTCGTCTGAGATCGGTATATATATATATATATATATATATATATATATATATATATATATATATATATATATATATGTCTGCCTTTGATCCAAGGCAGCCAGCTTTCAGGGAGAAGGCTTACAGCTTTTCATCTCATCCCCTGCATGCATCAGCCTTACTAGAGATATTAACAATGCAAGCCTTCTCCCTGAAAGCTGGCTGCCTTGGATCAAAGTCTAGCACAAGCTGGATTCCAAGGTATTGGTCCAGTGTGGGTAGATTGGTAAAGCACTGCGTACCTTGTTCCAAGGTTCGTACGTTCGAGTCTCCTTCAGCCAGAGATCAGTGTTTGTGTATATTTCGCCTGCTCTTGCGAATTCCTTGCATTGTTAATATCTCTAGTAAGGCTGATGCATGCAGGGGATGAGATGAAAAGCTGTAAGCCTTCTCCCTGAAAGTTGGCTGCCTTGGATAAAAGTCTAGCGCAAGCTGGACTCCAAAGTATTGGTCCACTGTGGGTAGATTGGTAAAACACTGCGTACCTTGTTCCAAGGTTCGTAGGTTCGAGTCTCCTTCAGCCAGAGATCAGTGTTTGTGTATATTTCGCCTGCTCTTGCGAATTCCTTGCAATGTTAACATCTCTAGTAAGGCTGATGCATGCAGGGGATGAGATGAAAAGCTGTAAGCCTTCTCCCTGAAAGTTGGCTGCCTTGGATAAAAGTCTAGCGCAAGCTGGACTCAAAAGTATTGGTCCAGTGTGGGTAGATTGGTAAAACACTGCGTACCTTGTTCCAAGGTTCGTAGGTTCGAGTCTCCTTCAGCCAGAGATCAGTGTTTGTGTATATTTCGCCTGCTCTTGCGAATTCCTTGCATTGTTAATGTCTCCAGTAAGGCTGATGCATGCAGGGGATGAGATGAAAAGCTGTAAGCCTTCTCCCTGAAAGTTGGCTGCCTTGGATAAAAGTCTAGCGCAAGCTGGACTCAAAAGTATTGGTCCAGTGTGGGTAGATTGGTAAAACACTGCGTACCTTGTTCCAAGGTTCGTAGGTTCGTGTCTCCTTCAGCCAGAGATCAGTGTTTGTGTATATTTCGCCTGCTCTTGCGAATTCCTTGCATTGTTAATATCTCTAGTAAGGCTGATGCATGCAGGGGATGAGATGAAAAGCTGTAAACCTTCTCCCTGAAAGCTGGATGCCTTGGATCAAAGTCTAGCGCAAGCTGAACTCCAAGGTATTGGTCCAGTGTGGGTAGATTGGTAAAGCACTGCGTGCCTTGTTCCAAGGTTCGTAGGTTCGAGTCTCCTTCAGCCAGAGATCAGTGTTTGTGTATATTTCGCCTGCTCTTGCGAATTCTTTGCATATATATATAATATATATATATATATATATATATATATAGAGAGAGAGAGAGAATGCATTTTCTTCTTAAATCCCTTGACCAAGAAAAGGCTGTGGGCCCAGACAAGTTGAGCCCAAGATTGCTGAGGAGATGTGCAGACCAGCTAGCAGACCTCTAACTCGCATCTTTCAGCACTGCCTATCACAGTGTAAATGGTCCTCTCTGTGGAAAAAGGCAAAAGTAGTTCCTGTTCACAAAAAGAAAAGCAGAGCAAAAATCACAGTATCACTCCTGTCAATCACTGGTAAGCTCCTTGAGACAATAATCTCAAGACAAATGACAGAGTTTTTTGACTACCACTCACTACTTTGTGATCGTCAATATGGCTTCAGGGAAAGGTTACTCTGCTGATGATCTGTTGTTAAACCTCTCCACTAAGTGCAACAGTCACCGGATGAATCCAAAGTCAGCTGTGTGGTAGCACTGGACATTGCTAGTGCTTTCGACCGGGTGTGGCACCAGGGCCTCTTAGCAAAACTGCAAGCTCAGGGAATTGCAGGCTCTACGCTATGTCTCCTCAGTGATTACCTTAATGGTAGATCTCTAAGGGCAGTTCTCAATGGAACAGAATCAGCAAGACATCCTATTGGGGCAAGTGTTCCACAAGGAAGCGTACTGGGACCATTGTTATGGAATGTATACTTCAGTGACCTTCTTCATCTCATCCCAGAATCCCATGCATATGCAGACGACTGTACACTGACATTCACTTATCCAAGAGAAGAAATGCCAGCTGCTCTAAGCTACATCAATCACCAGCTAAGAGCTATATCAGCTTGGGGAAATAGATGGCAAGTAACATTTGCACCTGAGAAAACGCAAATGATGATAATCTCTAGGCACCACGATGGTAACGCCAGTGCAGTAGTAAGGATGAATGGGAGGGTGTTGGCACCTGGGGAAGAAGTTGATATCCTCGGGGTGAAATTTGAATCCAAACTGACCATGCAAAAACCACGTTGTAAATCCTGCAAACAAGGCAGCCAGGAAGTTTACAGCACTTCGACGTATCTCGCATCTGCTTGACAGTAGAGGTTGGAAGATTTTGTACGAGGTACAAGTACTCTCACACCTTGAGTATGATCCACTTTCTTGGTTCGCCTGCCCCCCCCCCCTCTCATCTGCGACTGCTTGACAGAGTAGAGAACAGAGGAAGACGTCTCATCTCTCGCCTGGAACAATCCTGGACAGATCTGTCATTTCAGTAAAGCCTTCAACACAGGAGGGATGTGGGTGGCCTTACTGTTATGTACAAGGCCAATATTGTCAAAGTACCACACTTGGATCCACTTCGAGGACAGCGAGAAGCAAGTTTCTATACCACAAGACGGGCAGAAAGCAGCAACTTCACTCTGGCTGTACCCTTCTCCAGAATATCACTTCATCTGAGATCATTTATTCCCAGGATGACTCGAGTCTGGAACACATTCGTACAGCATAATGATGTCAACGAGATGAAGTCAGTTGATCAGATGAAAATGCTGGCCCACAGATGGCTCCAACTTCATCCTGTTACTTACTTGTGTGTCTCATAACAATAAAAATACTATCAAATGAACTTAACCTGTAAATAGCTTGTCAATAAAGCTAGGGATCCTTAACCTTGTGAAACCCTGTGTAAAAAAAAATGAGAGAGAGAGAGAGAGAGAGAGAGAGAGAGAAACTGATGTAGGCAACACAACATCTCTTATCTTGTAAATAGAGTTAGAAACCCTAAATCTAACCTTTCAAAACCCTGTGTAAATAATGGGAGAGAGAGAGAGAGAGAGAGAGAGAGAGAGAGAGAGAGAGAGAAAGAGAGAGAGAGAGAGAGATCATCTCTCTTTTTCCTTAACCACTCACATTAGTCCTTCCTTCCTCTTAAGGCAAATCTTAATTACCCAACATCAAAAGCAGCAGCAGCAGCAGCCACCAACACAAACAGCCTGCTTGAACCACTCAGCCTGCTCCTTGGTTAATTTCACCGCGATTCTTATCGCTGTAAAACCAGGGAATACTGGAAACCAGGTAATATCCTCTTCTTCATTACCATCTCTCTAGCATCTTCATCCTCCAAGAAAAATGTTCACTTATGTGTTATTTCTTGAATCGCGATGTTAGCGCAGTTCCGACAAGACAGTTACTGAACGAGAGATGGTGAGCGTATTTTCTACCTTGGTAGATGGTTTGTAAGTTTTCCGAAATACATGAGGAAATATGCATGAATGTGTGTGTACTATGTAAAATCGCAAACATGCGATTCAAGATGCAAAACAACCACGGGTGGGGGGGGGGAGTGAGCTATCTTTCAACTCCCCATGGAATATATATATATATATATATATATATATATATATATATATATATATATATATATATATATATATATATATATATATATATGAACTATTTTAACCACAGACGAGTGGTATTGATCAATAATAACACTGCGCTAGCCAAGGATTCGAACCCAGGTTATACTGGCCAGCCATTTTGAGCGAGAACCACTTGACGCCTTAACCCACAATACCAACCAATCCTACAAGAACCAAGCATCCAGCCAAGCTAGTAACCCCTTCTCCTGTATAAATTATAAAATTTAAAAAGAAAATCTTTCGTTTATCTTTTTCAGGTCACCCTGACTCAGTAGGATACGGCCGGTTTGTTGAATATATAGTATATGTCGTGCCGAATAGGTAAAACTTGGGAATTTGGCTCTTCTTTCCGAATAATGCAAGCGAAAATTTGTGTACACAATGATTTCGTAATAATTAGTCTGAACCTAACGAAAAATAAAATTTTTATTTGCATTTGTGTATTATTAAATTATTGTAATCTTATCTTAAATATATTTAGTTGGATTAGGCTAAATTAAATTGCACTTGTTATAATAAGTTTAGGTAAGTTTTCTAACGTTCTTTTGGTGCGAAATTATTAATTTTTACCTTAACGTAATTTAAAAAAATATATCTTTAAAAGTATAAGAGAACATTTTAGAAAGGACTTAATTTTCAATTTCTTTCTAATTTACATATTCGGTAGGGTAAGTAAATTTTTTTTTGAGTTTATATTTAAGGTAAACACGGTACGGAAGTGTGGTTAAGATATTAATATTTGATAATGGAACATTATTGGTTGTATCCTGTGTAGCTTCATGTAGACTTGTCTAGCTTTCTGTATACCTGCCACCACACAGACACATGACCCACGACACAAGCCTTCTTGCCACCACACAGACACAAAGACCTTCCTGCCACCACACAGACACATGACCCACGACACAAGCCTTCTTGCCACCACACAGATACATGACTCACGACACACGTCTTCCTGGCACTACACAGACACATGACCCACGACACACGCTTTCCTGCCGTCACTCATACACATCACACATGACACACACACCTTCTTGCCACCACACCGACACATGACGCATGACACACGCCTTCGTGCCACCGCACAGACACATGACTCACGACACACGCCTTCCTGCCATCACACAGACACATTACCCACGACACACGTCTTACTGCCACCACATAAACACATGACCCAAGACACACGCCTTCCTGCCATCACTCAGTCACACCACGCATGACACACACACCTTCCTGCCGCCACACAGATACATGACGCATGACACACACGCCTTCCTTCCACCACACAGACAAATGCTCCACGACACACGTCTTCCTCCCACCACACAGTCACACCACGCATGACACACACCTTCCTGCCACCACACAGATACACGACGCATGACACACACGCCTTCCTGCCATCACACAGACACATTACCCACGACACACGCCTTCCTGCCACCACACAGTCACATCACGCATGACACACACCCCTTCCTACCACCACACAGACACATGACCCACGACACACGCCTTCGTGCCATCATTCAGACACACACACCTTCCTGCCACCACACAGACACATGACCCACGACAGACGCCGTCTTACCCTCACTCAGACACATCACGCATGACACACACACACACACACCTTCTTGCCACCACACAGACACATGACCCATGACACACGCCATCCTGCCATCACACACACTCACACAGACACATGCTATCTCCAGTGCTTGTATTTCTCACCATGTTACAGTCCATTTTTTTGTATGTCTCCAGGCAATTGCTGGACACAGGCGCCTCCCTGAGCTCTGAAGATCTATGTATCATGCTGTGTCTGTAATCAATGTGAGCTAACTTTCCCTCCGTATGCTATGATGTTCTCACTTTCTCTATACGCAATACACTTTCTCTTTTCTCGACACGCTGCAGGCTCTTTCACTTTCTAGAAACTCTGTTTCCGCTTTCTCTGTAAGCTTTCACTTTAGAGATATCCCCCCCCCGGTGCTCGTACCTTCCATGCAAGGGTTCTTGATCCAATGAAACTGGATGTTCCCTTCCTCGGATCAAACCTCACTGCATTTCATTGGCAGTATTACTGGTTTCTTATTCGTTTCCTTATGATTATAAAACTACTACTGATACTAATAAAAAAATAATAATAGTAATTACAATCATAATAATAATAATTGCAACAATCATAATAATAATAACAACATTGCAATTTGTAAAGTGAAAGGACACAAGTGCAACTAATGTGACATTTTATTGTGGCAACGTTTCGCTCTCCAGGAGCTTTATCAAGCCATTACAAACAATACATGAACGAACGAAAGTTCAGGTAAGATCCCAAATGGGATGAGCGGGGAAGACGGGACAGACGAAGAACAGTGCTGGAGAGGAGTGTTCTTAGTCGTAGAAATAGAGCCAGGGCTTAACCCAGCAGCGAAGGCGATCGTGGGACAGATATTGAGAAGAGAAATTCAGGCTCTTGTGTTGGGACTCCGGTGGGGTGAGCGGGGAGGAAGGAACATGCGAAGTTTAGCGCTAGAGAGGAGTGTAGAACTGAGCCATGTCTTAACCCAAAAGCTAAGGCGAACGTGGATCAGAGAATGGTACCTGTCATAGAAGGTACCTGTCAGCGAATCCAAGGTTATTTGTAGATAGGGTTAGGAGCAGGATCATGCAAGGAGTAGAAAAGGTTGTGTTGGTTTGTGGGTCTGCGAATGTCTTCGTCAAGGAGAGAGGTCCAGTAGTCATGTCGTGTCTCAAGTTTGTCTATCTGTCTGTCACTGAGCGTCTTCCAGTACAGATTCAGCGCAGGGATGTCTAATTGGGCATGGAGAGACTCGCTTGTGGCGAAGTCCTCCCATCTGACATCAAGCACCCAGCGCAGGGCTTGTTCTGGACACGATGCAGTTTAACTAAGTTTGTTTTTGCTGCAAGAGAGAGGGCTAGAGGAGAGTAAGTTATCAGAGGGCGTATTAGGGATTTGTAGAGGTGTAGTTTGGTGCGTTGGGAGGCATGTTTCAGCTTGTAGAGGCCCGCAAGGGCCTTACTAGCTATTGCATTCCTTGAGTGAATGTGTCCGTGTAAACGAAGAAGGTAGTCAAGATTAACGCCAAGGACAGTGACAGATTGTGTGATGGGGATGTAAGTGGGGGTGTCAGCTGTTCTGAGCTCGACAGGTAATGGAGGATCACGTTTCCTGTAATTAAAATACGTAATGCTGGATTTAGCTGCATTGGTTTTGATCTTCCATTTTTGTTCCCAGATGGATATCCTGTCGACCTCATTTTGTGTTTTGTGTGTGAGCGTATCTATATTGGCATGAGTGATAAGTTGTGTAATGTCGTCTGCATAGGCTAGTGTGATGGAGTTGTGGTATACAGGTGTTGGAATGTCGTTAGTGTATAAAATGTAGAGGGTAGGGGAGAGGACAGATCCCTGGGGTACTCCGGCATTTAGTGTGAAGTAGTCAGAGTAACAGCCTTGGAATTTGATTCTCATAGTACGGCCGTCTTGGAAGTTGCAGAGGAGTTTACGAGTATTGAGAGGCAGGTTGAAGTTAGTGCAGAGTTTGTACTTGAGCCCTTCGTGCCAGACAGTGTCAAAGGCTTTTTCAACGTCTTTTGCAACCAGGGCTGTCCTGTTTCTTTGTTTTGTGTTGATGTGGATGTAGTTGAGAATGATGTCAATGGCATCCTGTGTGGATCTGTGTGTTCTGAAGCCAAACTGGCCATCAGAAAGTAGAGAATTGTGTTCCAGGTATCTGCGAAGGCGATGATTGATGAGTTTTTCAAAGAGTTTTCCTAAATTTTCGAGGAGGCTGATAGGGCGATAGTTTCTAGGGTCAGAGTGGTCTTTATTGGGTTTAGGAAGGAGGATAGCAGTAGCAGCTTTGAAGAGGGAAGGGAAGTATCCAGAGGCAAGGTAGGCATTGAGGAGGTTTGTGTAGGCAGTAGTGATAGAGTCAGGAAGGTGTTTCAGGATAATATGGTTTAGGCCAGAGGCACCAGGGGCCTTGGAAGGAAGGTGTCTGAGGAGAGTTTTAACGTCTGTGTTGGTGAAAGGAGTGTCAAGTTCTTGGGAGGAGGTAAGAGAGTCCAGATGGATGTGGCTGTCTGGTGTTGTTTCGTGTGTGTGTGTGTAGTGTTCCAGTGTTCTATGTTCTGAATGTGTTGAATAGCGTTAGGGTGGGGTGGGTGAGGGTGGAAGATGTTCTCCCAGATGTGTTTGAAGATGTTAGTAGCAGCCTGCGGGTTTGAGATGTGTGTGTTGTTGTGGGTGATGTGTTTGAATTTATTGGTGGGAGTGGTGCCTCTGATTTTTTGGATATAGTTCCAGAAGGCTTTGGTGTTTTTTGATACGCTGTTTGTCCGCTTGTAGTATTAGCTGTGACCAGTGATTGTTGTGGTCTTGGTCTAGACTGTGTAGAATGTTGTTTCTGAGGTAAGTGAGATCTAATCGGACTTGATTAAATCTATGTGTGTTGTAGAGAAAGCGGTTGTGGTAACAGATAATTAGTCTTCTTGCTATGATTGAGGGTTTGAAGGAATAACGAGTGGTGTGGGTTTTCTTTGGTATTGCGGTGTTGGCTGCTTGTGTAATGGTGTCTTGGATGAGAGCAAGTTGAGTGTCAATGTCAGAGATGGGTTTGTTGTTGTAATCATAGGTGAGGTTAGTATTATCTATGTGCTGTTTGAAGGCATCCCAGTCAGCGTTCTTGTAGGAGAAGGAAGGTGTGGCCGGGATGAGGATAGGGTTGGAGATGTGTAAGATGACGGGAATGTGATCAGAGCCTGTAATAGGGCCAGGTGATATGTAGTGCTGAAAGAGAGAGCTGGCTCGGTTTGCCAGAATGATGTCGGGTTTGCCTTGGCCAGTGTGATTGTAGAAAGTGTTGAAGTCTGGGCCGAGATGAATTAGGTGTTTATGGTTTGTGAAGTTGAGTATTTGGTGAACAAGTTGGTTGTTACTGGTGTGATGAAAGGCGGTGTGTTTGGCATCCATATCAGCTAGTAGGTATGTTGGTGTGTTGGTGTAGTTGAAGACTAAGGAAAGGTCGTGTATGTTGAGAGTAGTGTTTGGGCGAGCATAGGTGGTGAAAAAGATAAAGGGACCAAGGTGGGTGTGTATTCTGACTGCAAGACAGTGTTGGTGAATAAAAGGGATTGGGAGAAATTCGTGTTTTATGCTGGATTTGACAAGGATGGCAACCCCATCGTGGGGATCAAAGGGGGACTGTAGTGCAGTATAACCATAATGGCGGATACGTTGAGGGGCTTTGAGGCAGGTACTATTTAGCAAAACAATATCTGGGCTCTCTGCTTCAAGGAGCTCGGCCAGTAGGTGTCTAATTGTAAAGTAAGAACGTACGTTGAACTGAATCACCTTAAACATGATTTAATGGTTTCGTCATAGCAAAGTAATGTCGGGGGAGGAGTTTGGATTAAAGCCCGTGATAGTGGTGCCATCAGTGGATGTGTGTTTGTAGGTGCTATGGACCCGTTTCCTGGAGGGGAAGGAAGAGATGGATCTGTTTTTATGTTCTTTGGTCTGTCTGTCAGAAGTTGAGGCAGGTTTAGGTTTGAGTGGATTTTGTCTGGAGGAGGTGGAGTTGGACCTGGATGAAGTTTTGGTTGTGGTGGAGGAGTGGGCGAAGGTGGATGCAGAGGAAGTGGAAGCTTTGGTAGGGGATGAGGAAGTGGAAGCTAAGGTAAGGGATGAGGAAGTGGAAACTTTGGAATGGGAAGAGAAAGTGAGTAAGGAAGTGGGGGAAGGGGTGGTCATAGCAGCAGCAGTAGGAGTGTTGGTGGGAGGTGTAGAAGTAGTAAAGTGGGGTAGGGGAGGAGGAGAGCTGGTGGGAGTAGGAAGTGGGGGGTGGGAGAGAGGAAGGAGGGAGAGGTTGTAGGAGGCTTAGAAGAGAAGCAGGAAGGAGGGATAATTAAAGAGGGAAGATTGTTAGCAGACAAGATTAGGTTAAGGACATGTGAGTAGTCTGATTGGTAAGCTTGAGAGATTACCATCGCAGAGTGGGCAGCAGTGGCGAGTTGACAGTTAGTTTTGTAGTGTAGTGTGGGTGTAGGTGCAGAAGGAGAAGTGCTTGTAGTCTGTGTGTTGGTGTTTGATGTGTGTAGGGTAGAAGAGGTAGACCAAGTGCGTGGGGAGGCCCAGGCATTGGGGGTAGGGGAGGGAGGTATGGAAGGGGAGGGAGGTGTAGGGAAGGGGTTGGGGAGGGAGGGAGGTTGGCTAGCTCTGAGGGAGGAGAGAATGTGCTTTCTAGAAGGGCAGGAATTTGCAACTGCAGTGTGTGACCCGCCGCAGTTAGAACATTTAAGGGAAAGGTTGCAAGTATTCCAGAAGTGGCCAGTTGCTGAACATCTGAAGCAGACTTGTGTAGATGTACATGTGTTTTTGTCGTGGCCGAATGTGTGATTGGGTGGAAGTTCGGAGTGAAGAGACTGTTTGGAGGAATGCGGATGGTCTTGGCAAAGATTCCTTGACTGAAGAGTGTAGAGGCGTCAGCAGGAGTAGAACAGCGTATTTTGAGAATGGTAGAGTTTTCGGGTCTGTAAATATCGTCAACAGAGACTTTGTTCTTAGTACTGATATCTTTTATTAAGTCTTCTTTGTCTGTGTCATAGGCTGTCAGGAGAGAGTAGTCTAAGTGTTTAGCAATGACTGTGCTTTTGGCACGGTGCTCAGGAGTCCAAATAATGGTGAAGCCTGCGTTGAGAAGTTTTTGTCTGGTATCGCTTGAGGTGTACGTTTCGTAGGAATGTTTGTCAAGAAGGAGTTTGAAGCCTGAGTTCGTTTTGAAGACTTTAAGTTGAGGTGCACCAGTGATCTGATATAATAAATTTTCAGGACAGATAGTGGCATCAGGATTAGAGAAATTGAGGTTTAGCGAGAAGACATTGGATTTAGAAGAAGCAGAGGCAGGTGTGGGCGGTTGGGGAAGAGTGGAAGGGGGGTGAGAGGTGGAAGGCAACGAAGGCATCGTCTAATTACGAAAAGATGTAATTGGCGGAGACAATCCGCCAGAAATTGAGAGTACTCAGCTAGGCAAGTACGTGTAAGTAGACACACGTATTTGCCTGGCGCAGGACACTGAGGAGGTGAACTGTAGCTTGATGGAGCACTGTATATCCAGAGTGGCGGCGAGACTGGCTGTATGGCGTGCAGTCAACAGGCGAAGACAATTCAGGCAGCAACAGGCTTCCTGCCCTTCGGTAGGCAGCCACCGACGGACCAATCCTGATGGTGGAGAGGTCCAGCAAGCACTGGAGTTTACCTGGAGAGAGTTCCGGGGGTCAACGCCCCCGCGGCCCGGTCTGTGACCAGGCCTCCTGGTGGATCAGAGCCTGATCAACCAGGCTGTTGCTGCTGGCTGCACGCAAACCAACATACGAGCCACAGCCCGGCTGATCCGGAACTGACTTTAGGTGCTTGTCCAGTGCCAGCTTGAAGACTGCCAGGGGTCTGTTGGTAATCCCCCTTATGTGTGCTGGGAGGCAGTTGAACAGTCTCGGGCCCCTGACACTTATTGTATGGTCTCTTAACGTGCTAGTGACACCCCTGCTTTTCATTGGGGGGATGGTGCATCGTCTGCCAAGTCTTTTGCTTTCGTAGTGGGTGATTTTCGTGTGCAAGTTCGGTACTAGTCCCTCTAGGATTTTCCAGGTGTATATAATCATGTATCTCTCCCTCCTGCGTTCCAGGGAATACAGGTTTAGGAACCTCAAGCGCTCCCAATAATTGAGGTGTTTTATCTCCGTTATGCGCGCCGTGAAAGTTCTCTGTACATTTTCTAGGTCGGCAATTTCACCTGCCTTGAAAGGTGCTGTTAGTGTGCAGCAATATTCCAGCCTAGATAGAACAAGTGACCTGAAGAGTGTCATCATGGGCTTGGCCTCCCTAGTTTTGAAGGTTCTCATTATCCATCCTGTCATTTTTCTAGCAGATGCGATTGATACAATGTTATGGTCCTTGAAGGTGAGATCCTCCGACATGATCACTCCCAGGTCTTTGACGTTGGTGTTTCGCTCTATTTTGTGGCCAGAATTTGTTTTGTACTCTGATGAAGATTTAATTTCCTCATGTTTACCATATCTGAGTAATTGAAATTTCTCATCGTTGAACTTCAAATTGTTTTCTGCAGCCCACTGAAAGATTTGGTTGATGTCCGCCTGGAGCTTTGCAGTGTCTGCAATGGAAGACACTGTCATGCAGATTCGGGTGTCATCTGCAAAGGAAGACACGGTGCTGTGGCTGACATCCTTGTCTATGTCGGATATAAGGATGAGGAACAAGATGGGAGCGAGTACTGTGCCTTGTGGAACAGAGCTTTTCACCGTAGCTGCCTCGGACTTTACTCTGTTGACGACTACTCTCTGTGTTCTGTTAGTGAGGAAATTATAGATCCATCGACCGACTTTTCCTGTTATTCCTTTAGCACGCATTTTGTGCGCTATTACGCCATGGTCACACTTGTCGAAGGCTTTTGCAAAGTCTGTATATATTACATCTGCATTCTTTTTGTCTTCTAGTGCATTTAGGACCTTGTCGTAGTGGTCCAATAGTTGAGACAGACAGGAGCGACCTGTTCTAAACCCATGTTGCCCTGGGTTGTGTAACTGATGGGTTTCTAGATGCGTGGTGATCTTGCTTCTTAGGACCCTTTCAAAGATTTTTATGATATGGGATGTTAGTGCTATTGGTCTGTAGTTCTTTGCTGTTGCTTTACTGCCCCCTTTGTGGAGTGGGGCTATGTCTGTTGTTTTTAGTAACTGTGGGACGACCCCCGTGTCCATGCTCCCTCTCCATAGGATGGAAAAGGCTCGTGATAGGGGCTTCTTGCAGTTCTTGATGAACACAGAGTTCCATGAGTCTGGCCCTGGGGCAGAGTGCATGGGCATGTCATTTATCGCCTGTTCGAAGTCATTTGGCGTCAGGATAACATCGGATAGGCTTGTGTTAATCAAATTTTGTGGCTCTCTCATAAAAAATTCATTTTGATCTTCGACTCTCAGTCTGGTTAGCGGCTTGCTAAAAACTGAGTCATATTGGGACTTGAGTAGCTCACTCATTTCCTTGTTGTCATCTGTGTAGGACCCATCTTGTTTAAGTAGGGGCCCAATACTGGACGTTGTTCTCGATTTTGATTTGGCATAGGAGAAGAAATACTTTGGGTTTCTTTCGATTTCATTTATGGCTTTTAGTTCTTCCCGCGATTCCTGACTCCTAAAGGATTCTTTTAGCTTAAGTTCGATGCTTGCTATTTCTCTGACCAGTGTCTCCCTACGCATTTCAGATATATTGACCTCTTTTAGTCGCTCTGTTATTCTTTTCCGTCGCCTGTAAAGGGAGCGCCTGTCTCTTTCTGTTTTACATCTACTCCTCCTTTTTCTTAGAGGAATAAGCCTTGTGCATACATCGAGTGCTACCGAGTTAATCTGTTCTAGGCATAAGTTGGGGTCTGTGTTGCTTAGTATATCTTCCCAGCTTATATCGGTTAGGACTTGGTTTACTTGGTCCCACTTTATGTTTTTGTTATTGAAGTTGAATTTGGTGAATGCTCCCTCGTGACTAATCTCATTATGTCGGTCTGGGGCTCCGCGCATACATGACTGAACCTCAATTATGTTGTGATCTGAGTATATTGTTTTTGATATGGTGATATTTCTTATCAGATCATCATTGTTAGTGAAGATGAGGTCTAGTGTATTCTCCAGTCTAGTAGGCTCTATTATTTGCTGGTTTAAATTGAATTTTGTGCAGAGATTTAAAAGCTCGCGTGAGTGTGAGTTTTCATCAGAGCTGCCTCCTGGTGTTATTACTGCAACAATATTATTTGCTATATTCCTCCATTTTAGGTGCCTTAAGTTGAAATCCCCCAGGAGCAAGATGTTGGGTGCAGGAGCTGGAAGGTTTTCCAGACAGTGGTCAATTTTTAACAGCTGTTCCTGGAATTGCTGGGATGTTGCATCCGGAGGCTTGTAGACTATCACAATGACTAGGTTTTGGTTCTCGACCTTTACTGCTAAAACTTCCACTACATCATTTGAGGCATTTAGCAGTTCTGTGCAAACAAGTGACTCTGCAATGTACAGGCCAACCCCCCCCTTTTGCCTGTTCACTCTGTCACATCTGTATAGGTTGTAACCTGGGATCCATATTTCGTTGTCTAAGTGATCCTTTATGTGGGTCTCAGTGAAAGCCGCGAACAGTGCCTTTGCCTCTGCAAGCAGTCCACGGATGAAAGGTATTTTGTTGTTTGTTGCTGGCTTTAGACCCTGTATATTTGCAAAGAAGAATGTTATCGGACTGGTGGTATTGTTGGTACTGGGGGGGAATTTTTTTTCCGGCATTAGTATCTGTATCTGTTGGTTTGGAGTGGAGGCCATCGACTGTGGTTCCACTCCAGGAATGACTGGATTTGGTGTACGATTTCTGCCATTTCCTGCCAGTTTTTTTTCCTTCCTGGCACTAAAAAACCTCTCCCTCTTGAGTGGCTGTGGCTACCCAGGTTTTCCCATGGCCTGGATGTTTTGTATCTTTTTGTCCCCTTTAGATGGTATGCCTGGCAATTTAAGTTATAGCACAGTCTTTCCTGTACTGAAGAGGTACACAGTTCAGGGTGAAAAAGCTTACAGGAAGGGAGTTTGCATTTTCCTGTTTTCATATGGGCATGGCATTTCCTAGGGTGGTCATAGTTGCACGTCCCATCTGTTTTTCCAGATTTCCCATGCCAGCAGATACCGAGTGCATAGTATGTGCACAGGCTTGGTTTCCGTTTGCCTTGGGTTTCTGTGACTGTATTCCCTGTTGGTGCATGTTTCCCTGTCTTACTTCTATCCTCCGTAGCACCAACAATGGAGCTCCCACCATTTGTTTTTGGTAATATATCCTCACTATTGCTAGTGGAGTCCTCTTGTTTGCTATTTCCTGCGGTATTTCTAGTTTGCAATATTGGTTTTATCTTATCTTTGACTACACTTGTTTCCCTACTATGGCTCCTGTCCCCTATGCGGTCATTCATATGTATTCCTTCCTGCGTATAATTCCCGACTACCTGGACAAAATCTCCAGCTTCACCATTACTGTCTCCCAGGACAGCATCTCCAGCTTCCCCATTACTGTCTCCCAGGACAGCATCTCCAGCTTCACCATTACTGTCTCCCAGGACAGCACCTCCAGCTTCACCATTACTGTCTCCCAGGACAGCACCTCCAGCTTCCCCATTACTGTCTCCCAGGACAGCACTATCAGCCCCCCATTTACTGACTACCAGGACATCATCTCCAGCCTTACAGTTTCTGACTACATGGCCAGTATCAAGGGCAGTACCATTCAGCCCGGACTTTTTATGTTCCCATCTGTTGTAGAAAGCTTCCAGGTTTTCTATGAAAGCAGCTTTGATGTTGACCTCTTTTAATACCCTTGTGATTTTAGTCCACAGATTTATCTCATTTGGGCATACCCAAAAACACTTCGCTGTTTTAATACTGCTTGTAGCTAGTTCTTGGATATCTGCACAAGGGGCGTGACACCAATTTCCACAGAAATGACAATTTATGCATGTGGAAGCCCGTTTGTTTGACTGACCACAGACTACACACAGCTTCATAATGATTTGAATGGTTTATTTACTGCAATTCTACTAGCAACCTCTTGAATATTCTATTAATAACCTGCTAGGTGGTGCACAACGAAACCGTTTGAAACCAGTCCAGGGTTCGGACCAGTCAAGGGTTCGGACCAGTCAAGGGTTCGGACCAGTCAAGGGTTCGGACCAGTCTATCTGATCTGATCAGTGGGTCACTTATTTAAACCATACTGGTCGGTGATTTGAGCTAACACATGAAGGATCTACTGGAAATTTTCTACCCGAGTAATATGTGATTTGATTGATACAAAAGTATAACTTGCGTGTTGAAGAGCCGGTGACTGCTGGCACTCCTACAATGACGAACGGTCGAGCCTCCACCTTTGTTTATCAATCGCTGTATCTAGCTTCTCTATTTTTTTTTCCGTCTCCACCACAATAAATGCTATATTATCACTATAGTTGACTGGTGCAAATTTTGGAGGAAGGACGCTTTTTCTGTAGTAATAATTGCTTCTCGTTGTGTATATTGCGACCGCTGGTAACTACAGGTTATATGAAATTCACAGTAACGTCTGGTATTTCAAGAAAAAGAAACTAATGAAAGTCACTCCACTTCACTAAGTACCATTATAATACTGGTTAGTTGCTACTACAACACTGTATTCTGCTATTCACTGGTATCACTAGATTATATGCGAGTACACTAGCAGGCCAGGAAGATTATTAAAAACAGCTGACCTGTGGTAAGTTTCTGGCGACTTCTGGCACCTGCCTCTATAGGCTTATCACTTCATTTACAAATTCACCTGTTTTCAAATGACACTTTAGCCTTTATCATCAATATACTAGGGAGCCACTGTAGTATACACTATACACTATGTATACTCAATGCTTTCAGGGAGACTTTCTTTCCTCTGACACAAAGTTCAATATTATTATTTTTCCACACGGGACAGGCCTATGATTCCCCTCTGGCAGTAAACTCTGCTAGGAAGTGCACACTAATTCTCCTTTTTTTACTCAGTATATAATGTTTTCCGCCCAAGATTGGTTCCAGGCGCTAGAGGGATGTATCGTATAGGATTGATGACACAAATTAAAGTTCTAGCACGTAAGAGCGACCGTGAAAACACCAGAAAAACCGGGAGCACAACGAGCGTGAGCACGAGCGTGATGCCAGAAACTTATTCTTAGAGGCGAGATCCTCGATGTGTGAGTGATGTGTTAGGTAAGCACACGTCACCACTTGAGCTAAGTCACAAACGAGGAATGCAGCACCGTGATTGA
>NC_091299.1:29852141-29869641 GCF_038502225.1 Cherax quadricarinatus
ATATAGCTCTCAGCTGGTGATTGATGTAGCTTAGAGCAGCTGGCCTTTCTTCTCTTGGATAAGTGAATGTCAGTGTACAGTCGTCTGCATATGCATGTGATTCTGGGATGAGATGAAGAAGGACCCAGCACGCTTGCTTGTGGAACACTTGCCCCAATAGGATGCCTTGCTGATTCCGTTCCATTGAGGACTACACTTAGAGATCTACCATGAAGGTAATCACTGAGGAGACATAGCGTAGAGCCTGCAATTCCCAGTGCTTGAAGTTTTGCTAAGAGGCCCTGGTGCCACACCCGGTCGAAAGCGCCAGCAATGTCCAGTGCTACCACACAGCTGACTTTCGATTCATCCAGTGACTGGTGCCACTTAGTGGAGAGGTTTAACAACAGATCAGCAGCAGAGTAACCTTTCCTGCAGCCATATTGACGATCACAAAGTAGTGAGTGGTAGTCAAAAAACTCTGTCATTTGTCTTGAGATTATTTTCTCAAGGATCTTACCAGTGATTGACAGGAGTGACACTGGTCTGTAGTTGCTGATTTCTGCTCTGCTCTTCTTTTTGTGGACAGGGACTACATTTGCCTCTTTCCATAGAGAGGGCCATTTACACTGTACTAGGCAGTGCTGAAAGATGCGAGTTAGAGGTGCTGCTAGCTGGTCTGCACATCTTCTCAACAATCTTGGGCTCAACTTGTCTGGGCCCACAGCCTTTTCTTGGTCAAGCGATTTAAGAAGGAAATGCACCTCCTCCTGCCTTATTGTCACCACTGACAGTTTTGACACAGTTCTTGCAGCTAGCCAAGGAGGGTCCCTTGCTGGATCAGGAACTTGCATTTTGGTAGCAAAGTGTTCAGCAAAGAGGTCCGCCTTCTCTTGACTACTAGTAGAGGTGGTCCCATCCTGTCGATTTAGAGGTGGAATGAGTTCATCAGGCAGATAACCTTGTCTGTCCTTGACCAGGGACCACCAGGTTTTGGAGCCTACCCTACCTGATGCTAACTTTCTTTTAGTGTCCACCTCCCATTTAGCAATGGCCCACTTTTGAACATCACCCATATGCCTACAGGCTTGCATGTGCAAGTTCCTGTTATAGGTGGTAGGATGTCTCTTATACCTTCGCCATGCTTTGTACTTAGCAGTAGCAGCCTCTCTACAACGAAAGCCAAACCAAGGCTGATCTGTAGGCTTCGTCACATATTGCCGGTGAGGAATGTGTTCTTGTTGTAGATTAAGGATGTGTCCAGTGAAGGCTTTCACTTGGTTGTCAAGATCCCCTTGGAGAAGAGCATTCCAGTCGGTGGTGGCGAGCTCAGAGCAAAGGGCTGGCCAAGTACCTCTTTCCCATATCCAGGTTGTGCGTGTGGACTCCTCACCTCGTTCTGTTGGGATCTTAATTAAGTGTGGTAAAAACAGCCTTGTGGTCAGACAATCCAACGTACCCGAGGGGTTGACAAGTGACTATGCCTTCTGCCAGATCACTCACTACTGGGTCAAGGGAGGAGCCAGAGATATGAGTAGGGAAATCAACAAAGTTTCTCATGTCAAACACTGCAAGAAGGTCATCAAAGTCCCTCTGTATAAGGTGCTGGTTGAGGTCACCAACAATTATAATATGTCTCTCTCTCTCTCTCTCTCTCTCTCTCTCTCTCTCTCTCTCTCTCTCTCATCATCCTTAAATCCCGTGTTTAACAACATTGCTAATGCTAATAATAATAATAATAATAATTATTATCATTTTAATCATTATTTTTATTATTATTATTTATTTCTTCTGCTCAACAGTGCTGGTGAAAGGCTCTTGATCTGAGAAACTTGAGCCGCCCTTCTCATCTTCTGATCAAACGCAATCACCTCGCATAACCAAGGCGCTGTACGAGCCCTACGGGTTTAGAGCTGATGGAATGGCAAGAAAGCTGCCCTGGCAGCTGAGGGGTAGCTCCCTGGGCTCACAACAGTAGGATCCGGGCTCAATCCGGGTAGGAGGGGAGACTATGGGCAAGCTTCCTCGTACTTGTTGTTCCTATTTACATAATAGTAAATAGGTACCTGGGAATTAGTCGACTGTTCTTGATATCACCCTGAGCAGCAGTAAAAACAGCAGTAGATAGGTGCAACCAGGACCCATAGATAGGTCCATCCAGGACCCAGACTAGGATGGTATACCATAAATAGGTCTAGCCAAGTCAAAGACCATCGGTGGTATACCATAGAGAGGTCCAGCCAGGATCCAGACTAGGATGGTATACCATAGATAGGTCCAGTCAGGTCGAAGACCAGGGAGGTATACTATAGATAGGTGTAGTCAGATCATGGACCAGGCTGGGTCAAAATAAATACTCAACTGTGGGGAAGGCGGGAATGTTGGAAATACACTGCCACACTGATCCCTGTGTATTAATTAATTAATACACCCAGGTAATACACTGTCACCTCACTGGGTGTGTATTAATATTGCACCCAGTGTGTATTAATATCCCGCTGCTGGCTGCCTGTAAGTAATACAGAGAGAGAGAGAGAGAGGAAGCGAGAGGCTGACAGTCTATCAGCAGCAACGGCACTGTCAGCAGTACAGTTGACGCCAGCCCAGTGATCCCCTGACACCTGGTCAACACAATTAATTGACAGAGACACGTGGATGAGGAAGACACGCGGATGAAGATAAATGGATGAGGGGAAGACATATGGATGAAGATCACACGGCAGACTAGCACAGGAAATGGAGATAGAGTAGGGAGAGAGCGGAAGAAGAAAGTGGTGAGTAGAAGTATCTGAGAGAAAGCCCCCGAGGTGAAAGGAAGCTAAATGAGAAAGTTAAATGAAGGGAAATGTGAACATTCAGGTGTAGGGGGTGGGGAAGGGGGTGGGGAAAGGGGGTGGGGAAGGGGGTGGGGGAAGGGGGTGGGGAAGTTCAAGGAACATTGACAGAAGAAGCCTGACAGGCGCAGCAAACAGTGCTTAAGAGAGTCAGGTGACTAGTAACGCAGAGCGCGTTCTTAGAGTGTTTGTGTGAGAGAACTCTCAGCTCTCACTCCCTCTCTAGTGTTCAGAGTGAGAGAACTCTCAGCTGTTACTCCCTCTCTAGTGTTCAGAGTGAGAGAACTCTCAGCTGTCACTCCCTCTCTAGTGTTCAGAGTGAGAGAACTCTCAGCTGTCACTCCCTCTCTAGCGTTCAGAGTGAGAGAACTCTCAGCTGTCACTCCCTCTCTAGTGTTCAGAGTGAGAGAACTCTCAGTTGTCACTCCCTCTCTAGCGTTCAGAGTGAGAGAACTCTCAGCTGACACTCCCTCTCCAGTGTCCAGAGTGAGAGAACTCTCAGCTGTCACCCCCTCTCCAGTGTTCAGAGTGAGAGAACTCTCAGCTGTCACTCCCTCTCCAGTGTTCAGAGTGAGAGAACTCTCAGCTGTCACTCCCGCTCGTGTTCAGAGTGAGAGAACTCTCAGCTGCCACTTCCTCTCTAGCGTTCAGAGTGAGATAACTCTCAGCTGTCACTCCCTCTCCAGTGTTCAGAGTGAGAGAACTCTCAGCTGTCACTCCCTCTCCAGTGTTCAGATTGAGAGAACTCTCAGCTGTCACTCCCTCTCCAGTGTTCAGAGTGAGAGAACTTTCAGCTGTCACTTCCGCTCCAGTGTTCAGAGTGAGAGAACCTGTCAGTTCTCACTTCCTCTCCAGTGTTCAGAGTGAGAGAACTCTCAGCTGTCACTTCCTCTCCAGTGTTCAGAGTGAGAGAACTCTCAGCTGTCACTCCCTCTCCAGTATTCAGAGTGAGAGAACACTCAGCTGTCACTCCATTTCCGGTGTTCAGAGTGAGAGAACTCTCAGCTGTCACTCCCTCTCCGGTGTTCAGAGTGAGAGAACTCTCAACTGTCACTCCATCACCAGTGTTCAGAGTAAGAGTACTCTTATCTGTCACTCCCTCTGCGGTGTTCAGAGTGAGAGAACTCTCAGCTGTCACTCCCTCTCCAGTGTTCAGAGTGAGAGAACTCTCAGCTGTCACTCCCTCTCCAGTGTTCAGATTGAGAGAACTCTCAGCTGTCACTCCCTCTCCAGTGTTCAGAGTGAGAGAACTTTCAGCTGTCACTTCCGCTCCAGTGTTCAGAGTGAGAGAACCTGTCAGTTCTCACTCCCTCTCCAGTTCTCAGAGTGAGAGAACTCTCAGCTGTCACTTCCACTCCAGTGTTCAGAGTGAGAGAACCTGTCAGTTCTCACTTCCTCTCCAGTGTTCAGAGTGAGAGAACTCTCAGCTGTCACTTCCGCTCCAGTGTTCAGGGTGAGAGAACCTGTCAGTTCTCACTTCCTCTCCAGTGTTCAGAGTGAGAGAACTCTCAGCTGTCACTTCCTCTCCAGTGTTCAGAGTGAGAGAACTCTCAGCTGTCACTCCCTCTCCAGTGTTCAGAGTGAGAGAACTCTCAGCTGTCACTCCCTTTCCGGTGTTCAGAGTGAGAGAACTCTCAGCTGTCACTCCCTCTCCGGTGTTCAGAGTGAGAGAACTCTCAACTGTCACTCCGTCACCAGTGTTCAGAGTAAGAGTACTCTTACCTGTCACTCCCTCTCCGGTGTTCAGAGTGAGAGAACTCTCAGCTGTCACTCCCTCTCCGGTGTTCAGAGTGAGAGAACTTTTAGCTGTCACTCCCTCTCCAGTGTTCAGAGTGAGAGAACTCTCAGTTGTCACTCCCTCTCCGGTGTTCATAGTGAGAGAACTCTCAGCTGTCACTCCCTCTCCAGTGTTCAGAGTGAGAGAACTCTCAGTTGTCACTCCCTCTCCAGTGTTCAGAGTGAGAGAACTCTCAGCTGTCACTTCCTCTCCAGTGTTCAGAGTGAGAGAACTCTCAGCTGTCACTTCCTCTCCAGTGTTCAGAGTGAGAGAACTCTCAGCTGTCACTCCCTCTCCAGTGTTCAGAGTGAGAGAACTCTCAGTTGTCACTCCCTCTCCAGTGTTCAGAGTGAGAGAACTCTCAGTTGTCACTCCCTCTCCAGTGTTCAGAGTGAGAGAACTCTCAGCTGTCACTTCCTCTCCAGTGTTCAGAGTGAGAGAACTCTCAGCTGTCACTCCCTTTCCGGTGTTCAGAGTGAGAGAACTCTCAACTGTCACTCCATCACCAGTGTTCAGAGTAAGAGTACTCTTACCTGTCACTCCCTCTCCGGTGTTCAGAGTGAGATAACTCTCAGCTGTCACTCCCTCTCCAGTGTTCAGATTGAGAGAACTCTCAGCTGTCACTCCCTCTCCAGTGTTCAGAGTGAGAGAACTTTCAGCTGTCACTTCCGCTCCAGTGTTCAGAGTGAGAGAACCTGTCAGTTCTCACTCCCTCTCCAGTGTTCAGAGTGAGAGAACTCTCAGCTGTCACTCCCTCTCCAGTGCTCAGAGTGAGAGAACTCTCAGCTGTCACTTCCGCTCCAGTGTTCAGAGTGAGAGAACCTGTCAGTTCTCCCTTCCTCTCCAGTGTTCAGAGTGAGAGAACTCTCAGCTGTCACTTCCTCTCCAGTGTTCAGAGTGAGAGAACTCTCAGCTGTCACTCCCTCTCCAGTGTTCAGAGTGAGAGAACTCTCAGCTGTCACTCCCTTTCCGGTGTTCAGAGTGAGAGAACTCTCAGCTGTCACTCCCTCTCCGGTGTTCAGAGTGAGAGAACTCTCAACTGTCACTCCGTCACCAGTGTTCAGAGTAAGAGTACTCTTACCTGTCACTCCCTCTCCGGTGTTCAGAGTGAGAGAACTCTCAGCTGTCACTCCCTTTCCGGTGTTCAGAGTGAGAGAACTTTTAGCTGTCACTCCCTCTCCAGTGTTCAGAGTGAGAGAACTCTCAGTTGTCACTCCCTCTCCGGTGTTCATAGTGAGAGAACTCTCAGCTGTCACTCCCTCTCCAGTGTTCATAGTGAGAGAACTCTCAGCTGTCACTCCCTCTCCAGTATTCAAAATGAAAGAACTCTCAGCTGTCACTCCCTCTCTAGTTTTCAGAGTGACAGAACTCTCAGCATTCACTCCCTCTCCAGTGTTCATAGTGAGAGAACTCTCAGCTGAAACTCCCTCTCTAGTGTTCAGAGTGAGAGAACTCTCAGCTGTCACTCTTTCTATAGTGTTCAGAGTGAGAGAACTCTCAGCTGTCACTCCCTCTCCAGTGTTCAGAGTGAGAGAACCTGTCAGTTCTCACTTCCTCTCCAGTGTTCAGAGTGAGAGAACTCTCAGCTGTCACTCCCTCTCCAGTGTTCAGAGTGAGAGATCCTGTCAGTTCTCACTTCCTCTCCAGTGTTCAGAGTGAGAGAACCTGTCAGTTCTCACTTCCTCTCCGGTGTTCAGAGTGAGAGAACTCTCTGCTGTCACTCTTTCTATAGTGTTCATAGTGAGAGAACTCTCAGCTGTCACTCCCTCTCCAGTGTCCAGAGTGAGAGAACTCTCAGCTGTCACCCCCTCTCCAGTGTTCAGAGTGAGAGAACTCTCAGCTGTCACTCCCTCTCCAGTGTTCAGAGTGAGAGAACTCTCAGCTGTCACTCCCGCTCGTGTTCAGAGTGAGAGAACTCTCAGCTGCCACTTCCTCTCTAGCGTTCAGAGTGAGATAACTCTCAGCTGTCACTCCCTCTCCAGTGTTCAGAGTGAGAGAACTCTCAGCTGTCACTCCCTCTCCAGTGTTCAGATTGAGAGAACTCTCAGCTGTCACTCCCTCTCCAGTGTTCAGATTGAGAGAACTTTCAGCTGTCACTTCCGCTCCAGTGTTCAGAGTGAGAGAACTTGTCAGTTCTCACTTCCTCTCCAGTGCTCAGAGTGAGAGAACTCTCAGCTGTCACTTCCTCTCCAGTGTTCAGAGTGAGAGAACTCTCAGCTGTCACTTCCGCTCCAGTGTTCAGGGTGAGAGAACCTGTCAGTTCTCACTTCCTCTCCAGTGTTCAGAGTGAGAGAACTCTCAGCTGTCACTTCCTCTCCAGTGTTCAGAGTGAGAGAACTCTCAGCTGTCACTCCCTCTCCAGTATTCAGAGTGAGAGAACACTCAGCTGTCACTCCCTTTCCGGTGTTCAGAGTGAGAGAACTCTCAGCTGTCACTCCCTCTCCGGTGTTCAGAGTGAGAGAACTCTCAACTGTCACTCCATCACCAGTGTTCAGAGTAAGAGTACTCTTACCTGTCACTCCCTCTCCGGTGTTCAGAGTGAGATAACTCTCAGCTGTCACTCTCTCTCCAGTGTTCAGAGTGAGAGAACTCTCAGCTGTCACTCCCTCTCCAGTGTTCAGATTGAGAGAACTCTCAGCTGTCACTCCCTCTCCAGTGTTCAGAGTGAGAGAACTTTCAGCTGTCACTTCCGCTCCAGTGTTCAGAGTGAGAGAACCTGTCAGTTCTCACTCCCTCTCCAGTGCTCAGAGTGAGAGAACTCTCAGCTGTCACTTCCGCTCCAGTGTTCAGAGTGAGAGAACCTGTCAGTTCTCACTTCCTCTCCAGTGTTCAGAGTGAGAGAACTCTCAGCTGTCACTTCCTCTCCAGTGTTCAGAGTGAGAGAACTCTCAGCTGTCACTCCCTCTCCAGTGTTCAGAGTGAGAGAACTCTCAGCTGTCACTCCCTTTCCGGTGTTCAGAGTGAGAGAACTCTCAGCTGTCACTCCCTCTCCGGTGTTCAGAGTGAGAGAACTCTCAACTGTCACTCCGTCACCAGTGTTCAGAGTAAGAGTACTCTTACCTGTCACTCCCTCTCCGGTGTTCAGAGTGAGAGAACTCTCAGCTGTCACTCCCTCTCCGGTGTTCAGAGTGAGAGAACTTTTAGCTGTCACTCCCTCTCCAGTGTTCAGAGTGAGAGAACTCTCAGTTGTCACTCCCTCTCCGGTGTTCATAGTGAGAGAACTCTCTGCTGTCACTCCCTCTCCAGTGTTCATAGTGAGAGAACTCTCAGCTGTCACTCCCTCTCCAGTGTTCATAGTGAGAGAACTCTAAGCTGTCACTCCCTCTCTAGTTTTCAGAGTGACAGAACTCTCAGCATTCACTCCCTCTCCAGTGTTCATAGTGAGAGAACTCTCAGCTGAAACTCCCTCTCTAGTGTTCAGAGTGAGAGAACTCTCAGCTGTCACTCTTTCTATAGTGTTCAGAGTGAGAGAACTCTCAGCTGTCACTCCCTCTCCAGTGTTCAGAATGAGAGAACCTGTCAGTTCTCACTTCCTCTCCAGTGTTCAGAGTGCGAGAACTCTCAGCTGTCACTCCCTCTCCAGTGTTCAGAGTGAGAGAACCTGTCAGTTCTAACTTCCTCTCCAGTGTTCAGAGTGAGAGAACCTGTCAGTTCTCACTTCCTCTCCGGTGTTCAGAGTGAGAGAACTCTCTGCTGTCACTCTTTCTATAGTGTTCATAGTGAGAGAACTCTCAGCTGTCACTCCCTCTCCAGTGTTCAGAGTGAGACCTGTCAACTCTCAGCTGAACTCTCACCCCCTCTCCAGTGTTCAGAGTGAGAGAACTCTCAGCTCTCACTCCCTCTCCAGTGTTCAGAGTGAGAGAACTCTGTCAGCTGTCACTCCCGTTCTTACTTCCTCTCGTGTTCAGAGTGAGAGAATTCTCAGCTGCCACTTCCTCTCTAGCGTTCAGAGTGATAGAACTCTCAGCTGTCACTCCCTCTCCAGTGTTCAGAGTGAGAGAACTCTCAGCTTGTCACTCCCTCTCCAGTGTTCAGAATTAGAGAACTCTCAGCTGTCACTCCCTCTCCAGTGTTCAGAGTGAGAGAACTTTCAGCTGTCACTTCCGCTCCAGTGTTCAGCGTGAGAGAACCTGTCAGTTCTCACTCCCTCTCCAGTGTTCAGAGTGAGAGAACTCTTAGCTGCCACCCCCTCTCCAGTGTTCAGAGTGAGAGAACTCTTAGCTGTCACTTCCGCTCCAGTGTTCAGAGTGAGAGAACCTGTCAGTTCTCACTTCCTCTCCAGTGTTCAGAGTGAGAGAACTCTCAGCTGTCACTACCTCTCCAGTGTTCAGAGTGAGAGAACTCTCAGCTGTCACTCCCTCTCTAGTATTCAGAGTGAGAGAACTCTCAGCTGTCACTCCCTTTCCGGTGTTCAGAGTGAAAGAACTCTCAGCTGTCACTCCCTCTCCAGTGCTCAGAGTGAGAGAACTCTCAGTTGTCACTCCATCACCAGTGTTCAGAGTAAGAGTACTCTGACCTGTCACTCCCTCTGCGGTGTTCAGAGTGAGATAACTCTCAGCTGTCACTCTCTCTCCAGTATTCAGAGTGAGAGAACTCTCAGCTGTCACTCCGTCTCCAGTTTTCAGATTGAGAGAACTCTCAGCTGTCATTCACTCTCCAGTGTTCAGAGTGAGAGAACCTTTCAGCTGTCACTCCCGCTCCAGTGTTCAGAGTGAGAGAACTCTGTCAGCTCACTCCCTCTCCAGTGCTCAGAGTGAGAGAACTCTCAGCTGTCACTTCCGCTCCAGTGTTCAGAGTGAGAGAACCTGTCAGTTCTCACTTCCTCTCCAGTGTTCAGAGTGAGAGAACTCTCAGCTGTCACTTCCTCTCCAGTGTTCAGAGTGAGAGAACTCTCAGCTGTCACTCCCTCTCCAGTGTTCAGAGTGAGAGAACTCTCAGCTGTCACTCCCTTTCCGGTGTTCAGAGTGAGAGAACTCTCAGCTGTCACTCCCTCTCCGGTGTTCAGAGTGAGAGAACTCTCAACTGTCACTCCGTCACCAGTGTTCAGAGTAAGAGTACTCTTACCTGTCACTCCCTCTCCGGTGTTCAGAGTGAGAGAACTCTCAGCTGTCACTCCCTCTCCGGTGTTCAGAGTGAGAGAACTTTTAGCTGTCACTCCCTCTCCAGTGTTCAGAGTGAGAGAACTCTCAGTTGTCCGGTGTTCATAGTGAGAGAACTCTCTGCTGTCACTCCCTCTCCAGTGTTCATAGTGAGAGAACTCTCAGCTGTCACTCCCTCTCCAGTGTTCATAGTGAGAGAACTCTCAGCTGTCACTCCCTCTCTAGTTTTCAGAGTGACAGAACTCTCAGCATTCACTCCCTCTCCAGTGTTCATAGTGAGAGAACTCTCAGCTGAAACTCCCTCTCTAGTGTTCAGAGTGAGAGAACTCTCAGCTGTCACTCTTTCTATAGTGTTCAGAGTGAGAGAACTCTCAGCTGTCACTCCCTCTCCAGTGTTCAGAGTGAGAGAACCTGTCAGTTCTCACTTCCTCTCCAGTGTTCAGAGTGAGAGAACTCTCAGCTGTCACTCCCTCTCCAGTGTTCAGAGTGAGAGAACCTGTCAGTTCTCACTTCCTCTCCAGTGTTCAGAGTGAGAGAACCTGTCAGTTCTCACTTCCTCTCCGGTGTTCAGAGTGAGAGAACTCTCTGCTGTCACTCTTTCTATAGTGTTCATAGTGAGAGAACTCTCAGCTGTCACTCCCTCTCCAGTGTTCAGAGTGAGAGAACCTGTCAGTTCTCACTTCCTCTCAAGTGTTCAGAGTGAGAGAACTCTCAGCTGTCACTCCCTCTCCAGTGTTCAGAGTGAGAGAACCTGTCAGTTCTCACTTCCTCTCCAGTGTTCAGAGTGAGAGAACTCTCAGCTGTCACTCCCGCTCCAGAGTTCAGCGTGAGAGAACCTGTCAGTTCTTACTTCCTCTCCAGTGTTCAGAGTGAGAGAATTTTCAGCTGTCACTTCCTCTCCGGTGTTCAGAGTGATAGAACTCTCAACTCTCACTCCATCACCAGTGCTCAGAGTAAGAGAACTCTTACTTGTCACTCCCTCTCCCGTGTTCAGAATTAGAGAACTCTCAGTTGTCACTCCCTCTCCGGTGTTCAGAGTGAGAGAACTCTCAGCTGTCACTCCCTCTCCAGTGTTCAGAGTGAGAGAACTCTCAGCTGTCACTCCCTCTCTAGTTTTCAGAGTGACAGAACTCTCAGCAGTCACTCCCTCTCCGGTGTTCATAGTGAGAGAACTCCCAGTTGTCACTCCCTCTCCAGTGCTCAGAGTGAGAGAACCTGTCAGTTCTCACTCCCTCTCCAGTGTTCAGAGTGAGAGAACTCTCAGCTGTCACTCCCTCTCCAGTGTTCAGAGTGAGAGAACTCTCAGCTGTCACTCCCTCTCTAGTTTTCAGAGTGACAGAACTCTCAGCAGTCACTCCCTCTCCGGTGTTCATAGTGAAAGAACTCCCAGCTGTCACTCCCTCTCCAGTGCTCAGAGTGAGAGAACCTGTCAGTTCTCACTCCCTCTATAGTGTTCAGAGTGAAAGAACTCTGAGTTGTCACTCCCTCTATAGTGTTCAGAGTGAGAGAACTCTCAGCTGTCACTCCCTCTCCGGTATTCAGAGTGAGAGAACTCTTAGCTGTCACTCCGTCTATTGTTTTTAGAGTGAGAGAACTCTCAGCTGTCATTCACTCTTCAGTGTTCAGCGTGAGAGAACCTGTCAGTTCTCACTCCCTCTCCAGTGTTCAGAGTGAGAGAACTCTTAGCTGCCACCCCCTCTCCAGTGTTCAGAGTGAGAGAACTCTTAGCTGTCACTCCGTCTCCAGTGTTCAAAGTGAGAGAACTCTTACACTCCCTCTCCAGTGTTCAGAGTGAGAGAACTCTTAGCTTTCACTGCGTCTCCAGTGTTCAGGGTGAGAGAACTGTTAGCTTTCACTCCGTCTCCAGTGTTCAGAGTGAGAAACCTGTAAATCACTGGTATTATCAACTCTCTCTCTCCTGGCCACTGTGTGAGCGCTGCCTCTTCGCTCATCCATAAAGTTACCTTGGTGTCATTGCTCTCGTAGCGTATTCAACTGAACTGAAGCTTCTGTTGTTGTAGTTCACGTATGTAGCAGCATACACTGTTGGTGTTCCCGATGTCACAGCTTTCGTAATGTACTCATCTGAACTGTAGCTTCTCTTGTTGTTGTTGTTGTTGTAGTTTACGTGTGTAGCATACACTGTTGTTGTTCCAAGAAATATCTTGAACTGAGACGAGTTTAAAATTCTTTTCTTCTTTTCTTTCTGTGCATTTGAAAATTTTATTTGAGAGAATCTCTGTGTAATACTTTGTGTTGTCGTTTTACGGTTACTGTTTTTTCTTCAACTCTTGAAGCGTTTCTGTATATATATTTATATATATATATATATATATATATATATATATATATATATATATATATATATATATATATATATATATATATATATATATATATATATATATATATATATATATATATATATATATATATATATGAAGGGTGTGAAGGGGAGGAGAGTAGTGTGGTGCGAGGGTAGGGGAGGAAATGGGGTGTTGGTTGTAATAGCCCCATAATGAACCATTACAGAGGCCCATTACGTTACTCAGCGGAGATTCTGGCTGCTTGAAAGAGAGAGCTGAGGGAAGGAAGGATAAGAGGAAGAGTGAAGGAAGGAACAGAGGTAGAAGGAGGAACCATGGTCACTGCTGTGACCACTCAGGGCAAACAGGTTGACATGACGGGAAGTGTGTCGACTACACCCCGCGGTCACAATTGAAGATTAAACTCCAAGCGACGTTTCGGTCCCTCCCAAATCAGAACGGAGCGATACATCTTCCAGAAAATCTACCTCAGTAAGGTGCTGCCTCGTCTAGACTAGTTCCAGCGGGAGTCGACTCGCTGCTAAGACAGGGTCGATGCACTCTCTTCTCCTCTAGTGGATCTTGGACGCTCGACCCTCTACCGTCTTAACAAAATAAAATTTCCAGCCGGATCTTTCTTGAGAGTCAGGTTACACACGCACGACTAAGTGCAGCTACCAGAGCTGGTTAATCTGGTTTCTATAGAAATTTGCTTTGCAAGCTGAATATAGACAGTGATGAACGCATGAAGATAAAAGATTTTTATTCTCGTAATGCCTATTTTTTTTAATTTATAGTTAATAGTATTGTTAGTAGCAGCAGTCGTAGTAGAAGCAATGGTAGTAGTAGTTGTAGTAGTAGTCGTAGTAGAGGCAATATTAATAGCAGTCGTAGTAGAAACAATAGTAGTAGTAGTAGTAACAGTAGTCATAGTAGAAGCAATAGTAATAGTAGTAGTAATAGCAGTCGTAGTAGAAGCAATAGTAGTAGTAGTAGTTGTTGTAGTATTTTACGGTTTCTAGTACATCACCCATTTTATTTTTTTTGCCGACAAAGTGGCTGTGAGGAGTGGATATGAGGGAGAGAGCCTTCTGCTTTACTATTCTCACAGAAAAGTAAAACTGAAGCATTGATTGATCTAGAGTAGTTTAGTGGTTTTTTTTAGGAGATTCTTTGGATAATGACGGTAAAGGGTTCACCATCTAGGTAGTCTGTGTTTACTTTCCATCACAGCCTGTGTTCTCTCCATCACTGTGTTCTCTAAATCACTGTGTTCTCTCCAACACTGTGTTCTCCCCATCACTGTGTTTTCTCCAACACCATCTTCTCCCTATCACTATATTCTCTCCATCATTCTGTTCTCTCCAATACTGTGTTCTCTCCAACACTGTGTTGTTTCCATCACTGTGTTCTCTCCATCTTAACCTTCCTGAAGATCTCTATTGATTAATGTTCTCCACTTTTATTCCAAAACAATTTTGGAAGGAATATTTCAGTGTCACCAGCTAGAGGCTGTGGTTTACCAGCGGTGCGTCGAAACTGAGAGAGAGAGAGAGAGAGAGAGAGAGAGAGAGAGAGAGAGAGAGAGAGAGAGAGAGAGAGAGAGAGAGAGAGAGAGAGTCTGTGTATTGTAAACAGCGGATGAAACGGAAGAAAGAATTTTTTGGAAAAATATTTATCACGAATATTTATCACGCAGAATGTTGGGCGAGGGCTCTCAGCCTTCCCCTTAGGTAATTCCCTTCTTTTGACAAGGAGGAAAAATATAATTACCCCAGCACCTCTCTCCTTCCCCTCCCAACCTGACCTACACTGTCAACCAGTTCCGTGATAATGATTTTATTAGTGAGTTCTCGAAGGACGAGCCCTGTGTGGAAGAAATGTGTGACTGGGAGAATGTGCGTTCATTCAGAGATGAATGAAAGCACTCGACAGTTCCGTGTCACGAGCAAATACTCCCACCGCAACGTGAAGAGTGTTTGTGTGTCAGCAACATTTTTGGCAATGGATATACGTGACACAGCGAAGTGTTGCCCCGCATCTCTTTCCTTGCTGCTGTCTCTACCTTCTGTGCAGCTGTTGCTGACAGAGCACCCCTTAGGTCACCCTCACCCTGGAGCTTGTTTCTTGTGTTCGACTCCAGTGACAAAAAGACAAGAAAAAGTTCGACTCACTCAGGTAGGCTGGGAAAAATGGGATCAGCACACGTAGAACATTGTTTTCCCAGTCCAGGAAAACCGGGGCACGTTCTCACCCTGAATTTACTTGGGTTCACGAAGCCAAATTCATCTTTCTCTGAGGAGTTGTGTTTGAGGTCCAGGAAGTCTTCCTTGAGCTCTGCAAGAACGTCAATTTAAGGCATTTGAATGGATGTCCTGACAGGGAGATGGTAATTTTAACTCTTTATCGGGCAGGTATGGAATGTATGTCTGGGAATTACCGTTGGAGCTCACCAGTGAGGAAGTCAAGGTGCTCCGTGATCTCTGTCTTGAGTCCCTGGCTGATGGCACTAGTAATAGTACCCTAGAACTATTGTCAGGGGCGGTTCTACTGTGAAACTAATGAAGCTTAAACTTTAGGGCCCCTAATGCCGGAGGGGCCCAAAAAGCGACTTTAGTCCACATTGCTCAAAAAATTTGGGTCTACTGTATGAGTTTTTTTTAAATATTAATATTAATAATATAGTGTAATTCAATGCGAAATAAGTGTTTAAATGAAAATTAAAAGGCTATTAAAATATCATGTAGGCCTAACCGTTGCTGGTCCGCCACTGGCTATTGCGCTTCCTCACTAAGCCCACTGAAGGGTGAACATGTTCTATGACTGCTAGCAGACTTACGTGTGTGTGGAACAACAAAGCTTGGTGTTGTACGTGGATGGTATACAATACGGACAAGATGAAAATTAGACACATGTACAACACCTGGGTATCTTTATTGTAGACGTTTCGCTAACCAGTGGTTTTATCAATACAAATTCAAGGACATAAATGGAAGACAGTAGAACTATATACAAAAGATAAGGTAATTAGTCCGTCAGCCTTGGAGTTGGTGTGACGAGCACTGGTGTTCAACATTCATGTTTTCAAACAGTTCACGGGAAAGGTGCGTGTTCAAGGCTGGATCTTCGATTAAGCTGACCTATGTTGGTTTCTAAATGAGCAGGCAGTGCTGCTGGTACTGTCTTGGAAGCAAATGTGAATCATGCCGTGCATCTCAACCAATATAAGGTTATTATGTTTGGCAAGTGCCAAGAGTCTAGATCGAGACTCCATCATTCCTGGGGCACCGTCTGTACACACATCGATTACATCCCTCCATAGCAGTCCTTCCTTTTCAAAGAAAACTTAAATTACTTCCATTACATCCTCTCCTTTTGCTGTCGTGGTCAATGGACGACAAAACAAGTCGTCAACTCTGTTGTCTGGACCATCAACAGAGCGGACAAAAACGAGAAGCTGATAATGATTTGTTATGTGGCTTGACTCATCGAACTGGCTATTTAATTAGTTGAGCCAAATGATATGGCAATAGTACCTTGATGAGTTTATTTTGGCAATCGCTTGCTTTAGAGGGTACTGACCCATTCCTTCTGTCTGTGACTTGATTGTGTTATTAAACAGCGAGACTGGCTTTACTTGGTTAACATCGTCATCGTTGAGAAGTTTTGCAACATCAAGGATTAATGGCTTGATCAAAGATTTTCTAATTGTATGGGTCTTTTTTTAATCCTTGGCTACATGCAGAACAGATACATATGTCACATACGTGGTAGCCTTTGGCGTCAGTTGGATGGATCCATTGACATCCAGCCTTTGTATTTTCAAACCATAAGGTTTCTGCTTTAAAAAATGCGAGATCTTCTAAAAGTAATCTTGAATAATTTTTTCAAGGTGCAGCTTTAGCTAAAATTGCTTCATGGAATTTTTGCCGGTATATTAGACAGTGAAGTAGTTCTGTGCCAGCCTCCACAATGTACGAGATTAAATAACTGAGGTGATCTTCCTGGCAGCATCTCTATCTCCTGACAGTGACCCGTTACTTTTAATTATCAAAGTTGCTACGCACAACACACACACACACACACACACACACACACACACACACACACACACACACACACACACACACACACACACATACACACACACACACACACACACACACACACACACACACACATACACACACACACACACACACACACGCACACGCACACACACACACACACACACACACACACACACACACACACACACACACACACACACACACACACACACACACACACACACACACACACACACCAACAAACATAGCAACTACCACTATCACTCTTTACTCATCCACACCCATACGTCAACCTCAACTGCTCATCTCCCTCAAATTCCACATTCAGATAACTTCCCCTCACACTCGCATAACTTCCCCTCATACATAACTTCCACTCACACTCACATAACTTCCCCTCGCACTTACATAACTTCCCTTCACACCCATATAACTTCTCATCACACTCACCTAACTTGCCCCTCACACTCACATAACTTCCCCTCACACTCACATAACTTCCCCTTACACTCACATAACTTCCCCTTACACTCACATAACTTCCCTTTACACTCATACAACTTCCTCTCACATTCACATAACTTCCCCTTACACTCACATAACTTTCCCTCACACTCACATAACTTCCCCTCACACTCACATAACTTTCCATCACACTCACATAACTTCTCCTTATACTCATATAACTTCCCTTCACACTCGAGTAAATTCCTTTCACACTCACATAACTTCCCCACAAACCCACATAACTTCCCCTCACACTCATAACTTCTCTTCACACCCACATGATTTTCCCTCACACTCACATAACTTCCCCTCAAACTCATATAACTTCCCTTCACACTCACATAACTTCCCCTCACACTCACATAACTTCCCCTCACACTCACTTATCTTCCCCTCACAGTCACATAACTTCCCATCACACTCACATAACTTCCCCCTCACACCCACATAACTTTTCCTCACACTCACTAAACTTCCCCTCACACTCACATAGCTTCCTCTTACACTCGCATAACTTTCCCTCACGATCACATAACTTCCCCTCACACTCACATAACTTCCCCTTACACTCACATAACTTCCACTCATGGTCACATAACTTCACATCACACTCACATAACTTCCCACTCACACCCACATAATTTCCCCTCACAATCATATAACATCCCATCACACTCGCATAACTTCCCCTCACACTCACTTAACTTCCCCTCACAATCACATAAATTCCCATCACTCATAACTTCCCCTCACACTCACATAACTTCCCATCACACTCGCATAACTTCCCCTCACACTCACTTAACTTCCCTCACAATCACATAAATTCCCATCACACATAACTTCTCCTCACACTCACATAACTTTCCATCACACTCACATAACTTTCCCTCACACTCACTAAACTTCCCCTCACACTCACACTACT
>NC_091299.1:29877141-29882141 GCF_038502225.1 Cherax quadricarinatus
GTGGCAGTATACTACAGGTGGAGTGGCAGTATACTACAGGTGGAGTGGCAGTATACTACAGGTCGAGTGGCAGTATACTACAGGTCGACTGGCAGTATACTACAGGTCGAGTGGCAGTATACTAAAGGTGGAGTGGCAGTATACTACAGGTGGAGTGGCAGTATACTACAGGTGGAGTGGCAGTATACTACAGGTGGAGTGGCAGTATACTACAGGTGGAGTGGCAGTATACTACAGGTGGAGTGGCAGTATACTACAGGTGTAGTGGCAGTATACTGCCGGTGGAGTTGCAATATACTACAGGTGGAGTGGCAGTATACTACGGGTGGAGTGGCAGTATACTACAGGTAGAGTAGCAGTATACTACAGGTGGAGTGGCAGTATACTGCCGGTGGAGTCGCAGTATACTTCAGGTGGAGTGGCAGAATACTACAGGTGGAGTGGCCGTATGCTACAGGTAGAGTGGCAGTATACTACAGGTGGAGTGGCGGTATACTACAGGTGGAGTGGCAGTATACTACAGGAGGAGTGGCAGTATACTACAGGTGGAGTGGCAGTATACTACAGGTGGAGTGGCAGTATACTACAGGTGGAGTGGCAGTATACTACAGGTGGAGTCGTAGTATACTACAAGTGGAGTGGCAGTATACTACAGGTGGAGTGGCAGTATACTACAGGTGGAGTGGCAGTATACTACTGGTGGAGTGGCAGTATACTACAGGTGGAGTGGCAGTATACTACAGGTGGAGTGGCAGTATACTACAGGTGGAGTTGCAGTATGCTGCAGGTGGAGTGGCAGTATACTACAGGTGGAGTGGTAGTATACTACAAGTGGAGTGGCAGTATACTGTCGATGGAGTGACAGTATACTGCAGGTGGAGTGGCAGTATACTGCCGGTGGAGTGGCAGCATACTACAGGTGGAGTGGCAGTATACTACAATTGGAGTAGCAGTATACTGCAGATGGATTGGCAGTATAATGCAGGTGGAGTGGCAGTGTACTACAGGTGAAGTGGCAGTATACTGCCGGTGGAGTGCCCGTATACTGTAGGTGGATTGGCAGTATACTACAGCCGGAGCTGCAGTATAATGCAGGAGGAGGTTCAGTATACTGCAGGTGGAGTGGCAGTATACTACAGATGGAATGCAAGTATACTGCACATGGAGTGGCAGTATACTGCAGGTGGAGTGGCAGTATACTGCATGTGGAGTGGCAGTATACTGCAGGTGGAATGGCAGTATACTGCCAATGGAGTGGCAGCATAGTACAGGTGGAGTGGCACTATACTGCAGGTGGAGTGGCAGTATACTGCAGGTGGAGTGGCAGTTTACTGCAGGTGGAGTGGGGGTATAATACAGATGGTTTGGAATTATACTACAGGTGGAGTGGCAGTATAATGAAGGTGGAGTGGCAGTATACTGCCAGTGGAGTGGCAGCATACTACAGGTGGAGTGGGAGTATACTGCAGTTGGAGGGGCAGTATACTGCAGATGGAGTGGCAGTATACTACAGGTGGAGTGGCAGTATACTACAGGTGGAGTGGCAGTATACTACAGGTGGAGTTGCAGTATACTACAGGTGGAGTGGCAGTATACTGCAGGTTGAGTGGCAGTATGCTGCAGGTGGGGTTTCAGTATACTACAGGTGGAGTGGCAGGTTACTAAAAGTGGAGTGACAGTATAGTACAGGTGGAGAGGCAGTATCCTGTAGGTTGAGTGGCAGTATACACCAAGTGAAGTGGCAGTATACAGCAGGTGGAGTGGTACTATACAGGAGGTGGAGTGACATTAAATTGCAGGTGGAGTGGAAGTATACAGGTGGAGCCACAGTATACAGGAGCTGGAGAGACAGTATACAGCAGTTGGGTTGTCAGTATACAGCAAGTGGCGAGACAGTATACAGCAGGTGGAGTGGAAGTAAACAGCAGGTGGATTGACAGTATAATGCAAGTGGAGTGGCAGTATACAGGAGGTGGAGTGGCAGTATACAGGTGGAGTGTCAGTATGCATTAGCTAGAGTGGCGGTATAGAGCAGGTAAAGTGGTAGTATACAGCAGGTGGAGTGACAGTATACAGCAGGTGGAGTGACAGTATATAGAAGGTGGAGTGACAGTATACTGCAGGTGGAGTGGCAGTATACGGGAGGTAGAGTGGCAGTATACAGGTGGAGTGAAAGTATACAGGAGCTGGAGTGGCAGTATACAGCAGGTAAAGTGGTAGTATACAGCAGGTGGAGTGACAGTATACAGCAGGTGGATTGACAGTATACAGCAGGTGGAGTGGTAGTATACAGCAGGTGGAGTGACAGTTTACAGAATGTGGAGTGACAGTAAACAGAAGGTGGAGTGACAATATGCAACAGCTGGAGTGAAAGTATACAGCAGGTGGAGTGACAGTATACTGCATGTGGAGTGGCAGTATACATGAGGTGGATTGGCAGTATACAGGAGGTGGAGTGGCAGTATACAGCAGTTGGAGTGGCAGTATATAGCAGGTGGAGTGACAGTATACAGCAGTTGGAGTGGCAGTATATAGCAGGTGGAGTGACAGTATACAGCAGGTGGAATGGCTGTATACAGCAGGAGGAATGGCAGTATACTGCACCAGGTGTATTCATCATCAGTGTATCAAATTCAGTAATCCAGGTGTCTCTTAATTATATAACGAATCCACCCACCTACCCACTCTCCCACCTAGCCAGCCAGCCACCCACCTACCCACTCTCCCACCTAGCCAGGCAGCCACCCACCTACCCACTCTCCCAGCTAGCCAGCCAGCCACCCACCTACCCACTCTCTCAGCTAGCCAGCCAGCCACCCACCTACCCACTCTCCCAGCTAGCCGGCCAGCCACCCACCTACCCACTCTCCCAGCTAGCCAGCCAGCCACCCACCTACCCACTCTCCCAGCTAGCCGGCCAGCCACCCACCTACCCACTCTCCCAGCTAGCCAGCCAGCCACCCACCTACCCACTCTCCCAGCTAGCCAGGCAGCCACCCACCCACTCTCTCAGTCATCCAGCAACACACCCACTCTCCCAGCTAGCCGGCCAGCCACCCACTCTCTCAGCCATCCAGCAACACACCCACTCTCCCAGCTAGCCGGCCAGCCACCCACCCACTCTCTCAGCCATCCAGCCACACACCCACTCTCCCAGCTAGCCAGGCAGCCACCCACCCACTCTCTCAGCCATCCAGCAACACACCCACTCTCCCAGCTAGCCGGCCAGCCACCCACTCACTCTCTCAGCCATCCAGCCACACACCCACTCTCCCAGCTAGCCAGCCAGCCAGCCACCTACCCACTCTCTCAGCCATCCAGCCACACACCCACTCTCCCAGCTAGCCAGCCAGCCACCCACCCACCCACTCTCTCAGCTATCCAGTCACCTAACCCCACCCACTCTCTCAGTCATCCACCCACCCGCCTCATCCATTCTCTGAGCCAGCCACCCACGCACTCCCCGCCCACTCTCTCAGGCATCTAGCCACCCACTCACCCACTCTCTCAGCTTGCCACCCAGACACAAGAGGAGTAAAAAAAAACTGAAATCCCGTGTGAGATTAGCGACGCCAGGGAAGGTGAGCTTGGTGCTCTCTAAGGTGAGCTTTGGTCTTACAGCGGCTCAGAGCTTGATGAGTATCCATTGATGTTTTTATTAGAGATGCTGGGTGCTCGCTCGCAAAGACACACACGCACACACGCACCAGCTAAGAGACGGGGCCAGGAGCTTTGACTCTACCACTGCATCCACAAATAGGTGAGTACATAAACAAAAGCACACAACTTAAAGAAATATATGAAAAATGCCTTTGTTTACAATACGGTACTCACTTAGTTGTACTCACCTAGTTGAGGTTGCGGGGGTCGAGTCTAAGCTCCTGGACCCGTATCTTCACTGGTCGCCACTAGGTCACTCTCCCTGAACCATGAGCTTTATCGTACCTCTGCTTAAAGCTATGTATGGATCCTGCCTCCACTACATCTCTTCCCAAACTATTCCACTTCCTGACTACTCTGTGGCTGAAGAAATACTTCCTAACATCCCTGTGATTCAACTGTGTCTTCAGCTTCCAACTGTGTCTTCAGCTTCCAACTGTGTCCTCTTGTTGCTGTGTCCAGTCTCTGGAACATCCTGTCTTTGTCCACCTTGTCAATTCCTCTCAGTATTTTGTAAGTCGTTATCATGTCCCCCCTATCTCTCCTGTCCTCCAGTGCCGTCAGGTTCATTTCCCTTAACCTCTCCTCGTAGGACATACCTCCTCTTAGCTCTGGGACTAGTCTTGTGGCAAACCTTTGCACTTTCTCTAGTTTCTTTACATGCTTGGCTAGGTGTGGGTTCCAAATTGGTGCCGCATACTCCAACATAGGCGTAACGTACACGGTGTACAGGGTCCTGAACGACTCCTTATTATGATGTCGGAATGCTGTTCTGAGGTTTCCCAGGCGCCCATATGCTGCAGCAGTTATTTGGTTGATGTGCGCTTCAGGAGATGCGCCTGGTGTTATACTCACCCCAAGATCTTTTTCCTTGAGTGAGGTTTGTAGTCTCTGGCCCCCTAGACTTTACTCCGTCTGCGGCCTTCTTTGCCCTTCCCTAATCTTCATGACTTTGCACTTGGTGGGATTGAACTCCAGGAGCCAATTGCTGGACCAGGTCTGCAGCCTGTCCAGATCCCTTTGTAGTTCTGCCTGGTCTTCGATCGAAAGAATTCTTCTCATCAACTTCCTTCTGTCATGTCGTTCACAAATACCAGAAACAGCACTGGTCCTAGGACTGACCCCTGTGGGACCCCACTGGTCACAGGTGCCCACTCTGACACCTCGCCACGTACCATTACTCGCTGCTGTCTTCCTGACAAATATTCCCTGATCCATTGTATTGCCTTCCCTGTTATCTCTGCTTGGTCGTCCAGTTTTTGTACTAATCTCTTGTGTGGAACTGTGTCAAACGCCTTCTTGCAATCCAAGAAAATGCACTCCACCCACCCCTCTCTCTC
>NC_091299.1:29887141-29962141 GCF_038502225.1 Cherax quadricarinatus
TGTGTGAGTCAGTGTGGGTGTGTTGATGTGTGAGTCAGTGTGGGTGTGTTGATGTGTGAGTCATGGTGGGTGTGTTGATGTGTGAGTCAGTGTGGGTGTGTTTGTGTGTGAGTCAGTGTGGGTGTGTTGATGTGTGAGTCAGTGTGGGTGTGTTGATGTGTGAGTCAGTGTGGGTATGTTGGTGTGTGACTCATGTTGGGTGTGTTGATGTGTGAGTCAGTGTGGGTGTGTAGATGTGTGAGTCAGGGTGGGTGTGTTGATGTGTGAGTCAGTGTGGGTGTGTTGATGTGTGAGTCAGTTTGTGTGTGTAGATGTGTGAGTCAGGGTGGGTGTGTTGATGTGTGAGTCAGTGTGGGTGTGTAGATGTGTGAGTCAGGGTGAGTGTGTTGATGTGTGAGTCAGTGTGGGTGTGTTGGTGTGTGAGTCAGGGTGGGTGTGTTGGTGTGTGAGTCAGTGTGGGCATGTTGGTGTGTGAGTCATGGTGGGTGTGTTGATGTGTGAGTCAGGGTGGGTGTGTTGGTGTGTGAGTCAGTGTGGGTGTGTTGGTGTGTGAGTCAGGGTGGGTGTGTTGGTGTGTGAGTCAGGGTGGGTGTGTTGGTGTGTGAGTCAGGGTGGGTGTGTTGGTGTGTGAGTCAGGGTGGGTGTGTTGGTGTGTGAGTCAGGGTGGGTGTGTTGGTGTGTGAGTCAGGGTGGGTGTGTTGGTGTGTGAGTCAGGGTGGGTGTGTTGGTGTGTGAGTCAGGGTTGGTGTGTTGGTGTGTGGGTCGGGGTGCGTGTGTTGGTGTGTGAGTCAGGGTGGGTGTGTTGGTGTGTGAGTCAGGGTGGGTGTGTTGGTGTGTGAGTCTGGTTGGGTGTGTTGGTGTGTGTGTCAGCGTTGGTGTGTTGGTGAGTGGGTCGGGGTGCGTGTGTTGGTGTGTGAGTCAGGGTGGGTGTGTTGGTGTGTGAGTCGGGATGGGTGTGAAGGTGTGTGGGTCGGGGTGGGTGTGAAGGTGTGTGGTTCGGGATGGGTGTGAAGGTGTGTGGTTCGGGGTGGGTGTGAAGGTGTGTGGGTCGGGGTGGGTGTGAAGGTGTGTGGTTCGGGGTGGGTGTGAAGGTATGTGGGTCGGGGTGGGTGTGAAGGTGTGTGGTTCGGGGTGGGTGTGAAGGTGTGTGGGTCGGGGTGGGTGTGAAGGTGTGTGGGTCGGGGTGGGTGTGAAGGTATGTGGGTCGGGGTGGGTGTGAAGGTGTGTGGTTCGGGGTGGGTGTGAAGGTATGTGGGTCGGGGTGGGTGTGAAGGTGTGTGGGTCGGGGTGGGTGTGAAGGTGTGTGGGTCGGGGTGGGTGTGAAGGTGTGTGAGTCGGGGTGGGTGTGAAGGTGTGTGGCTCTGGTTGGGTGTGAAGATATGTGGGTCGGGGTGGGTGTGAAGGTGTGTGGTTCGGGGTGGGTGTGAAGGTGTGTGGGTCGGGGTGGTTGCAAGGGATGAGTCTCAGCTCCTGGCCCCTCCTTTCCGCTGGCATAGAGACAGAGCGAGAGAGAGAGAGAGAGAGAGAGACAGACAGACAGACAGACAGAGAGAGGGAGACAGAGCGAGAGAGAGAGAGAGAGAGAGAGAGAGAGAGAGAGAGAGAGAGATTCAGGCAGACAGGTAAATTACATTTTAAATGGAGTATTGTAGTTACGTCTCTCTTTACAAATTATCACAGATGTTGTTGACGTTTTAACCTCTAGATGCTTGAAGCCTGGCAGCTGCACCTGACTTTCTCTGTTTCACCTCTCATCAACCATCCATCCTAACCACTCTCCCACCAACCAACCATCCTAACCACCGACCCACTAATTAACCATCCTAACCACTGACCCACCAACCAACCATCCTAACTACTGACCCACCAACCAACCATCCTAACCACCGACCCACTAATTAACTATCCTAACAACTGACCCACCAACAAACCATCCTAACAACTGACCCACCAACCAACCATCCTAACCACCGACCCACTAATTAACCATCCTAACCACTGACCCACCAACCAACCATCCTAACAACTGACCCACCAACAAACCATCCTAATCACTGACCCCCAACCAACCATCCTAACCACCGACCCACTAATTAACCATCCTAACAACTGACCCACCAACAAACCATCCTAACAACTGACCCACCAAACAACCATCCTAACAACTGACCCACCAACCAACCATCCTAACCACCGACCCACTAATTAACCATCCTAACAACTGACCCACCAACAAACCATCCTAACAACTGACCCACCAACCAACCATCCTAACCACCGACCCACTAATTAACCATCCTAACCACTGACCCACCAACCAACCATCCTAACAACTGACCCACCAACAAACCATCCTAACAACTGACCCACCAACCAACCATCCTAACTACTGACCCACCAACCAACCATCCTAACTACTGACCCACCAACCATCCATCCTAACCACCGACCCACCAACCAACCATCCTAACCACCGACCCACTAATTAACCATCCTAACCACTGACCCGCCAACCAACCATCCTAACTACTGACCCACCAACCAACCATCCTAACTACTGACCCACCAACCATCCATCCTAACCACCGACCCACCAACCAACCATCCTAACCACCGACCCACTAATTAACCATCCTAACCACTGACCCACCAACCAACCATCCTAACTACTGACCCACCAACCATCCATCGTAACCACTGACCCCCAACCAACCATCCTAACTACCGACCCACTAATTAACCATCCTAACCACTGGCCCACCAACCAACCATCCTAACCACCGACCCACCAACTAACCATCGTAACCACTGGCCCACCAACCAACCATCCTAACTACCGACCCACTAATTAACCATCCTAACCACTGACCCACCAACCAACCATCCTAGCAACTGACCCACCAACAAACCATCTTAACAACTGACCCACCAACCAACCATCCTAACTACTGACCCACCAACCAACCATCCTAACTACTGACCCACCAACCATCCATCCTAACCACCGACCCACCAACCAACCATCCTAACCACCGACCCACCAACCAATCATCCTAACCCCCGATCCACCAACCAACCATCCTGTTACATGCAAAGAGTATGTAATCTTTATTCGGAGCTTGTTAACACTCTCACATAGACTACCTCACCAACCAGCGAACCAGGTGCTAAGGGTCTGACGATCCAACGGGGCCCCATCGTCAGATCAGTATCTAGGTGCAGCTAATCACATGTTGATCTGGCAATTGTGAAGGTGATGTGGTTACCACTCACCTTTTCATTCTACCGCTGGTTGAAACACGGTGGTCTGCTCTCTCTTGGCTGCTTTTCTGCCATGATTACTGTGGCGTGCACTAATACATAGCATACATAGTGTACATTCTTCTGTTTATACTTGGTGAAGGATAATATAATTCAAATTTTTCTGCTGTGTTTGTTTTGCTCCCTTTACATCCATGATAACAGGCCTTTGAGTACCTGGGTTGTAATATGGAGGGCTGTCCGGGAGCTGGAGCTGGAACTAGAGTTGAAGTTGGAGCAGGAAGCAATATCGTAGATAGCTGGCTATCTGGCATTGCGTCAGCTTTGCCAATGCTTCACCAGTTTTGCATGTCAACTTTGCATTCGTTTTGCTATGGTCAGCCTTGCTATTGTGTTATCATAGATAGCTTGTTGTTTTGCATGTCAAATTTGCGTTTGCTTCACTATAGTCAGCCTTACTATTCTGTGAGTATTCTACAGTTGGTTTTGCTATGGCGTGTCAGCCTTGCTATTGTACGTATGTGTGTATTCTGCATTCGGCTTTGTTGCGTGTCAGCCTTGCTATAGTGTGAATATTCTGTAGTCGTACAGTGCATAGTTGAGCGTGTATTGCAAATAGCATGTTATGTTGGGGTTAATGCCGCCTAGACGAGTCAGATGGTTAGTGTCTGAATACACTCTATGAAACTTGTCTAAGTTTTCTCTACAGCGTTGTTGGCGAATTGCTCATTCAATCGGCATTGAGTATGAACGCACCCTTACTGCTGTGCAGCTTCGTAACCTTTAAAGCATCAAACTTTGAGCAGAGGAGATGGCACATCAGACTCCTTTTCCCTCTCATACAGGACCAAAGTGTAAATCTTCACTGTGGCTCCTGCCAGAAGCGGGAAAAGACACAACCCCTGAGCAAAACCAGCAGCCTGAAGCGAAGAGGTTGCCTGAAGGTGAGTCAGTTTCATTGGCACTTGGGTTGGCAAAAATCAATCCTGGGCTAACCAGGGAGCAGCAAACCTATGCTAAGGAAGAGTTTGATAGAGAAAAGGAGAGGAGGCAGTTTACTCAAGCTGTAAATGACTTTAGTTTGCAAAAAGTAATACAGCTTGTTCCTCGTTTCATCGAAACTGAGCCTGAACAATTTTTCGAAACTTTCGAAAACCAGCCTCGAGCCTTGAGGTGGCCTGAACAGCATTGGGCATCTTTGGTGCATACAACATTGTTTGGTAAGGCACAGGAATTTACATCAGTGTTAAATGATGCTGACTTTAGTAACTATAATGTGGTGAAGTCCATGGTTCTTGGTGCTTATCAATGTCTCACGAAATCGTAATGAAACGATTGCAAACAAACCATACCACGGGCGGGGATAGAACCCGCGATCACAGAGTCTCAAAACTCTATGATTGCCGGTTGTATCCCCACCCGTGGTATGGCTTATCAATGTATTCTTGCCAAGTACAGAAAGGAATTCAAATTAGGTAGACGACAGCTGGATCAGTCCTTTATTGACTTTTTAAGACAGCAGACCAAAGCCTTTTCAAGTTGGTACAAGGCAAGTGGTGTCGCTGACTTCGCAGAGGAGGTACAGGTAATATTGGTGGATAGTCTGCTGGAGTCTGTTGAACCAGAGGTTTGAGTCTTTCTGCAGGATCATGTGTTAACCACTGCATTGGAGGCAGCCAGGTTGGCTGATACTTTTGAAACCAATCGCTCATTGTCCGAGCGGTCACATCTCTCTTTTAACATCCTGGCGTGAGCAGAGACCATCAACGAAAAGTTCCTGATTGGAGGATAAAGTGTCAGCATGAAATAGAACGACGACGTCAGCCAACTGAGTCACCTGGTAAGCCACACTACTCACCCTTGGTCAATCTGGTGAGCGACAAACTACTCAACATGGTGTATCCAGACATCAGTACCCAGAGCAGCACCAGCCACAACGTCATCAAGGAACTAAGGTCAAAAATGATGTCGTTTGCTTCCAATGTAATAAATCAGGCCACATCAGACCTAACTGCCCAAATAAACCCCCAACCATTGGGGAAAATTTATAATGTCATGTCCCAGAAAGAAGTAGAGAAAGGGATTGCCCCATATAATAGTAATTGTCAAATATCCCTTCAAGAAAATTCAAATAACATATTGCTCACTTATAAGAGAGGGAGTACTTTCCCTTTCTGAGCACACCTCATTACAATCCTCCGGTTTTTTAGAAGCTTTTGGAGGAGCAGTGTTTTCTGTCCCCTTACATAAAATATATGTGCAGAGCAGGTATTACACTGGATATTTAACTGTAGGTGTTTCTGATAGATTTCCTATGAAAGATGCAGTGTTATTACTGGGTAATACCATTACCACTTCTAGTACATGTCCAGAACCAATAATGATTAATTCTTCTCCGATTTTGGCCATAACTCGGGCAAAATCCCAAGGGATCTTTGATGAGAATGCTAATCTTTCCTTGGACGACTCTGATCTCGGAATAGCCAATTTGTTTTACGAGAAAAACTCTCCAGGGCCTCGCAAATTTAGTGAACAGACCCAGATCAAGCCTTCTTATTCCAGGGTTGCAGGATTGCCAGATGTCTTTGTTTCCATGCCCGAGGAACTGTCCTTCCGAGAGGAACAGCGAAAAGACCCTTCATTAAATTTCGCTTTTCAGGCAGCCATGAGTAAATCCTTCTCAGATCACCCAGTCAAATATAAAATTAAAAACGACTTCTTTATCTGCACTGAGACTGGTAAGGAGATAGAAGAGAGGCAACAGTCAGACAGGTTAGTAGTTCCAAAAACGTTTAGACCTCAAATATTAAATATAGCTCATAACTCTTCATTAGGAGGCCACTTAGGAATTACTAAAACCCTATATAGAATATTAAAAGAATTCTTTTGGTCAAAGTTAAGGCTGTTGTAGAGAATGTCAGCAAGTAGAAAAACCTGGACACCCCATTAAACCTGCACCTCTCCATCCTATACCTGCCTATACCTTCCTATGCCATCCTATACCTTTTGCAGATTTAATTATAGATTGTGTAGGTCCACTACCTAAATCCTAGTCTGGGAATCAGTAATTATTTACCATTATGGATAGAGTAACTAGATACCCAGAAGCAATTCCAATGCGCAAAATCAATACTAAAGCAATTCTTAAAGCTTTAACTAAGTTTATCTCTTGCTTGGGCATTCCTAAACCTATTGAAAGTGATCAAGGTACGAACTTTACTGCCAAAGCATTTAGGGAAGCATTAACTAGGCTTGGGATAATTCACAACTTATCCACTGCCTATCATCCTCAGTCCCAAGGCGCCTTAGAAAGATTCCATCATACATTAACAATCATTACGAGAACTTTTTGTAAGTATTTTCCTACAGACTGGGATGAATCATTATCTTTGTTGCTGTTTTCAATAAGAGAAACTGTGCAAGAGTCAACAGGGTATAGTCCGTTTCAGCTGATCTTTGGGCACAATGTATGAGTTCCTCTTCGGGTGCTCAAGGATGGATGGATGGGAGAAGACGCTTGCTCAGCCGTCTACAACCCTTCTTCAAGGTTGCAGGTGGCTAAGGCTAACTTAAGGCAGCTCAAAACACAACGAAACAGAAGTATGACAGGAATTCAAAGTTTCTCTCCTTCCATCCAAGGAGACAAGGTGTTGGTACAGGAACCTATACCTGGCTATATTTGAAAGCTAGATTTATGGGATTTATACAAATTGTAAGTAAATTATCTGATGTAAATTATGTGGTGTCTCCCCTTGACAAGACATCAAAAACTAAAACCTACCACATTAATCAAATTAAAGCATTTAATACACCAGATAAAGTCCCAATAATGACTCTATACTATGCCTCTGTAGATGACCCTGACTCTTAGCACTGTGTTTCTGAGATTATTGCAAAACTTCCCAATTCGGTCCTCCTCAAGGACTCCAGCCCTTCAATGGTGGGGCTGTCTAAGAATCAAGTAACAAGTGTAACTGCGCTTCTGCAGTCTTACCCTGATATCTTTACGGATGTTCCAAAAAAATGTGCACTAGGATATCGTGATGTAGATGTTGGAAACTCTAAACCTATTAAACTCTCCCCCTACAGAGCTAATCCTGAAAAACAGAGGTAGACTTTCTGTTGGAGCATGGGTTAGTGGAGGAGTCATCTAGTCCATGGGCTTCACCGTGCATCCTTGTTAAGAAAGTTGATGGAGGTTTTCGAGTGCGTACAGACTACCGTAAGGTGAATGAGGTCACAATTACAGATGCTTATCCTCTGCCACGTCTGGATGACGTAATTAACTTTATGGGTAAGACTACTTTTGTGCCCAAGTTAGACCTCCTTAAAGGTTACTCTCAGGTACGTTTGACAGATAAGGCGAAGGAAATCTCTGCCTTCGTAATTCCAGGAGGTCATTGCCAATATACAGCTACCCCCTTAAGAATGAAAAACTCGCCCTCATCATTTCAGAAACTGATCCATCAGGCTATTAAAGGACTTGAAGGCACGGCAGCTTATCTAGATGACATAGTTATTGTGTCGGATACTTGGGACTAACGCCTGTTTAGGCTTAAGGCTCTCTTTAAGACCTTCCAGTTTCCACTTAACTGTTAACTTATCTAAGTCTTCCTTTGGCCAGGATACTGTTAATTTTTTGGGCCATGAAGTAGGTAGTGGCAAAGTGGCCCCTATATTTGCTAAAATTCTTGCCATTAAAAATTATCCAGTACCTCATGATAGGAAATCCCTCCAACGTTTCTTACGTAGGGTAGGATTTTATAGAAGATTCTGTAAAAAAAAATTGCAGATATTATAGCCCCTCTAACCTCACTTACCAGTCCCAAAGTCATCTTTAAGTGGACCTCAGAATGTCAACAGGCTATTAGTAAAGCCAAATTACTCCTTTGTACTGCACCTATTCTCTTATCTCCTGATTTCTCCAAATCCTTTACATTACAGGTTGATGCTTGTGAGCATGGGGTAGGGGCAGTACTTCTGCAATCTGGGGACGATGGGTTACAGCCTGTGGCTTACTACTCCATCAAATACCAGCTACACCAGAGGGCCTACTCCATAATTGAAAAGGAACCCCTCACTCTAACACTGGCTTTGGAGCATTTTGAAGTATATGTGGGCCACACCTCTCAGGTGATCACAGTCTATAGTGACCATAATCCTCTGCTCTACCTACAACATATGAAGAACCATAACACAAGACTCACGAGGTGGTGCATCAGACTGCAACCGTACAACGTTAAAATTTGTCACATCGCCGGAAAAGAAAATATGCTGGTTGATTCTTTATCCCAGATAAATTAGGTTAGGATGTGTTAGGGACTTTGGGTAAACAAATGTATAGCTCTTTTTTCCCCCTTTTGTATATAATGAATATTAATTATTATTTTATTTTTTTATTAACACATCGGCCGATTCCCACCATGGCAGGGTGCCCCGAAAAAGAAAAACTTTCATCATCATTCACTCCATCACTGTCATGCTAGAGGGTTGCTTTACACTACAGTTTAAACTACAACATTAACACCCCTCCTTCAGAGTGCAGACACAAGGACTCAAGTCTGGCCTACCGGTTTCTCTGAATCCCTTCAAATATGTTACTTTGCTCACACTCCAACAGTACGTGAAGTATTAAAAAGCATTTGTCTTCATTCACTCCTATCAAATATGCTCACGCATGCTTGCTGGAAGTGAGGGGATATTTTGCTACCGACCGCAGGTATCTTGGACCTACGTTTTCCCTACTATCTGCTGTCTCGCTCTAAGTTTAGAGTTTGGCTTTATGTCACGATAAAAGCTGAGCTTTATCTAATGAGTTGGATGGTTGAGAGGAAAAGCGGTTCCATTATACTGTGCCATGGTGGCACTTTTACCCATTGAGGTGGAAGCCTAGTCCTGAGCCCACTTGGGGTGGGGGTGTTGCATGCATAGAGTATGTAATCTTTATTTGGAGCATGTTAACACACTCACATAGGCTGCCTCACCAACCAGCAAACCAGATGCTAAAGGTCTGACGACCCAACGGGTCCCCATGGTCAGATCAGTATCTAGGTTCAGCCAATCACATGTGGATCTGGCAATCGTGAAGGTGGCGTGGTTACTACTCACCTTTTCACCCTTGTCATTTTCACTCTACCGCTGGTTGAAGCACGGTGGTCTGCTCTCTCTTGGCTGCTGTTCTGCCTTGATTACTATGGTGTGCACTAATACCTATTTCTGTACATAGTGTATATAATGTACATACTTTTGTTTATACTTGGTGAAGGATAATATAATTCAATGTTTTTGTGCTGTGTTTGTTTTGCTCCCTTTACACCCAGGATAACAGGCCTTTGAGTACCTGGGTTGTAATACATCCTAACCACCGACCCACCAACCAGCAATCCTAACCACTGACCCACCAACGAATCATCATAACCACTGACCCACCAACCATTCTAACCACAGACCCACCAACCAACCATTCTAACCACGGACCCACCAACCAACCATCCTAGCCACCGACCCACCAACCAATAATCCTACTCACCGACCCACGAACCAACCATTCTAACCACCAACCCACCAACCAACCATTCTAACCACTGACCCACCAAACAACCATTCTAACCACCAACCCACCAATCAATCACCAGCCAACCACTCAAACTGAGAAGAAAAAAGCTCTTCAGTGATTGTCACACTGACTTCCCCACCTACAGCAACTGAAACAAAGGTCAAACGTAACAGAGGAGAAGCTGGAGGAGATCATGTAAAGATTATACACGAAGATGAAGGCTTAGACTGGTAGATTACATGCTGAAATATCAACAGAAGAAACTGACTGTTTGATGAAGAAACAATATCCCTCACCAGCATCAAAGGTAAAACAATGAAATAAGGTAAAATAATGCTATACCATTTCTGGATGTAAATCTTGAAATGGTATAGCAAAAATGACATCCACACACTCCATTAAATATACCAACCTTCCGTTGCTACCCCTGAATGGGTCACAATGTATATAATATATATTACCTTTTCACATAATTTTATATTGCTTATATTTGCGATAATAGCTAAATCATAAATATATTGCTTTATAATATTATTTGACTTAGTTACTTTTATTAGGTAGGATGTAACATTTATATATTATTATTCAGTGCTCATAGTTCAAGTCTTGATTGTCTAACTACTGTAATTATCGCTCGTTGCTCGTTACTCTGCCGGCTTCTGTGTTGCTGGGCAGCAGCACCACGGAGCAATCACGTGATCGAGGGGGGTGTTCACATCTCGCCTGGAGTAGTCAGTCTGGGTTAGACTCTCTTGGTGGTTGGATGTATTCCTGACAAGACGTGCCTAACTCTCCCTTAATGGCCCTTGTTGGAAGATCGTCTCTGTCACTTACTTGTTGTTGTTTCTGTAGAACTCTGTTCACAGAACATTGCCTAGACTTAGTGATTTTCGACGTTATATTGAGGTTGTGTGTCGCATAGACACTCTGAGCAACCCAGGTCCTGAGCTGTAGCTTCTGACCTAATTTGTACTGGTATCTGTGTACTGTCACAGTTGGGGATTTTCTTATGCTGAACTTAGATTCAATAGTATGGGAGTTTTGTGACTTTTGTGGAGGATCTGCTGATGGTCCCTACTTAGTGTCGTTATATTATCTCCATGTTCCTGATTCTGTGTCGCAGTTGCTTGTTATATTGCTATTGGGCTTAGCAGTCGTTTTATTGTTCAAGCAAGCTGTTCTGATTGCCAGGTGGTCAAGAAGTTAGTTAATGTGAGGACTTTGTCAGTCACTGGTTTAAGTCTACTCGAGTCTTGAGACATAGCGAACTACTTAGAGCACTTACACACATAAACAGAAACTTGTTTATATATTGTATTATTAAATGTTAATATACCAGACGGTACTTAAGACGTATAAATGTGATATGTGCCTTCAGTACAATACTACTGTACATGAGAGAAGTGATTATTATTATTATTTTGATTTATTTAATTTAATTTGATAATATACTCCTAGACATCTTTATTAATAAACTTATTAAATTTTAATTTCTTTAGTTAGTAGCCTACCAGTTGTAATCCTGAAGCACTAATAATTCTTATTGAATTCTAATGGATAATTGGACAAGGATACTGACTAATTGTTACGAAAACCCAGTAACAGGCTGGATGCTAGAAGGGCAGTCCTTTCTAGTATTCACTGGAGATCTCTATGCTTATTAGAAATCGCGTTTTTTGTAACACCTTCTAAGAGGGACATATCACTATTGAAATCTTTTAGCCTATCAGCCTGTCTCCATCTATCACAAGAAAACAAAATTTTGAATGGCCTATGTGCCATTGTGCATAGGGCGCCCTTGTATGCAACTAGACCCACCAATCTTGCGCAAAACACATTACACAAGCGTTGAAAATTTAAAGCCGATCTAGAGTAATTAAAGAAAATTTGTGAGAGAGCAAACGAAAATGTTTCTGAAAATATTGCGAGAAACAGGAAAGTCTCTCCTCGTTAATCCTAAAAAACCATGAAACAGGATTTTAGTTTCTCCATTTTTTTCTCATTTTTATTCTGTTTCAAATTCTCTACGATCCTATAAGAAAGAATATTTAATTCTGATTTTCTTAAAATCTGTGATAAAATTGACAAAAAAAAATTCAGATTGGCATCCAGCCAGCCCAGAATTAATACAAAAATACTGCCTATTAAGATGCACCAGCATTTAGGGTTTGAAGCTGATCAGGAGAGGCATTCTCGAGATATTATATGAGGAAATAATTTGGTTAATAACATTGAGAGACTTAAATTTACACAACTTAGTAGACTTTATTAAAGCTGTGCTTTAATAAAGTTTCAAGCCGATTAATCAATACATTTTCCAGAAATTGATCTGATCCCAACAATTCCACTTTTTTGTTATTTCAGTAAAATTTCAGAGTTGCAGCTGCTCAGACTCAACTTATGAGGCGTCTTACTTCTTCATGAATACATCGTTAATAATAGTTTGAAGTCAGTCAGAAGAAGCATTCTTTAGTTAATAAAAAATAAATTTACCTATTTATTTGATAAAATTGGCAAATTAGGTGTTAGGGAAGCGTTGTTTTAGGAAACCACAAGAGTTGTGAAAATTTGAAGCCTATCACATGAGTTTTTCTCCAGTTATGGAACAGATTCCGACGATTTCTGATTTTTTTTTATTTTTCTCTTTTACCATTCAGTCATATCAAGCGAATTGCCTGAGTACAAAAGAAACTTAACAGATAACATCCTGAGCCTAAGATGCATCAGCTATTACATACCTAAGCAGTTCAGAAAAGGTAAACAAAATGAACGTGATATAAATTTCGCACTGGTTTTCACTCAACTCTGTCAGATCTCTGTCAGGTCTCTGCCAGATCTCTGTCAGATCTCTGTCAGATCTCTGTCAGCTCTCTGTCAGATCTCAGCCGTCGTAGACATTTTGGACGCCTTTTGTGAGCGTTCGAAGCTCAGCAGCTGAGGATTTTGGGAGTTATCTGACCCATTCCAGAAGGATGGGAAACACTTCAATAACTTCGATCAAAGGGCATGTGAACATCCCAGTTGCTTCCTTCCAATCTCCCTCACACTAGTGTTGAAAATTTCAGCCAATTGGATGAGGCATTCTCGAGTAATGAGCGAAATAATATACAACAGTTGGAGGAAAGAAAAATATAAAAAGAAATCAGGTAATCCTGGGACACGTAATAATATAATAACAGAAACTGAGAAAGACAGTGAACAACAAATTAATGTCAAATGAACAACAGCTTTTCCCGTATGGAGAAAATCCTGCGTCGAGTCTTCGTAAGCATCTTATGAGATACTGAAGATTACATACTGGACACAGAAGGATTGGTAAACAAAAGACCTTTGACACAAGAGGGTATTAAGGACTAGTATTGTTTATAAAAAGGTAAGTGTAAGAGCGAAGAGGTTTTAGAGCAGAATTTTTTTTTTTTGGAATGAAAGGAAGTGGTGAAGGTGGCAAAGAGAGAGAGAGAGAGAGAGAGGGAGGGAGAGAGATTATGATGGGTGAATATTTCCATCAGGGTCCCTTTAAACATCAACTCTGATACTGCAACATTCATACATCAATCAAGGTGCGCATAATATTGTCTAGGCAGACCAAATACATCAATCATCGATCATGTTGCGATGGTGTTGATGATGGTAGTGGTGGTGGTGGGTGGTGGTGCTGATGGTGACGGTGGTGGTAGTGATGGTGTTGGTGGTGATGGTGGTGGTGGTGATGGTGGTGGTGGTGGTGGTGGTGATGGTGATGATGGTGGTGGTGGTGGTAATGGTGGTGGTGATGGTGATGGTGGTGGTGATGGTGGTGGTGGTGGTAATTGTGGTGGTGGCGGAGATGATGGTGGTGGTGGAGATGGTGGTGGTGGTGCTGATGGTGGTAGTGGTGGTGGTGGTGGAGGTGGTGGTGGTGGTGGAGGTGATGGCGGTAGTGGTGGTGTTGGTGGTGATGGTGGTGGTGGTGGTGATGGTGGTGATGGTGGTGCTGGTGGTGATGGTGGTGCTGATGGCGGTGGTGGTGGTGATGGTGGTAGTGATGGTGGTGGTAGTGTTGGTGGTGGTGGTGGTGGTGGTGGTGATGGTGGTGGTGGTGGTGATAGTGGTGGTGATGTTGGTAGCGGCTGTGATGGTGTAGATAGTGGTTGCGGTAGTGGTGATGGTGGTGTTGGTGGTTATGGTGGTGGTGATAGTGGTGGTGATGGTGGTGGTGGTGGCTGTAATGGTGTGGATAGTGGTAGTGGTGATGGTGGTGTTGGTGCGTATGGTGATTGTGGTTGTGGTGATAGTGGTGGTTATGGTGGTGGTGATGGTGGCGGCTGTGATAGTGTAGATAGTGGTAGTGGTGATGGTGGTGGTTATGGTGATGGTGGTAGTGGTGATAGTGGTCGAGATGGTGGTGGTGGTAGTGGTGATAGTGGTCGAGATGGTGGTGGTGGTATCTGTGATGGTGTAGTTAGTCGTAGTGATGATGGTGGTGGTGGTTATAGTGATGGAGGGAGTGGTGATAGTGGAGGTGATGGTGGTGGTGGTGGTTATGGTGATGGTGGTAGTGATGATAGTTGTGGTGATGGTGGTGGTGGCTGTGATGGTGTAGATAATGGTAGCGGTAGTGGTAACAGTTGCAGTGGTAGTGGTGATGGTAGTGGTAGTGGTGATGGTGGTAGTGGTGATGGTGGTGGTGATGATGATGGTGGTGGCTGTGATGGTGTAGAGAGTGGTAGTGGTAGTGGTGATGGTGGTGGTGGTGGTGGTTATGGTGATGGTGGAAGTGGTGATAGTGGTGGTGATGGTGGTTATGGTGATGGTGGTAGTGGTGATAGCGGTGGTGATGGTGGTGGTTATGGTGGTAGTGGTGATAGTAGTGGTGGAGGTGGTTATGGTGGTGGTGGTATTGGTGACAGTGATGATGATGGTGGTGGTGGTGGTGGTTATGGTGGTAGTGGTGATAGTAGTGGTGGAGGTGGTTATGGTGGTGGTGGTAGTGGTGATAGTGGTAGTGATGATGGTGGTGGAGGTTATGGTGATGATAGTGGTGATGGAGGTAGCGTAACATTCACTAAACACTAACACACATGATCTACAAGCCAACATACAATAAGTGGAGATGTTGATCAAACATCGCTCACACATATTAATAAACATTCACCAAACATTTTTTAGCATCAAAGACAAATTATCAAGAACAAAAGAGAATAATTCAACACAAATTGAATAACCTTATGGAAGAGTGGATAAACAAATATTTACATTTAAAACGAAAAATAACAAATTATTCAAACAAATTATAGAATTATATTATCTCAAATTATAGAATTATGTTATGCCTAAAAACGTATTATATATATATCCCAGAAAGAATTGTATAATTATATTAACGGAAAATATGGCTCACTTGCCTAAAAACATTATATATATATATATATATATATATATATATATATATATATATATATATATATATATATATATATATATATATATATATACATCCCTTAATTCACTGTAATAATCTCCTGCTCTTTTAGACATAGGATCGAGCCTTCACATTTTGTTGCTCTGTTTTATATATATATATATATATATATATATATATATATATATATATATATATATATATATATATATATATATATATGTATATATATATATATATATATATATATATATATATATATATATATATATATTATATATATATATATATATTTATATATATATATATATATATTTCATATATATATATATATATATATATATATATATATATTGCATATATATATATATATATATATTGCATATATATATATATATATATTGCATATATATATATATATATATTGCATATATATATATATATATATATGCATATATATATATATATTGCATATATATATATATATATATATATATATATATATATATATATATATATATATATATATATATATATATATATTGGGAGGTACACCTCTAGAACTTTACTGGGGATCCTCATCCTCAGAAAAGACAATAAACGTAGCTCAGGAAAAACTCAAGGTTCTCCCCGGAGCTGTTAGAATATTTTCTTCTCCTACCATCCCCTATGTTTTATATTCTATAAAATTTTATTAATAGACAGAATACATTGACAGAAAACACAAACATGAATACATTGGTACAATATATCAAAGATTATGAATCTCCTCCAGCTCCTCCGAAGCCGGACGCGAGCCAAGTATGCAGCAAGCATTTACCCTCTGGATGTCCATGCTGAGGCGCTGGAACATGAAGGTGGCTGACCTTGGGTCCCTGGTGGTGTCGATGAGTCTGGAACCCGGTTCTTTAAAAGGGTGACATCGAAGGAAAAACATTGAAGATTATTGTTTGAAGGTAGGTTTTAGAAGGAGATTTTGAAGGGCAGCGTTAGGAAAAAGAATGGTTACGAAGGACACAATGTATAATTCATCAAAATAATATAAACTGTAGATTCGTAGCTAAGAGTTCGCGATTGCAACTGAAGATGATGTAATTTAATCAGATAATCATAAAAGGCTGTGTTATTGCCTTTGTGACAGCAACACAGAGGCACCTTTTTAACGACATTGCTTCACAGCGTTATGTTTCGTCTGCTGACTCTGCTTTGTTTAAAAATGAAGCTTATTGTCTCAGTGTATACAGTGTCTGCTGAATGTGAGATGCTGGAAATAAATGCCAGGCTCTCCAGTTTAGTTAAATACTTTCTATATTGAGAGAGAGAGAGAGAGAGAGAGAGAGAGAGAGAGAGAGAGAGAGAGAGAGAGAGAGAGAGAGAGAGAGAGAGAGAGAGAGAGAGAGAGAGAGAGAGAGAGAAGTGTTTGCATTTTTCTCTGATGCTGAATATGGATTATTCAGATATATTAAGCATACAGTCAGTATATAATTTACTCTCTCTCTCTCTAATATGTATATGACGTGTCGAATAGGTAAAACTTACAATTTTGGCTTAAATAACAACGCTCTTTTTGCCGAATAAGGCAAGCGAAAATTTGTGTTTGCAGTAATTTTGCAAAAGTCATTCTGAACCTGACGAAAAAATATAAGGTTATAATAAGGTTAAGTAAGTTTTCTAAAGTTCGTTTGGTACAAAATTATTAATTTTTATATTAACGTAAATGACAAAATATATCTTTAAACGTATTAGAAAATTTTAAAAAAGACTTAATTTTAAATGAGTTCTTGCTAATTGACCAGATATATACTCTTCAGGTACTGAAGAGTCTCTGCTAGAGGACCTACAACTGGTGAAGTCACAGGGATAGTCTTAGGGCTCATCCTCAATCCCTCCAAGTGTGAAATCATCACAACCAACCAGAAAATAATCAATGCTGTACGAACAATCCTCCCGGAAGTCTCTACTACCAATCCATCCAACAGTACCCTCTTGGGAGCACCGCTGGGTCATCAGGCCATCGACACTGTCCTCAAAGACAAATTGAATGACCTGAAGAGAATGGAGAAGAGAATAAGCGATCTTGATGCCCATGATGCTCTGTATCTCCTCACAGGGTGTCTTACTATGCCAAGACTCACTTCCTGAGGTGTGCACCCTCTTTTGACAACGCAACACTCGGAGAATATGACTCACACCTGAGATCAATCTTTAACAAAGCACTGAATTTGCCACTAGAATACCAGCAATGGGATCAGGAAACCCTCCCAGTGCGACTGGGATGTATAGGGGTGCGCAAGGCAACGCAGGTAGCTTTTCCTGCATTTCTGTCTTCGTGTTTGGCTTCCAGTGGATTAGTCAACAAGATTGTCCCGAACGCATGAGAGACGCTGTAGGAGCTCAAGATCCCAGGTTCACTGAAGCAGCCAGGAGGTGGGACATCCTTGCAGACTCCATCAGTAGACCAGCTCCTCCCAAAGAGCGCAAACAGTCCCACTGTGACAAACCGATCATAGAAAAAATCCGCAACAGAATGCTCACCAATGCTTCAGGAAAGGACAAAGCTTGTCTCCAGCGATAAAGACACTACACTCAGGAGATCTCCTTCTAGCTGTTCCCAATTCCTCCCTGGTCACTCGACTCGACCCACACTTCATTCGGATTTGTGTTGCTCTTCGCCTAGCCGCCCCCATCCACACCGAACATATTTATATTTGCGGTAGGAAGACGTTTGATCAAATTCGGACTTCATGGTCACGTGTGTCACACAGAAGGGATGTACGCCAGACATAAGGAGGTCAACGACATCATCAAGAGAAGCCTCGCCACAACCCGTTGCCCAGCTGAACGGAAACCCCAAGTGCAGAGGTCTGATGGAAGTCAAAAGCGTCGTGAAGGAGCCATTGTGCTACCCCTGGAAGGATGGAAAGCAGATTGTCTGGGACTACACCTGTGCCGCCACATTGGTAGACACCTACTTGCCATACTCCGTAGCTGAAGGGGATGGAGCTGCCAGCCACAGGAAGACCCAAAAGGCTTGCAGATATGAAAACCTTCCCCCTTGCTATAATTTCATCCCAATAGAATTGTAGAACCTTGGAGCATGGGGCAATTGTCCTCTAAAGTTCCTCAAAAGCTGGGTGAAAAACTCATCATAGAAACCAAGGACCACAGGGCGGCCAACTTCCTCTTTCAGAGATTCAGTGTTGCAATCCAGAGGGAAAATGCCTGCAGCATTCTGGGTACGCGGCGCACCGCCGGGGAACTGGATGAAGTATTCAAGATGTAACTCTGAGTTGTTATCTTTGTTATTTACTCCCTATTGTATTTTTGTCAATGTATTTTGTCAATGTATTTTGTCTTTAAGTAAAGTATATATAAAATATAGGTGTAGTAGGAGAAAATTACCAAACAGCTTCAGGGAGAACCTTAGTTTTACCTAAAGTAAATTTATTCTTTTCTCTGAGGATGAGGGTCCCCAGGACAGTTCCAGAGGTGGTACCTTTCTATATTTTATATGTGTATATATATATATATATATATATATATATATATATATATATATATATATATATATATATATATATATATATATATATATATATATATATGATGGGGTCGACTCTCTGAATAAAATATGTTAATCCATGGGCTCGGAGGAGTTAACAAAGATGGCCTCAGTAGGGAAAAATCTTGTTTCCTGCTATAAGCTCTTTGAATGCGTTTTGCCTCCTACCACTCCATTAACATTTTGTTTTCAGAGGAATTTACTTATTTGGCAGACTAAATCACAGTCACACTAACACACACACACACACACACACACACACACACACACACACACACACACACACACACACACACACACACACACACACACACACACACTAACACACACATGCAAATGTAGTTCCCATTTTCAAAAAAGGAGACAGAAAAGAGGCACTAAACTATAGACCTGTGTCATTGACGTGTATAGTATGCAAAATTATGGAGAAGATTATCAGGAGGAGAGTGGTGGAGCACCTGGAACGGAACAAGAGTATAAATGCCAACCAGCACGGATTCACGGAAGGCAAATCCTGTGTCACAAACCTTCTGGAGTTTTATGATAAAATAACAGAAGTAAGACAAGAGAGAGAGGGGTGATACACAAATAACCCGCACATAAAAGACAGAAGCTTACGACGACGTTTCGGTCCGACTTGGACCATTGACAAAGTCACACTAACAGAGGAGGAGCAGGACGGCTATATATAGGCAGGAAGAGGTGGAGGTAGTAGTAGTGGTAGTAGTAGTGGTGGTAGTAGTACAAGAATTGTATATAATACCGACAGGATGAAATGACACATGCACAACACCCGGGCATCCCCACCGTAGACGTTTCGCCATCCAGCCAGCCACTGGATGGCGAAACGTCCACAACAAAGACAACCAGACGCCGCACATGTGTCTAATTTCATCAGTAGATGTAGTAGAAGAAGAAGAGGTAGTAGTAGTGGTAGTGGTAGAAGTGGGAAATAAGGAAGACGAGCCAGTCAAATACAAAGGAAGGGGAGCACTGCAAGAGAGCTAGAGGCCCACAGAGGGAGAGCAAGCGCACCGAGGTGCGTGAAAGGGGAAGTGGTGAAATAAAATAAAGAAGGAACAGAAACACGAGACAGGAGAGAGAAAGACAACCCAGAGGAGAAAAGGAGAGAGGAAAGGGGAAGAGGAAGAAGAAAAAGAAGAAGAAGAAGAAAAAATGAGGATTCAGGTTAAGTCACGGGTGTTCTGAAGTTTGGAGCATTTTACAATGTAGTGGGAGAGGAAGGCATCTACAGAGACGAAGCCAGGGCTAAGGTTCATACAAGGAAAGTTGTGTATTAGAGAGGATTCAACTAAACGGCGACAGTTCGAGTTGGAAGTAGGGAAGACAGTTTTAGCAGAAGACCAGTCAATAGGATGGCTATGATCTCTGACGTGACAGAAAAGAGCATTGTTAGTGTCGGCAAGCCTAACACTATTTTTGTGCTCCCTAAGTCTGTCAGAAAGAGATCGACCAGTTTCTCCAAAGTATTGAAGAGGACAGGAGGAGCAAGAAATAGAGTAGACACCAGGAACATCTGTAGAGGGAGGAGAGGTATGAACGAGATTAGTGCGAAGAGTGTTAGTCTGGCGGAAGGTAAGCTTGATGTCTAAGGGACGGAGAGAATTGTTGAGATTAGAAAGACCGGAAATGTAGGGAAGGCAGAGGATAGAAGAGTTCCCATGAGTAGAGAGTTTGGGAGAAATTTCCACTCTTTATAATTCGTTCTCCCGTCTTGGCTACCCTTCCCATTTCATAGACTCTGCCCTCTCACGTGCTAAACGCAATTTCTTCTCTCCCAAACTCTCTACTCATGGGAACTCTTCTATCCTCTGCCTTCCCTACATTTCCGGTCTTTCTAATCTCAACAATTCTCTCCGTCCCTTAGACATCAAGCTTACCTTCCGCCAGACTAACACTCTTCGCACTAATCTCGTTCATACCTCTCCTCCCTCTACAGATGTTCCTGGTGTCTACTCTATTTCTTGCTCCTCCTGTCCTCTTCAATACTTTGGAGAAACTGGTCGATCTCTTTCTGACAGACTTAGGGAGCACAAAAATAGTGTTAGGCTTGCCGACACTAACAATGCTCTTTTCTGTCACGTCAGAGATCATAGCCATCCTATTGACTGGTCTTCTGCTAAAACTGTCTTCCCTACTTCCAACTCGAACTGTCGCCGTTTAGTTGAATCCTCTCTAATACACAACTTTCCTTGTATGAACCTTAGCCCTGGCTTCGTCTCTGTAGATGCCTTCCTCTCCCACTACATTGTAAAATGCTCCAAACTTCAGAACACCCGTGACTTAACCTGAATCCTCATTTTTTCTTCTTCTTCTTCTTTTTCTTCTTCCTCTTCCCCTTTCCTCTCTCCTTTTCTCCTCTGGGTTGTCTTTCTCTCTCCTGTCTCGTGTTTCTGTTCCTTCTTTATTTTATTTCACCACTTCCCCTTTCACGCACCTCGGTGCGCTTGCTCTCCCTCTGTGGGCCTCTAGCTCTCTTGCAGTGCTCCCCTTCCTTTGTATTTGACTGGCTCGTCTTCCTTATTTCCCACTTCTACCACTACCACTACTACTACCTCTTCTTCTTCTACTACATCTACTGATGAAATTAGACACATGTGCGGCGTCTGGTTGTCTTTGTTGTGGACGTTTCGCCATCCAGTGGCTGGCTGGATGGCGAAACGTCTACGGTGGGGATGCCCGGGTGTTGTGCATGTGTCATTTCATCCTGTCGGTATTATATACAATTCTTGTACTACTACCACCACTACTACTACCACTACTACTACCTCCACCTCTTCCTGCCTATATATAGCCGTCCTGCTCCTCCTCTGTTAGTGTGACTTTGTCAATGGTCCAAGTCGGACCGAAACGTCGTCGTAAGCTTCTGTCTTTTATGTGCGGGTTATTTGTGTATCGTTCCAGTCACGGTATTGTGCCTTTTTGTTATTTATTTGAGAGAGGGGTGGGTTGATTGCATCTTCTTGGACTGCAAGAAGGCCTTTGACACAGTTCCTCACAAGAGATTAGTGCAGAAGCTAGAGCATCAGGCGCATATAACAGGAAGGGCACTGCAATGGATCAGAGAATACCTGACAGGGAGGCAACAACGAGTCATGGTACGTAATGATGTATCACAGTGGGCACCTGTGACGAGCGGGGTCCCACAGGGGTCGGTCCTAGGACCAGTGCTATTTTTGGTATATGTGAACGACATGACGGAAGGGTTAGACTCAGAAGTGTCCCTGTTTGCAGATGATGTGAAGTTAATGAGGAGAATTAAATCTGATGAGGACCAGGCAGGACTTCAAAGAGACCTGGACAGACTGGACACCTGGTCCAGCAAATGGCTTCTCGAATTTAATCCTGCCAAATGCAAAGTCATGAAGATAGGGGAAGGGCACAGAAGACCACAGACAGAGTATAGGCTAGGTGGCCAAAGACTGCAAACCTCACTCAAGGAGAAAGATCTTGGGGTGAGTATAACACCGAGCATGTCTCCGGAAGCACACATCAATCAGATAACTGCTGCAGCATATGGGCGCCTGGCAAACCTGAGAACAGCATTCCGACACCTTAGTAAGGAATCATTCAAGACACTGTACACCGTGTATGTCAGGCCCATACTGGAGTATGCAGCACCTGTTTGGAACCCGCACTTGATAAAGCACGTCAAGAAACTAGAGAAAGTACAAAGGTTTGCAACAAGGTTAGTTCCAGAGCTAAGGGGAATGTCCTATGAAGAAAGATTAAGGGAAATCGGCCTGACGACACTGGAGGACAGGAGGGTCAGGGGAGACATGATAACGACATATAAAATACTGCGTGGAATAGACAAGGTGGACAAGGACAGGATGTTCCAGGGAGGGGACACAGAAACAAGAGGCCACAATTGGAAGTTGAAGACACAAATGAGTCAGAGAGATAGTAGGAAGTATTTCTTCAGTCACAGAGTTGTAAGGCAGTGGAATAGCCTAGAAAATGACGTAGTGGAGGCAGGAACCATACACAGTTTTAAGACGAGGTTTGATAAAGCTCATGGAGCGGGGAGAGAGAGGGTCTAGTAGCAACCGGTGAAGAGGCGGGGCCAGGAGCTAGGACTCGACCCCTGCAACCACAAATAAGTGAGTACAAATAGGTGAGTACATGCGTTGTGTTGCTTGCTCTTCAAGTTCCTTAGAGGCTGGACGGGACTCAGTGATGCAACAGGCATTACCCGCCTCTGTCTGTATCATCATGTCTGTTTGTCTGTCTGTTTGTCTGAGTCTGTTGTTCAGTCTTTCCACTAGTCTTGAACTATAAAACTAATAGATTCAGGGACTACAACAGGTAAAAATCAGAGACTAGTGAAGAGTGAAAGTTTCTCTAAACTGCTGTTGTTACTAACAGCTGCTGCCTTTACTGACAGCTGCTGTTACTGGCAGCTTCTGTCACTTTCTGTTACTGGCAGCTGCTGATACTGACTGTTGCTGTTACTATGAGAGAGCCACAAAATTTGGTTAACACAAGCCTATCCGATGCTATCCTGGCGCCAAATGACTTCGAACAAGTGATAAATGACATGCCCATGCACTCTGCCCCAGGGCCAGACTCATGGAACTCCGTGTTCATCAAGAACTGCAAGAAGCCCCTATCACGAGCCTTTACCATCCTATGGAGAGGGAGCATGGACGCGGGGGTCGTCCCACAGTTACTAAAAACAACAGACATAGCCCCACTCCACAAAGGGGGCAGTAAAGCAACAGCAAAGAACTACAGACCAATAGCACTAGCATCCCATATCATAAAAATCTTTGAAAGGGTCCTAAGAAGCAAGATCACCACCCATCTAGAAACCCATCAATTACACAACCCAGGGCAACATGGGTTTAGAACAGGTCGCTCCTGTCTGTCTCAACTATTGGATCACTACGACAAGGTCCTAAATGCACTAGAAGACAAAAAGAATGCAGATGTAATATATACAGACTTTGCAAAAGCCTTCGACAAGTGTGACCATGGCGTAATAGCGCACAAAATGCGTGCTAAAGGAATAACAGGAAAAGTCGGTCGATGGATCTATAATTTCCTCACTAACAGAACACAGAGAGTAGTCGTCAACAGAGTAAAGTCCGAGGCAGCTACGGTGAAAAGCTCTGTTCCACAAGGCACAGTACTCGCTCCCATCTTGTTCCTCATCCTCATATCCGACATAGACAAGGATGTCAGCCACAGCACCGTCTCTTCCTTTGCAGATGACACCCGAATCTGCATGACAGTGTCTTCCATTGCAGACACTGCAAGGCTCCAGGCGGACATCAACCAAATCTTTCAGTGGGCTGCAGAAAACAATATGAAGTTCAACGATGAGAAATTTCAATTACTCAGATATGGTAAACACGAGGAAATTAAATCTTCATCAGAGTACAAAACAAATTCTGGCCACAAAATAGAGCGAAACACCAACGTCAAAGACCTGGGAGTGATCATGTCGGAGGATCTCACCTTCAAGGACCATAACATTGTATCAATCGCATCTGCTAGAAAAATGACAGGATGGATAATGAGAACCTTCAAAACTAGGGAGGCCAAGCCCATGATGACACTCTTCAGGTCACTTGTTCTATCTAGGCTGGAATATTGCTGCACACTAACAGCACATTTCAAGGCAGGTGAAATTGCTGACCTAGAAAATGTACAGAGAACCTTCACAGCGCACATAACGGAGATAAAACACCTCAATTACTGGGAGCGCTTGAGGTTCCTGAACCTGTATTCCCTGGAACGCAGGCGGGAGAGATACATGATTATATACACCTGGAAAATCCTAGAGGGACTAGTACCGAACTTGCACACGAAAATCACTCACTACGAAAGCAAAAGACTTGGCAGACGATGCAACATCCCCCAATGAAAAGCAGGGGTGTCACTAGCACGTTAAGAGACCATACAATAAGTGTCAGGGGCCCGAGACTGTTCAACTGCCTCCCAGCATACATAAGGGGGATTACCAACAGACCCCTGGCAGTCTTCAAGCTGGCACTGGACAAGCACCTAAAGTCGGTTCCTGACCAGCCGGGCTGTGGCTCGTACTTTGGTTTGCGTGCAGCCAGCAGCAACAGCCTGGTTTATCAGGCTCTGATCCACCAGGAGGCCTGGTCACAGACCGGGCCGCGGGGGCGTTGACCCCCGGAACTCTCTCCAGGTAAACTCCAGGTACTGTTACTGGCAAATGTTGTTACTAGCTCCAGCTATTAGTGGCACCTGCTGTTACTTGCTGTTACTGGCTTCTTCTGTTACTAGCTCCTTCTGTTACTGGCAGCTGCTGTTATTTGCTGTTACTGGTTACTGTTGTTACTGGCTCCAAACTATCTCTTTGACATCAGTATTATCACCGGTGGTGTAACAATGGTGCTGTAACCTCTGATGCACCACCGGCGGTGCTCTAACCTCTGCTGCAACACCGCCATTGACAGCATATATTATGTTCCTCATAATTACCAATTACAATTTTTTCTACGGCAGCTGCATAGCTAATTAATTTGGTTATGAACATTGTGTTTAAAGACAAGCTTTAATATGAGAGAGAGAGAGAGAGAGAGAGAGAGAGAGAGAGAGAGAGAGAGAGAGAGAGAGAGAGAGAGAGAGAGAGAGAGAGAGAGAGAGAGAGAGAGATGGAGGGAGAGATAAACGCTGTTGTATGGTGTCAGTGATGGTGACAGTGGTGGTGATAATGATTTAATGGTGATAAAAAAATGGGGGATGCTAGAGGCAGGTTGGTAGGTACAGTGCGGTGAGGGTGATGGTGTGGTGAGGCAATGTGGTGACGTTGATGGTGTGGCGAGAGTGACAGTGTGGTGATAACAGTGGTGAAATAACAGAGATAACATATTATTATTGTGAAAATAAGAGCATGTTGAAAGTCTAGTGATAAAGACGATGATTGATGGTGATTATTATTTTTTTTATTAACTCATCGGCTGTCTTCCACCAAGGCAGGGTGGCCCGAAAAAGAAAAAACTTTCATCATTATTCACTCCATCACTGTCTTGCCAAAAGCGCTCTTACACTACAGTTATAAAACTGCAACATTAACACCCATTCTTCAGAGTGTAGACACTGTACTTCCCATCTCCAGGACTCAAGTCCGGCCTGCCGATTTCCCTGAATCCCTTCATAAATGTTACCCTGCTTACACTCCAACAGCAAGTCAAGTCCTAAAACCCATTTGTCTCCATTCACTCTTATCAAACACGCTCACACATGCTTGCTGCAAGTCCAAGCCTCTTTAATGCAAAACTTCCTTTACCCCCTCCCTCCAACCTTTCCTAGGCCGACCCCTACCCCGCCTTCCCTCCACTACGGATTTATACACTCTCGAAGTCATTCTATTTTGTTCCAACCTTCCTACATGTCTGAACCACCTCAACAAACCCTCATCAGCCCTCTCGATAATAGTTTTGGTAATCCCGCACCTTCTCCTATTTTCTAAACTACAAATTTTCTGCATTATATTCACACCACACATTGCCCTCAGACATGACATCTCCACTGCCTCCAGCCTTCTCCTTGTTGCAACATTCACCATTCTTCGCACCCATATAAGAGAGTTGGTATAACTATACTGTCATACATTCCCCTCTTTGTTTCCTTGGACAAAGTACGGTCATAATATAAGAACTGTGATTTTACGATTATATAGTGATAGTGTTCTTATAATAAACTAGAGCCTCATATATATCAATACACCATGCGGAAACAAGCGGATGTATATACCAGGAAAGACTGCAATCAGCAGGATTCGAAACAACGTCTAGGGAGTGGCACAGCTTCCTATTATGGTTTCAGGTAATCAAGGCCTGTTAACCTGGCAGTAATGGAAGCTAGGAGCGAAAATAAACACAGTAGTAAGTCTTTAAATTATATTTTCCTTCACCAAGTATGACAGAGATATTTACAACTATGTACACTATGTACAAGTTTGGAAAATAATAGTATCACGGTGATCAAGAGGCAAGGACAACAGCCAGAAACAGAGACCACCACTTTCAACCACCTGCTGGATGACTCTGGCAAGACTGAATTGTGAGTGCTACCACATCACCTTTGCAATTGTCAGACCCACAATATGATTAGCTGAAGCAAAGTACTGATTTAACGATGGGGCCCCCTGAATCGTTAAACTCTTACTACCTGGTTAACTGGTTGTGAGGCAGCCTATATGAGAGTGTGTACATACGCCGAATAAATGTAATGTACTCTTTGCATGCCACACCCCCACCCCAAAAGGGCTCTAATGGCCAGGACTAGGCTCCCACCTCCATGGGTAAAGTGCCATCATGGCACGGTACAATAATGAGACAACCTTTCCTCTCATCCATCCAACTCATTTGACAGAGCTCATCTTTTATTGCGACATAAAGCCAAACTCTAAACTTAGAGCAAGACAGCAGACAGTAGGGCTAACGTAGGTCCAAGACACCTGCAGACGGTAGCAGAATATCCCCTTAATAAAAAAAACACATCATTTAAATGTTAAGTATATACAAAAGGGGGAAAAAAGAGCTAATTTTTTACCCATAGTCCCTAACACATCCTAACCTAATATATAAATTCTAAATTCTGGACAAGGTATCAACCAGCTTATTATCTTTGCCAGCAATATGAACAGTATGTAAGTTGTAGGGTTGCAGCCTGAGACTCCACCGCATGAGTCTGGTGTTGTGGTTCTTCACAGAATGCAAGTAAACCAGAGGGTTGTGGTCGCTGTAGACTGTGACCACCTGATACGACTGACCCACGTACACCTCAGAGTACTCTAATGCCATTATCAGAGCGAGGGCTTCTTTTTCAATTGTGGAGTAGGCCCTCTGGTGAGGTTGGTATTTGGCCGAGTAATAAGCCACCGGCTGCAACCCATCGTCCCCAGATTGCAGAAGTACTGCCTCGACCCCTGACTCACAAGCATCAACCTGTAATGTAAAGGTTTTGAGAAATCAGGAGACAGGAGAATGGGTGCAGAACAAAGTATCTCTTTGCTTTATTGAATGAGTCTCGACACTCTGGAGTCCATTGGAAAGGAGATTTGTGACTGGTAAGTGAGGTTAGAGGGGCGACGACATTTGTAAAATTCTTACAGAATCTTCTATAAAACCCTACAATACCTAGGAAACGTTGGAGGGATTTCCTATCATGAGATACTGGATAATTTTTAATGATAAGGATTTTTTGCATATTTAGGGGCCACTTTGGCACTACCTACTTCATGGCCCAAAACATTAACAGCAGACTGGCCAAAGGACGACTTAGATAAGTTACAGTTAAGTGGAAACTATGGAAGATCTTAAAGAGAACCTTAAGCCTAAACAAGTGTTGATTCCAAGTGTCCGACACAACTACTATGTCATCTAGGTAAACGGCCGTGCCTTCGAGTCCTTTAATAGCCTGATGTATCAGTTTCTGGAATGATAATGGCCTCCTGGAATTACGAAGGCAAAGATTTCCTTCGCCTTATCTGTTAAAGGTACCTATAGTAACCTTTAAGTAGGTCAAGTTTAGACACAAAAGTAACCTTACCCACGAAGTCCATTAGCATCTGAAACAGTGACCTCATTCACCTTACGGTAGTCTGTACACATTCGAAAACCTCCATCAGCTTTCCTAACAAGGATACACAGAGAAGCCCATGGACTAGACTCCTCCTCCACTAACCCATGCTCTAATAGAAATTCTACTTCCTGCTGAAGTAGCTTCTGGTTTTCAGGGTTAGCTCTCTAGGGTAAGAGTTTAATAGGTGTAGAGTTTCCAACATCTACATCATGATATCTTAGTGTACATTTTTTCGGCACATCCGAAAAAAATATCAGTGTAAGATAGTAGGAGCGCAGTCAAACTTATTGCTTGATTCTCAGACATCCCGAGGGGTCCTTGAGGAGGACAGAATTGGGAAGCTTTACCTAAATTTCTGGGATAGAGTGCAAAGAGTCAGGGTCGTCTACAGAGGCAGAGGATAACGTCATTACTGGGACTTTATCTGAAGTATTAAATGTTTTATTTTGATTAATGTAGTAAGTTTTAGTTTTCGAGATCTTGTCAAGGGGAGACACCACATAATTTACGTCAGATAGTTTACTTACATTTTGCACAGGTCCCGTAAATCTAGCTTTTAAGGTGAGGCCAGGTATAGGTTCCTGTACCAACACCTTGTCTCCTGGATGGACGGAGCGAAACTTTGAATTTCTGTCGTACCTCTGTTTCATCGTATTTTGAGCTGCTTTTCAGTTAGCCTTAGCCAACTGACGTGCCACTTGCAACCTTGAAGAAGGGTTGTAGAGTGTTATGCAGGCGTCTTCTCGCATCCATCCTTCCTTGAACACCCGAAGAGGACCTCGTACATTGTGCCCAAAGATCATAAGAACATAAGAACATAAGAATGGAGGAACGCTGCAGAAGAACTACTGGCCCATACAAGGCAGGTCCTTACCAAAACGACCCCTACTCAAAATCTTCCCAAGATTATCCTCCCGTACCCAATGACACCAATTGATTGGTGTCATTGAACTTCATCTGCCATTTTTCAGACCAAGACATTAATTTGTCCAAATCCTCCTGGAGTTCATTGGAATCCTCTTCAGAATTAATCATACGGCCTATCTTTGTATCATCAGCAAATTTGCTCATGTCACTTGTAATTCCTTCATCAGCTCAAACGAACTGTACCCTGTGGACTCCTGCACAGTTTCTCTCATTGCGAACAGCAACAGAGGCAGTGATTCATCCCAGTCTGTAGGAAAACGCATGCAAGAAATTCTCATCATGGTTTTTAATGTCTAAAGGAATCTTTCTTGGCAAGGCGCCTTGGGACTGAGGATAATAGGCAGGGGATAAGTTGTGAATTACTCCTAGCCTAGTTAATGCTTCCCTAAAAGCTTTGGCCGCAAAAATTAGTACCCTGGTCACTCTGAATAGACTTAGGAATGCCAAAGCATGAAATAAACCTAGTTAATGCCTTAAGGATTGCTTTAGTATTTATACTGCGCATTAGGATTGCCTCTAGATATATAGTTACTTTATCAGTAATAGTAAATAAATACTGGTTTCCAGACTTAGACTTATGTAATGGACCTACACAGTCTATGATTAACTCGGCAAAAGGTTCTCTATCGGCAGGTATTGGATGGAGAGGTGCAGGTTTAATGGAGTGGCCAGGTGTCCCTACTTGCTGACATTCTCTACAACAGCGGATATGATTCTTCACATTTTGCCTTAACTTTGACCAAAAGAATTCATTTGGCCAAAGTTACCAGTCTCAGTGCAGATTAAGAAGTCGTTTTTAATTTCATATTTGATTGGGTGATCTGAGGAGGATTTTCCCATTGTTGCCTGAAAAGCGAAGTTTAATGAAGGGTATTTTCGCTGTTTCTCCCGAAAAGACAGTCCCTTAGGCATGGAAACAGATATCTGGCAATCCTGCAACCCTGGAATAGGAAGGCTTGATCTGGGTCTGTTCACTAAATTTACGAGGCTCTGGCCAGTTTTCCTCATAAAACAAATTGGCGATTCCGAGATCAGAGTCGACCATGGATGGGTTATCATTCTCATCAGATATCCCTTGGGATTTTGCCCGAGTTATGGCCAACATCGGAGGAGAATTAATTATTATAGTTCTGTACACTTAATAGAATTAATGTTATTACCCAGTAATAACACGGCATCCTTCATAGGAAATCCATCAGTAACACCTACAGCCAAATACCCAGTGTAATAATAACTCTGCACATATATTTTGTGTAAAGGGACAGAAAATACTGCTCCTCCAAATGTTTCTAACAAAACTGAGGAGGATAATGAAGTTTGTTAAGAAAGGGGAATCACTCTCTCTCGTATCTCTAAATGTTCATACTTTCATGCTATAATACAGGGCCATCTCGCACTCTACCTTTTTTTGGTTTATTCCCATAGGGATATTACTTATTCTCCCTACTGGGTGGGGTTTAAGTGGGCAGTTTGGTCTCACATGGCCGGGTTTATGGCAAAGAAAACACGTTACTTCGTTTTTAATCTTGGTTCCCTGCTGATGTTGTGGCTTACGCCACTCTGGATACTGACGTCGTGGCTCACCATGTTGAATGGTTTGATGTCGCTCACCAGGTTGACCATGAGTTGAGTATCGTGGATCGCCAGGTAATTTAGTTGGCTGACGTCGTCATTCACCTTCATCATGGCACTTAGTTCTCCAATCAGGAACACTTCTTTGACGATCTCTGCTCATGCCAGGCTGTTGAAGAGAAAAATAAGACCGCTCGGACAAGGAGCGGTTAGTTTCAAAAGTATCAGCCAACCTGGCTGCTTCCAGTGCAGTAGCCAACGAATGATAATTAAGGAAGTTACGAACCTCTGCTCCAACAGATCAGCTGAACTAGGTCACCGAAGTTAGCGACACCACTTGCCTTATACCATTTGGTAAAGACTTTGGTCTGTTGTCTTACAAAGTCGACATAAGACTGACCCAGCTGTCGTCTGCCTAATTTGAACTCCTTCCTGTACTTGGCAGGCGTACACTGATAAGCCCCAAGAACCGTGTTTTTCACCAATCGATAATTATCAAACTCTTCATTCTTTAACACGGATGTAAACTCCTGTGCCTTACCAAACAACGCTGTATGCACCGATGCCGCCCAATTAGCTTCCTGCCACCTTAAGGCTCGAGCCTGGTTTTCAAATGCGTCGAAAAACTGTTCAGGTTCACCTTCAGCAAAACTAGGAACGAGCTGTACTGCCTTTAACAAGCTAAAGTCATTTAATACTTGTGTAAACTGCCTCCTCTCCTTCTCTCTATCAAACTCTTCCTTAGCATTTGCTTGTTGTTCCTTGGGCTGCTCAAGATTGATTTTTGCTAACTCAAGTGCCAATGTAGTGGACTCGCCTTTAGACAACCTTGAGACACCTGTTGTTTCACGAGACTGCTGGTTTGAGTGCACAGGTGTTGCGTCTCTTCTTTTATTCTGCAAGAATCTAAGCAGAGATCTATGACTAACCACTCTTATAGAGGGAGAAATGTCAATCCTGTGTGCCATGGCTGCCTAAGCTTTCAATTATGTACGAATAATGTCACAAAGCTGCACAGCAGTAGTCAATACCAATAGAACGAGCAATTCGCCAAATGCTGTAGAGAAAGTTTGAGCAGGTTTAGTAAAGTGAACTCAGATACCAATCGTCTGACTCGTATTGGTGGCATTAACCCCAACGTAACACACTGTTTGCAATACACGCTCAAGCAACTATGAACAGTACGACTGCACAATCCTCACACACAATAGCACGGCTGACATGCAATAGCAAAGCCAACTACAGAACATTCACTCACAATAGCAAGGCTGACAATAACGGAGCGACTGCAAAGTTGACACTCAATAACCGGAAGCGTTGGCAAAGCTTGACGCAATGCCAAATAGCAAGCTATCTAAACGATAGCTCTAAGTTTCAGCTCTAAGCTCCAGCTCCTGGTAAATCCAGCTCCAGCTCCTGCTCTAAGACCAGCTCCTGGACAGGCTTCCTATATTACGGTTGCAGATAATTAAGGTCTGTTAACCTGGCTGTATGACTGGAGATATTTACAATTATGTACACTATGTACAAGTTTGGAAAATAATAGTATCACGGTGATCAAGAGGCAAGGACAACAGCCAGAAACAGAGACCACCACTTTCAACCAGCAGCTGGATGACAATGACAAGAGTTAATTGTGAGTGCTACCACATCACCTTCGCAATTGTCAGACCCACAATATGATTGGCTGAAGCAAGGTACTGATTTAACGATGGGACCCCCTGAATCGTTAAACCCTTACTACCTGGTTAACTGGTTGTGAGGTAGCCCATATGAGAGTGTGTACATACGCCGAATAAATATAATGTACTCTTTGCATGCCACACTCCCCAAGTGAGGCTTTAGACCACTCGGCCACAGATGACACAACATGCTAGGCAGCCTGTCCACAAGCCATGTTTCTTCCTCTCCCCGGGTCAGAATATACACGAGGAGATTTGAAACCATGCTTGAGGTGCACTGGTGTGCCTGGGGCTAGGAAGAAACATGGTTGTTTAAACTCTGCATCAAACTTTCCCCCCCCGAGGTCTTTGCAGGTACCCTGGTAAATGAAAAAATCTACAACTTGCTGTAAAGCTACCAAAGCAGTGCTGCAGATGATACACAGAGAAGAAAAAAAATTGTATATCTTGCAAAGGTTTTAAGAGTCACTTCGCACTCTCGCCCCATTTCACTTATTTTCCATTATTCTCTATTTCCCCTCTTCTTGCACACACACACACACACACACACACACACACACACACACACACACACACACACACCTTATGTGAATCCAGAATACATTTCATTCTCCTTTTTTAGCAAATCATTTTTAGTTTAGGAATTTACAAATCATCTCGAAAGCTTCTTTTTTCCCCTCTCTTCCTCCTCTTACATCCTTCTCCTGTCTACGTCACCTCCCCTCTTCCCTATCATTATCCTTTACCCTTCCACCAGACCTCCCTAAATAAAAAAAAAAGATATAACACGATACGTTTTCACTTGTTGATATTTTTTTTGTGTCATTGCTGGGAAATGATGGACAATGCTAAAATTTTATCGCCTTATGTTTCTAGACCATCTGGCACATTGGTGGACCATCTGGCACGTTGATAGACCACCTGGCACGTTGGCAGACCCTCTGGCACGTTGGCAAACCATCTGGCAAGTTCTTAGACCATCTGGCTCGTTGCTAGACTGTCTGAAAAATTGCTAGATCATCTGGCACGTTGGTAGACTATCTGGCACGTTGGTAGACCATCTGGTATGTTGGTAGACCATCTGACTCGTTCGTAGACCATCTGGTACGTTTGTAGAGCACCTGGGACGTTCATAGACCATCTGGTACGTTGGTAGACCATCTGGAAGAGTGCTGTACTGTACTGAGTACTATACTATACTGTGCTTTTGCTGTGCTGTTCTCTTCCTGTGCTGTACTTTGCCGTCCTGTGCTGTGTTGTGCTGTACTACACTGTGTTATATTGTATTATGTTGTGTTGTCTGACTCTTACTGGTCTAGCAATTTCCCATGAATATAATAATAATAATAATAATAATAATAATAATAATAATAATAATAATAATAATAATAATAATAATAATAATAATAAAAATAATAAATATTATTATTATTACTATTATTATTATTATCATTATTATTATTATTATTATTATTATTATTATTATTATTATTATCATTATCATCATCATAATAACAATAATAATAATATAGAAATAATAATGAAACATTGCTGTGTTCTCAAGAAGACGAACGAAACATTTTAAAACTAGTTCATCCTTGATAAAAAATTTCCAGAAGCATTGCACAACAGTTTCCGGAAAAACTGTAGTCAGTTAAGAGCTTATAATAATAATAATAATAATAATAATAATAATAATAATAATAATAATAATAATAATAATAATAATAATAATAATAATAATAGTAATAATAATAATAATAATAATAATAATAATAATAATAATAATAATAATTATGATAATAATAATAATAATAATAATAATAATAGTAATAATAATAATAATAATAATAATAATAATAATAATAATAATAATAATAATAATAATAATAATAATAATAATAATAATAATAATAATAATAATAATAATAATAATAGTAATAATAATAATAATAATAATAATAATAATAATAATAATAATAATAATAATGATAATAAAATAGTAAATTAATTACAGTAATGTCTTCAATTACAGATATTATTAAATCATTTAATTAAGTAGGCTTTTTAGTTTAGTTTTCTGAATATTATTAATTAAATATCAAGAGGTAGTTATTCAGTCGTTAATATTGTAGTTAATGAACAGATTTTTTAATATTTATTATTATAAAAGTAATATTAGTCTTTAAAGAGGGTGGAGGGGTAAGCCAGTGGAAGGCCTCGGTCAGATGACCAAAAGCTCCAGCTGTGGGTCATCATATAATTAAGACCCGCGTCAGGAAACATTTGTCCGGTTTCCTTGACCAACGTAACCTAACCTTCAAAATTCTAAGTTCTAACTTTGTGAAAAGGCTTCGTTCAAAATATTTTTTTTTTTTTCGAAATAAATATATTCTCATTTTTATCCCCATCCCCTCTTGTTTCTCTCTTTTTTGCTAGAAAATGAAAAAAGCATGAATGGTGTGGATTTTAATAGGATTTTTTTGAGGTTATTCAAAAATTTTGTAGAGTAGTCCTGTTACACGAGTGAATTAGTACATATTGTTGCAATATATGGAATGTTTTTACTTAGTCTCTAATCGAAGCTAAAATTTTTCACTTAATCTCCAATCGAAGCTAAAAAAAATTCTGTTTATCTCTAACACTGGTCAGCATGACTTTTTTATTGACTCTTTGGTATCTTTTTTGGAATATATATGGCAAATGGTGTTTCATTATGTTATTTATTCATCTCTATCACATCAGGCTGTCAAGTTACAAGGAAACGTTACTTTTCTCTTTTCGTATAACATAAGTATTGCGTAGCCAGAACGGGATACAAGGAGAGGTGGTTGGCTGACCACTTGGGTGCTGCTAATAGGTTGTTACCGGCCTGCAGTACCCTGTGTGACGCCATCATACCCAATGCTGGGGCTGCTGAGCCGGACTCATTCGGTGTTCGACACGGCCTCACTGAGTTCACTTGACAGGTTTACTCAGTTCTGACGGCTTCATTGAGTTCACTGACGGCTTTACTCAGTTCAGCTCACCCGATAGATTACACCGGCTGGAGTTCAAGTAATGGGCTAATTGTTAATATTATCTTTTTTTTTATTAGCACACTGGTCGATTCCCACCAAGGCAGGGTGGCCCGAAAAAGAAAAACTTTCACCAACATTCACTCCATCACTGTCTTGCCAGAAGGGTGCTTTACACTACAGTTTTTAAACTGCAACATTAACACCCCTCCTTCAGAGTGCAGGCACTGTACTTCCCATCTCCAGGACTCAAGTCCGGCCTGCCGGTTTCCCTGAACCCCTTCATAAATGTTACTTTACTCACACTCCAACAGCACGTCGAGTATTCTCCATTCACTCCTAACAAACACGCTCACGCATGCCCACTGGAAGTCCAAGCCCCTCGCACACAAAACCTCCTTTACCCCCTCCCTCCAACCTTTCCTAGGCCGACCCCTACCCCGCCTTCCTTCCAATACAGACTGATACACTTTTGAAGTCATTCTGTTTCGCTTCATTCTCTCTATATGTCCGAATCGCCTCAACAACCCTTCCTCAGCCCTCTGGACAACAGTTTTGGCAATCCCGCACCTTCTAACTTCCAAACTACGAATTCTCTGCATTATATTCGCACCACACATTGCCCTCAGACACGACATCTCCACTGCCTCCAGCCTTCTCCTCATTGCAACATTCAACACCCATGCTTCACACCCATATAAGAGCGTTGGTAAAACTATACTCTCATACATTCCCCTCTTTGCCTCCAAGGACAAAGTTCTTTGTCTCCACAGACTCCTAAGTGCACCACTCACTCTTTTTCCCTCATCAATTCTATGATTCACCTCATCATTCATAGACCCATCCGCTGACACGTCCACTCCCAAATATCTAAATACATTCACCTCCTCCATACTCTCTCCCTCCAATCTGATATCCAGTCTTTCATCGCCTCATCTTTTTGTTATCCTCATAACCTTACTCTTTCCTGTATTCACTTTTAATTTTCTTCTTTTACATACCCTACCAAATTCATCCACCAACCTCTGCAACTTCTCTTCAGAATCTCCCAAGAGCACAGTGTCATCAGCAAAGAGCAACTGTGACAACTCCCACTTTATGTGTGATTCTTTATCTTTTAATTGCCTCCACGCCCTATCTCGTAAAAACTCTTTGCCAGGACAATATAAACACCTCTTTATTGCATTTACTTCTCTTACTGGACAAACCCCATCTATAAATATATTAAACAACCACGTGGTGTAATTATAGGCTTCTTCCTGCGTGCACTCAGTGACATCACACATCGTCACTTTGCCAAGGCCTACTTTTACTGGGAAATAATCTCCCTCGTATTTTACGCAAGCAGGTCTGACGACACAAGGAATGCCTGCGTACAACACCGTAATTCACACAACCACTTGATAAACTACAGAAACTCAAGACTTATACAATACCGAAGAATCCTGGAATCATCACTTATTTCTATATCCGACAACTTCAACCTCTACTTGAGCCTCACTATCCTCGTAAAAACTCTTCACTGCTTTCAGTAACCTACCTCCTATACCATACACCTGCAACATCTGCCACATTGCCTCCCTATCCACCCTGTCATACGCCTTTTCCAAATCCATAAATGCCACAAAAACCTCTTTAGCCTTATCTAAATACTGTTCACTTATATGTTTCACTGTAAACACCTGGTCCACACACCCCCTACCTTTCCTAAAGCCTCCTTGTTCATCTGCTATCCTATTCTCCGTCTTACTCTTAATTCTTTCAATAATAACTCTACCATACACTTTACCAGGTATACTCAACAGACTTATCCCCCTATAATTTTTGCACTCTCTTTTGTCCCCTTTGCCTTTATACAAAGGAACTATGCATGCTCTCTGCCAATCCCTAAGTACCTTACCCTCTTCCATACATTTATAAAATAATAGCACCAACCACTCCAAAACTATATCCCCACCTGCTTTTAACATTTCTATCTTTATCCCATCAATCCCGGCTGCCTTACCCCCTTTCATTTTACCTACTGCCTCACGAACTTCCCCCACACTCACAACTGGCTCTTCCTCACTCCTACAAGATGTTATTCCTCCTTGCCCTATACACGAAATCACAGCTTCCCTATCTTCATCAACATTTAACAATTCCTCAAAATATTCCCTCCATCTTCCCAATACCTCTAACTCTCCATTTAATAACTCTCCTCTCCTATTTTTAACTGACAAATCCATTTATTCTCTAGGCTTCCGTAACTTGTTAATCTCACTCCAAAACTTTTTCTTATTTTCAACAAAATTTGTTGATAACAACTCACCCACTCTCTCATTTGCTCTCTTTTTACATTGCTTCACCACTCTCTTAACCTCTCTGTTTTTCTCCATGTACTCTTCCCTCCTTGCATCACTTCTACTTTGTAAAAACTTCTCATATGCTAACTTTTTCTCCTTTACTTCTCTCTTTACATTATCATTCCACCAATCACTCCTCTTCCCTCCCGCACTCACTTTCCTGTAACCACAAACTTCTGCTGAACACTCTAACACTGCATTTTTAAACCTACCCCATACCTCTTCGACCCCATTGCCTATGCTCTCATTAGCCCATCTGTCCTCCAATAGCTGTTTATATCTTACCCTAACTGCCTCCTCTTTTAGTTTATAAACCTTCACCTCTCTCTTCCCTGATGCTTCTATTCTCCTTTTATCCCATCTACCTTTTACTCTCAGTGTAGCTGCAACTAGAAAGTGATCTGATATATCTGTGTCCCCTCTATAAACATGTACATCCTGAAGTCTACTCAACAGTCTTTTATCTACCAATACATAATCCAACAAACTACTGTCATCTCGCCCTACATCATATCTTGTATTCTTATTTATCCTCTTTTTCTTAAAATATGTATTACCTATAACTAAGCCCCTTTCTATACAAAGTTCAATCAAAGGGCTCCCATTATCATTTACACCTGGCACCCCAAACTTACCTACCACACCCTCTCTAAAAGTTTCTCCTACTTTAGCATTCAGGTCCCCTACCACAATTACTCTCTCACTTGGTTCAAAGGTTCCTATACATTCACTTAACATCTCCCAAAATTTCTCTCTCTCCTCTACATTCCTCTCTTCTCCAGGTGCATACACACTTATTATGACCCACTTTTCGCATCCAACCTTTACCTTAATCCACATAATCCTTGAATTTACACATTCATATTCTCTTTTCTCCATCCATAACTGATCCTGCAACATTATTGCTACCCCTTCCTTAGCTCTAACTCTCTCAGATACTCCAGATTTAATTCCATTTATTTCCCCCCACCGAAACTCCCCTACCCCCTTCAGCTTTGTTTCGCTTAGGGCCAGGACATCCAACTTCTTTTCATTCATAACATCAGCAATCATCTGTTTCTTGTTATCCGCACTACATCCAAGCACATTCAAGCATCCCAGTTTTATAAAGTTTTTCTTCTTCTCTTTTTAGTAAATGTTTTCAGGAGAAGGAGTTACTAGCCCATTGCTCCCGGCATTTTAGTCGCCTCATAAGACACGCATGGCTTGCGGAGGAAAGATTCTTTTCCACTTCTCCATGGACATTAGAAGAAATAAAGAAGAACAAGAGCTATTTAGAAAAAGGAGAAAAACCTAGATGTATATATATATATATATATATATATATATATATATATATATATATATATATATATATATATATATATATATATATATATATATATATATATATATGCATGTGCGTGTCTGTGAAGTGTGACCAAAGTGTAAGTAGGAGTAGCAAGATATCCCTGTTATCTAGCGTGTTTATGAGACAGAAAAAGACACCAGCAATCCTACCATCATGTAAAACAGTTACAGGTTTCTGTTTCACAGTCATCTGGCAGGACGGTAGTACCTCCCTGGGTGGTTGCTGTCTACCAACCTACTACCTGTTAAATGATACCTTAATTCTCTTGTTAAATGATACCTTTATTCTCTACAGGCCGAGTATTGGTTTTGATTACCTTAAAATAGGCTATAAGCTTGATAACCAGAATTGTAATATTGTAATAATAAGTAAATGAGAAAGTGGTAATTTAAAATGCTTACCTTATATTGACTTAAATGTTAAATCCAATATATTTTTTTTATTTTCAGATTATTAATATGTCTAGAAACTGTATAAATTCACAAGACATATTTTGCTATGTCTGCCGGCAATTCATCCCTTCAGATTCCCGGAGCAACATTACTCCTATATTGAAGCGCTGCTACTTTGCTTATTTTTGCTCTAAACTTTGAGACCAGGACAAACTATTTGCATCACACAAAGCTTGCAAGAGTTGCATCAGTAAGCTCCAAATGTGGTCAGCTGGAAAACTTAAATGTCCGCCCTTTGGAGTACCAATGGTATGGCGGGAGCAGATGAACCACCATGATGAATGCTACTTTTGTATAACTAAAGTAACTGGATTCAACAAAAAGACTAAAGATCGCATAATATACCCAAATATTCCTTCAGCAATAAGACCTGTTCCACACTCTGAAGATATTCCTGTACCTGTGCCACCTGAGACATGGTAAATTTCATCCGAGTCTGATACCAGTGATTCTAAAGAGACGGAAGTAGACTATGAACCACCAATAAATGACGATCCCAAACACTTCAACTAAGTTGTGACTTAAAGAGAGACCTTAACCTTCCAAACGAAAGTGCACAGTTACTTGGCTCGAGACTGGAGGAACACAGGCTTCTAGCTCCTGGAACAACATTCGCTTGGTACCGTCATCGTGAAGCGGAATTCACTTAGTTCTTTGACAAACAGGAATCTTTAGTTTTCTGTTCAAATATTTCTGGCCTTATTGAACACGTAGGGATGTCATACAAAGCAGAAGAATGGAGACCCTTTACTGATACTTCTAAAAGAAGTTTAAAGGCTGTACTTCTCTATAATGGCAACACAGCTGCATCTGTGCCAGTTGCCCATAGTGTCCAAATGTCAGAAACTTACGCAAATATGAAGACACTAATATCTGCAATCAAGTACCAGAATCAAAATGTTCTCATTTATGGTGATTTGAAAGTTATTGCTCTCCTTCTAAGTATTCAAGGCGGATACAACAAGTATCCCTGTTTTCTGTGTCTTTGGGATAGTAGGGCAGACAGCCAGCACTCTGAACAAAAAGACTGGCCACCAAGAACCAGCTTCTTACTCGGAAATCACAACGTGAAAACTGTGCCACTAGTTGACCCCAAGAAAATTCTGCTGCCACCACTCCACATCAAATTAGGGCTTATGAAAAATTTTGTTAACGCCTTGAACAAGAATGGAACTGCTTTCAAGTACCTGGAGTCAAAGTTTCCTCGTATAAGTGAACGCAAGCTAAAGGCAGGAATTTTTTGCTGGCCTTCAGATTCGGGAATTGATGAAGGACAAGCATTTTCATGAAGCATTAGCAGGTGTCGAGGTGAATACCTGGTTTTCATTCAAGCAGATTGTCCACAACTTCCTGGGAAACAGGCGCTCCCCTAAATATGAAAAAAATTATCCAAGACCTGATTTCAAGTTTCCAAGAACTTGGATCTAGAATGGTGTGAAGATGCACTTTTTGCACTCACATCTTGACTATTTTCCCAACAGTTGTGGGGACTACAGTGAAGAGTAAGGAGAGCAGTTCCATTAGGATATTTGCACCATGGAAACTCAATACCAGGGCAAATAGAATGTCAGCATGATGGCAGATTACTGCTGGTCATTGAAACGTAATGGTCTCGATGCACAGCACAAGGGAAAATCAAAGCAGTCCTCCTTCCTTTGATTCAGTATATAGGCTAACCATTAGGAACATATTTTTTTAATAAAATCATTTGATTTGATTCATGTTGATTTGGAATTCATATGTTCTTAAAACTAACAGAATGTGTTTTTCCATCATTAATTTTCCATCATTAATTTGTATTTTATTCAAAATCCTTTCGTGATATATAGCAAAATGGTTCAGATATTTACAATCAGCAGCCCAAGAATATGTAAGATCGCAACCATGAATAAAAATAAAGATTAAAAACATTCCGAAGGTAGACCAATGTAATCAAAGCCAGAAACTCAAATTTTTCACAAGGTCAGATGCCATTAAAATTAAGATATTTTTGGCTTAAAAAACCTTAGAGTAAGAGCGCCTAAGCATATATTTTATTGAACTCTTCATATTTAACTTTAAACAAAATTTTAGTGAAATAATATATTGTATATATAAACGATAAAGTTGTATCATGGGGAGGAGGGCAATAATTGAAGTTCCGTGAGTGATTGTGTTCATGGAGATGATTGCTCGCGTTCTCTGGCCTGGCTCTGTGGCGTCTTCATTTGGGTAGTCCTCCTTTTAATGTGCTGTCAGCCAGTAAACAGATGAGCGACAAAATTCTGGTGAATATCCCCAACCTCTGTGTAGAAGAGGAATAAGTGAGATGCCTTTTCTGTTGGATTCCAACTAAATGACTTCCTGCTCCCCAATCATTGCTTTATCCAGAAGAAAGATAGGGAAAAACCAGGAGAAAATGGGTTAAAATACTCTTGAATGGCTGTTAACACGAGCCTTGGTCATGCACCGGGCCCAGGGGGCGTTGATCCCCGGAACTCCCACAAGTTAGACTCCTAATAACATCATGATTCGTTTTACTCGATTAAATGCATATTTGGAGTTAGACTGTAATACATCCCTATGCTAATATTAATGGTACACAATACTGGTAAACGAATGAAGCATAACTTTACAAATCTTTGAGGACAGTTGTGCTGTAGAGGTATTACGGACACATGTATTAATGGCCTGTTGACCTGGTCGTAATGGGTTGCAGGAAAACAAACTCAACAGAATATTTAACTTATATTTTCCTTCACCAAATGTTTATAAACAGATATGTAGACTTATTTACGTATCTGTGATAAAGGCAAAGACAGAAGCCTATGAAAGAGCACCGTGCTTCAACCAGCTAGAGGCGAGTCTGGCAAGTGCTGACTAGGAGTGAACCACGTCACCTCAGCATTTGGCAGGCTCGTCTATGATTGGTCAGTGAACCAAGGTACTGATTTAACGATGGGTACCCTTACCATTCAACCCTTAGCACCTAGTTCGCTGGTTGGGAGGCAGCCTATATGGGAGTGTGTACATACGCTGAATAAACTGTAACATACTCTTTGCATGCCACAAGAGGTCTGAGAAAAGCTCAGGCCTCAGACCTCTGCTCAGAGGTCTGCTCATACCTCTGCAACACAACTGTCCTCAAAGATTTATTAAGTTATACCATGAATTAAGGAAAGATCCGAGACTTCACCTTACGAAACAGACAAAGCAAATGTGATAGTAATTTTGGACAAGGTAGAATACAGTGGAAAAATGAACATGTTATTAGAAGACGGAAGAACTTACGTGCCTCTTGAAGGTTCGGTCTACTCTACAGGCTTTCGTTTCCTAAAGACTATCATCAGAGATTAAAGGAACTATGCATAGAGGAAGCGTAGTAGGAAGAGAAAGAGAGACGGAAGGAGAAAGGGACGAAGGGAGGGAATGAGAGAGAAAGAGGATAGAGAAGCCCTGTCAAGTCAGTTGAGTTTCCCTTGGCTCTTTAAAATTACTTTTAACCTCAAAAAATAAAAATGATTTACGGAGCCGTGAGGAAAATTACTAAGATAAAGAAATACTGTCCAAGTTTGTGTGTGCTGTCAGAGTGACATTATGAATCACAGTGCCAGTGCTGTAAGTCATCCCTTCCACGCTCTCTACCACCACAGTTACTGAAACTAGTGCCAGACACCACCCACTCAGTGTCGGCCTCCACCCACTCAGTGCCAGCCTCCACCACACACTCAGTGCCACCCTCCACCCACTCAATTTCGGCCTCCACCCTCTTAATACCAGCCTCCACCCTCTCAGTACCAGCCTCCACACCATTCAGTGCCAGCCTCCACCACCCACTCAGTGTCAGCCTCCACCACCCACTCAGTGCCAGCCTCCACCACACACTCAGTGCCACCCTCCACCCACTCAATTTCGGCCTCCACCCTCTTAATACCAGCCTCCACCCTCTCAGTACCAGCCTCCACACCATTCAGTGCCAGCCTCCACCCTCTCAGTGCCAGCCTCCACCACCCATTCAGTGCCAGTCTCCACCAACTCAGTGCTAGCCTCCCCACCCACTCAGTGCCACCCTCCACCCACTCAATGTCGGCCTCCACCCTCTTAATGCCAGCCTCCACCCTCTCAGTGCCAGCCTCCACACCACTCAGTGCCAGCCTCCACCCAGTCAGTGCCAACTTCCACCCTCTCAGTGCCAGCTTTCACCCTCTCAGTGCCAGCCTCCACCCACTCAATGTCGGCCTCCACCCTCTTAATGCCAGCCTCCACCCTCTCAGTGCCAGCCTCCACACCACTCAGTGCCAGCCTCCACCCAGTCAGTGCCAACTTCCACCCTCTCAGTGCCAACTTCCATCCTCTCAGTGCCAGCTTTCACCCTCTCAGTGCCAGCTTTCACCCTCTCAGTGCCAGCCTCCACCCACTCAATGTCGGCCTCCACCCTCTTAATGCCAGCCTCCACCCTCTCAGTGCCAGCCTCCACACCACTCAGTGCCAGCCTCCACCCAGTCAGTGCCAACTTCCACCCTCTCAGTGCCAACTTCCATCCTCTCAGTGCCAGCTTTCACCCTCTCAGTGCCAGCTTTCACCCTCTCAGTGCCAGCTTTCAGCAGGAAAATTATGAAGTCCTCAACAATTCACAACAATAAAATTGTTGTACAAATCAACAATTTTTCAGAGAGAAAAAAAATACAATCCATGTTTTAAAAAATACAGAATTATTCTCATACACATTTTCACAAAAGATATATATTTATGTATTCATTTATGTATTTATTAATTTATATACCTGTGAATATATTTATTTATACACGAAGGCCAAAAGGTATTTGGGAAAAATTGAAACACTTCACTTTTAGAAATTTTAATACAGAAATATTAAAACTGGTGAAAATATTAACTACAGGTGGAAGAAATGTAATAATAATAATAGGGGAAGACAGTAGTTATAATAAGGGAGAAAATAATATTAAAAAATACCACTAATAATGATAATAATGTGGGAAGAAATGATAATAATGTGGGAAGAAATGATAATAATGTGGGAAGAAATTATAATAATGTGGGAAGAAATGATAATAATGTGGGAAGAAATTATAATAATGTGGGAAGAAATTATAATAATGTGGGAAGAAATTATAATAATGTGGGAAGAAATTAAACATTGTTGAAGAAAGCATTAATAAAGAAAATTAATAAAAGATGAATAAAATAATGGAAGGTGAAGAAATTTATAGTAAAGAAGACAATAATAAGTAAACGAAAGAATTGTAGGTAAAGAAGACATAAGAAAAAAAGTAGGTGAAAAAAACTAATAATGAAAATTAAAGAAAGAGAATAAATGGTGAAAAAAAGTAATAGTGCTAGACCAGATATAACAATAGTAATAGTAATAATAATAATAATAGTAATAATAATAATAATAACAATAATAATAATAATAATAATAATAATAATAATAATAATGTTAATAATAATGGTACATAGTTGTACAAGGTATTATACTAGTTGGTTGTACATGTCAAAATCGCCTTGTATACAGAGCATTACGGGCAGGCTTAAAATTAACTTAAGATTAACTAAGCTATAATAGATTCAGTGGTAAAAATTGTAGTTAACAATTTGAAGTACAACTGGATATTTTAAACTATGAAAATTGAACATTTCAATTTTGAATCATTATAGTTGTACAAATTTATAGCATTACAATGTATAATATAACAAAATGATCAATTTACTATATGTAGTCGTACAATTTAATAATCAGATCAAATCGAATAGAATCAATGATCTATAGTGCAGAAACAGTTCGTTTGGTCATTAGATAAATTACTGTGTATTCTAGAGAATGGATTATTCTTTTAGGTAATCCAATTAGAAATGTATTTTCATGGGGTCACGGGTTATACATTTATGAAACATAAGTTATTCAATATTTATTGATTTTTGAGCATTTAAATATGGGGTTCTGAGGCTAGGGGAGTAACACAGTGTGTAATATTTTGAGACAGTAAAAAGTAATTTGTTAATGTTGTAGTTTTGGGTGAGTAAGTGGTTTTTAAGCTGAGTCTTAAATTGGTAAACAGTGTTTCTTTGGTATTCACAGGTAATGAATTCCAATTTTTTGGGCCTTTTATGTGCATTGAGTTTTTACATAGCGTGAGATGGACACGGGGAACATCAAAGAGTGATCTGTGTCTTGTGTTATGGTCGTGTATTCTGTTGAGGTTGGTAAGGAGAAGTTTGAGGGGAGGGTTTATATCCGAGTTTAATGTTCTATGTATGTAGTAGGCACAATAATAAGTATGGATGTTTTGTACGGTGAGTAAGTTTAGACTTTCGAATATTGCCTGGAGATGGAATTTGTAATCATTTTGGCTGCAGCCTTTTGCTGGGTAATTAATGGTCTGAGATGATTTATTGTTGTTGAGCCCCATGCACAGATTCCATAGGTGAGATAAGGAAAAATGAAAGAGTGATACACGGCAAGGAGTGCTGATTGTGGAACATAGTACCGTATCTTCGATAGTATGCCTACGGGCTTGGAGATTTTCTTGGAAATTTGTTGTACATGTGTCTGAAATTTGAGTCTATTATCAAGGTGGATTCCTAAGAATTTTTCCTCTGTGAGCTTTGTGACAGACGGACCGTTTATCGTTATGTTAAGTGGAACATTTATGGTTCTGTTCCCAAACTGAATGAAGTAGGCTTTGTCAATATTGAGAGTAAGCTTGTTAATCATCATCCGGGTAGATATTTTCTGCAATTCAACATTTACAGTATTGGCTAGTATGACTGGGCTTGTGTGAGAGAAGACGTATGTAGTGTCATCTGCAAACAGTGTGGGTTTGAGTAGTTTAGATGCATTTGGTAGGTCGTTTATGTAAATGAGAAAGAGAAGTAGGCCAAGGACACTTCCCTGTGGGACACCAACTGTAATTGGTTGTGTGGAAGAGTTTGCTCCATTTGTGTATACATATTGGCTTCTGTTGTTAAGGTATGACTTTAAGTAGTTGAGGGAGTGCTCTCTTATACCATAGTGTGATAAATTTATGTGCAACAAATCATGGTCAACTGTATCAAAAGCTTTACGTAAATCAATGAAGATCCCCCAGTGGGACTTTTTTTTTCTCGAGTGCAGTGTATATTTGTTCTAGCATGTGTATAATAGCATCATTCGTATTTTTATTAGGCCTGAACCCAATCTGACAAGGGTTGAGTATGTTGTGGGAGATGAGGTAGAAACAGATTTGTCTATGAATTAATTTTTCAAAGATTTTAGAGAGAAGGGGTAAGCTGGATATTGCCTATAGTAACAATAAGAATAATAATATTACTACTACTACTACTACTAATAATAATAAAATAATAATAATAATAATAATAATAATAATAATAATAATAATAATAATAATTATAACAATAATAGTAAAAACATTTCCTCCCAGGGTTGATGACTACCTCGATGCCGCTGATGATGGGCTCTTGATCCAGAGAAGTCGAACTGGCATCTCCTTGCCCTCCATCTTCCCATCCCTTTTTCTCGGCTCGAACCTGGCTAATACCACCTGCTCCCGGTACCCAGGCAGTGTAGGGCGCCAGTGGACGGGTTGTGGTGCTGCGCTTAAAAGTGGAAATCTGATTTAAAAAAAATTGAGTTTAGCCACTTGTGATGTGAGCTTTAAAGCTTGAAGCTTTGAAGCTTTAAGCTCTAAAGCTTGAAGCTTTGAAGATTAAAATTCTAAAGCTTGAAGCTTTCTGTTCCTTTGATGTTGTTAACCTAAATAATAAAGATACGGTGTGGTCAGTAACCATCACACTGAGAATGGTCAGTAACCATCACACTGAGAATGGTCAGTAACCATCACACTGAGAATGGTCAGTAACCATCACACTGAGAATTATCAGTAACCATCACACTGAGAATGGTCAGTAACCATCACACTGAGAATGGTCAGTAACCATCACACTGAGGATGATCAGTAACCATCACACTGAGAATGGTCAGTAACCATCACACTGAGAATGGTCAGTAACCATCACACTGAGAATGGTCAGTAACCATCACACTGAGAATGATCAGTAACCATCACACTGAGAATGGTCAGTAACCATCACACTGAGAATGGTCAGTAACCATCACACTGAGAATGGTCAGTAACCATCACACTGAGAATGTTCAGTAACCATCACACTGAGAATGATCAGAAACCATCACACTGAGAATGGTCAGTAACCATCACACTGAGAATGATCAGTAACCATCACACTGAGAATGATCAGAAACCATCACACTGAGAATGGTCAGTAACCATCACAATGAGAATGGTCAGTAACCATCACATTGAGAATGATCAGAAACCATCACACTGAGAATGGTCAGTAACCATCACACTGAGAATGATCAGTAACCATCACACTGAGAATGGTCAGTAACCATCACACTGAGAATGGTCAGTAACCATCACACTGAGAATGGTCAGTAACCATCACACTGAGAATGATCAGTAACCATCACACTGAGAATGGTCAGTAACCATCACACTGAGAATGGTCAGTAACCATCACACTGAGAATGATCAGTAACCATCACACTGAGAATGGTCAGTAACCATCACACTGAGAATGGTCAGTAACCATCACACTGAGAATGATCAGTAACCATCACACTGAGAATGGTCAGTAACCATCACACTGAGAATGATCAGTAACCATCACACTGAGAATGAACAGTAACCATCACACTGAGAATGGTCAGTAACCATCACACTGAGAATGGTCAGTAACCATCACACTGAGAATGGTCAGTAACCATCACACTGAGAATGGTCAGTAACCATCACACTGAGAATGGTCAGTAACCATCACACTGAGAATGGTCAGTAACCATCACACTGAGAATGGTCAGTAACCATCACACTGAGAATGGTCAGTAACCATCACACTGAGAATGGTCAGTAACCATCACACTGAGAATGATCAGTAACCATCACACTGAGAATGGTCAGTAACCATCACACTGAGAATGATCAGTAACCATCACACTGAGAATGGTCAGTAACCATCACACTGAGAATGGTCAGTAACCATCACACTGAGAATGATCAGTAACCATCACACTGAGAATGATCAGTAACCATCACACTGAGAATGATCAGTAACCATCACACTGAGAATGATCAGTAACCATCACACTGAGAATGGTCAGTAACCATCACACTGAGAATGGTCAGTAACCATCACACTGAGAATGGTCAGTAACCATCACACTGAGAATGGTCAGTAACCATCACACTGAGAATGATCAGTAACCATCACACTGAGAATGTTCAGTAACCATCACACTGAGAATGATCAGAAACCATCACACTGAGAATGGTCAGTAACCATCACACTGAGAATGATCAGAAACCATCACACTGAGAATGGTCAGTAACCATCACACTGAGAATGATCAGTAACCATCACACTGAGAATGGTCAGTAACCATCACACTGAGAATGATCAGTAACCATCACACTGAGAATGGTCACTAACCATCACACTGAGAATGGTCAGTAACCATCACACTGAGAATGGTCAGTAACCATCACACTGAGAATGGTCAGTAACCATCACACTGAGAATGGTCAGTAACCATCACACTGAGAATGGTCAGTAACCATCACACTGAGAATGGTCAGTAACCATCACACTGAGAATGGTCAGTAACCATCACACTGAGAATGATCAGTAACCATCACACTGAGAATGGTCAGTAACCATCACACTGAGAATGATCAGTAACCATCACACTGAGAATGGTCAGTAATCATCACACTGAGAATGGTCAGTAACCATCACACTGAGAATGGTCAGTAACCATCACACTGAGAATGGTCAGTAACCGTCACACTGAGAATGGTCAGTAACCATCACACTGAGAATGATCAGTAACCATCACACTGAGAATGGTCAGTAACCATCACACTGAGAATGATCAGAAACCATCACACTGAGAATGGTCAGTAACCATCACACTGAGAATGGTCAGTAACCATCACACTGAGAATGATCAGAAACCATCACACTGAGAATGGTCAGTAACCATCACACTGAGAATGGTCAGTAACCATCACACTGAGAATGGTCAGTAACCATCACACTGAGAATGGTCAGTAACCATCACACTGAGAATGGTCAGTAACCATCACACTGAGAATGGTCAGTAACCATCACACTGAGAATGATCAGTAACCATCACACTGAGAATGATCAGTAACCATCACACTGAGAATGGTCAGTAACCATCACACTGAGAATGATCAGAAACCATCACACTGAGAATGGTCAGAAACCATCACACTGAGAATGGTCAGTAACCATCACACTGAGAATGGTCAGTAACCATCACACTGAGAATGATCAGTAACCATCACACTGAGAATGGTCAGTAACCATCACACTGAGAATGGTCAGTAACCATCACACTGAGAATGATCAGAAACCATCACACTGAGAATGGTCAGAAACCATCACACTGAGAATGGTCAGTAACCATCACACTGAGAATGATCAGTAACCATCACACTGAGAATGATCAGAAACCATCACACTGAGAATGATCAGTAACCATCACACTGAGAATGGTCAGTAACCATCACACTGAGAATGGTCAGTAACCATCACACTGAGAATGATCAGTAACCATCACACTGAGAATGATCAGAAACCATCACACTGAGAATGGTCAGTAACCATCACACTGAGAATGGTCAGTAACCATCACACTGAGAATGATCAGTAACCATCACACTGAGAATGATCAGAAACCATCACACTGAGAATGGTCAGTAACCATCACACTGAGAATGGTCAGTAACCATCACACTGAGAATGGTCAGTAACCATCACACTGAGAATGGTCAGTAACCATCACACTGAGAATGATCAGAAACCATCACACTGAGAATGGTCAGTAACCATCACACTGAGAATGGTCAGTAACCATCACACTGAGAATGGTCAGTAACCATCACACTGAGAATGATCAGAAACCATCACACTGAGAATGGTCAGTAACCATCACACTGAGAATGGTCAGTAACCATCACACTGAGAATGATCAGAAACTATCACACTGAGAATGGTCAGTAACCATCACACTGAGAATGGTCAGTAACCATCACACTGAGAATGATCAGTAACCATCACACTGAGAATGGTCAGTAACCATCACACTGAGAATGATCAGAAACCATCACACTGAGAATGGTCAGTAACCATCACACTGAGAATGGTCAGTAACCATCACACTGAGAATGATCAGTAACCATCACACTGAGAATGGTCAGTAACCATCACACTGAGAATGATCAGAAACCATCACACTGAGAATGGTCAGTAACCATCACGCTGAGAATGGTCAGTAACCATCACACTGAGAATGATCAGTAACCATCACACTGAGAATGGTCAGTAACCATCACACTGAGAATGATCAGTAACCATCACACTGAGAATGATCAGAAACCATCACACTGAGAATGGTCAGTAACCATCACACTGAGAATGGTCAGTAACCATCACACTGAGAATGATCAGTAACCATCACACTGAAAATGGTCAGTAACCATCACACTGAGAATGGTCAGTAACCATCACACTGAGAATGATCAGTAACCATCACACTGAGAATGATCAGTAACCATCACACTGAGAATGGTCAGTAACCATCACACTGAGAATGATCAGAAACCATCACACTGAGAATGGTCAGTAACCATCACACTGAGAATGGTCAGTAACCATCACACTGAGAATGATCAGTAACCATCACACTGAGAATGATCAGAAACCATCACACTGAGAATGGTCAGTAACCATCACACTGAGAATGGTCAGTAACCATCACACTGAGAATGGTCAGTAACCATCACACTGAGAATGGTCAGTAACCATCACACTGAGAATGATCAGAAACCATCACACTGAGAATGGTCAGTAACCATCACACTGAGAATGATCAGTAACCATCACACTGAGAATGGTCAGTAACCATCACACTGAGAATGGTCAGTAACCATCACACTGAGAATGGTCAGTAACCATCACACTGAGAATGATCAGTAACCATCACACTGAGAATGATCAGAAACCATCACACTGAGAATGGTCAGTAACCATCACACTGAGAATGATCAGTAACCATCACATTGAGAATGATCAGTAACCATCACACTGAGAATGATCAGTAACCATCACACTGAGAATGGTCAGTAACCATCACACTGAGAATGATCAGAAACCATCACACTGAGAATGGTCAGTAACCATCACACTGAGAATGATCAGAAACCATCACACTGAGAATGGTCAGTAACCATCACACTGAGAATGGTCAGTAACCATCACACTGAGAATGGTCAGTAACCATCACACTGAGAATGGTCAGTAACCATCACACTGAGAATGATCAGTAACCATCACACTGAGAATGGTCAGTAACCATCACACTGAGAATGGTCAGTAACCATCACACTGAGAATGATCAGAAACCATCACACTGAGAATGGTCAGTAACCATCACACTGAGAATGGTGAGTAACCATCACACTGAGAATGATCAGTAACCATCACACTGAGAATGGTCAGTAACCATCACACTGAGAATGATCAGTAACCATCACACTGAGAATGGTCAGTAACCATCACACTGAGAATGGTCAGTAACCATCACACTGAGAATGATCAGTAACCATCACACTGAGAATGGTCAGTAACCATCACACTGAGAATGGTAAGTAACCATCACACTGAGAATGGTCAGTAACCATCACACTGAGAATGGTCAGTAACCATCACACTGAGAATGGTCAGTAACCATCACACTGAGAATGGTCAGTAACCATCACACTGAGAATGGTCAGTAACCATCACACTGAGAATGGTCAGTAACCATCACACTGAGAATGGTCAGTAACCATCACACTGAGAATGATCAGTAACCATCACACTGAGAATGGTCAGTAACCATCACACTGAGAATGATCAGTAACCATCACACTGAGAATGGTCAGTAACCATCACACTGAGAATGGTCAGTAACCATCACACTGAGAATGATCAGTAACCATCACACTGAGAATGGTCAGTAACCATCACTCTGAGAATGATCAGTAACCATCACACTGAGAATGGTCAGTAACCTTCACACTGAGAATGATCAGTAACCATCACACTGAGAATGGTCAGTAACCATCACACTGAGAATGATCAGAAACCATCACACTGAGAATGGTCAGTAACCATCACACTGAGAATGGTCAGTAACCATCACACTGAGAATGATCAGTAACCATCACACTGAGAATGGTCAGTAACCATCACACTGAGAATGATCAGAAACCATCACACTGAGAATGGTCAGTAACCATCACGCTGAGAATGGTCAGTAACCATCACACTGAGAATGGTCAGTAACCATCACACTGAGAATGATCAGTAACCATCACACTGAGAATGGTCAGTAACCATCACACTGAGAATGGTCAGTAACCATCACACTGAGAATGGTCAGTAACCATCACACTGAGAATGATCAGTAACCATCACACTGAGAATGGTCAGTAACCATCACACTGAGAATGATCAGAAACCATCACACTGAGAATGGTCAGTAACCATCACACTGAGAATGGTCAGTAACCATCACACTGAGAATGATCAGTAACCATCACACTGAGAATGATCAGAAACCATCACACTGAGAATGGTCAGTAACCATCACACTGAGAATGGTCAGTAACCATCACACTGAGAATGGTCAGTAACCATCACACTGAGAATGGTCAGTAACCATCACACTGAGAATGATCAGAAACCATCACACTGAGAATGGTCAGTAACCATCACACTGAGAATGATCAGTAACCATCACACTGAGAATGGTCAGTAACCATCACACTGAGAATGGTCAGTAACCATCACACTGAGAATGGTCAGTAACCATCACACTGAGAATGATCAGTAACCATCACACTGAGAATGATCAGAAACCATCACACTGAGAATGGTCAGTAACCATCACACTGAGAATGATCAGTAACCATCACACTGAGAATGATCAGTAACCATCACACTGAGAATGGTCAGTAACCGTCACACTGAGAATGGTCAGTAACCATCACACTGAGAATGGTCAGTAACCATCACACTGAGAATGATCAGTAACCATCACACTGAGAATGGTCAGTAACCATCACACTGAGAATGATCAGTAACCATCACACTGAGAATGGTCAGTAACCATCACACTGAGAATGGTCAGTAACCATCACACTGAGAATGGTCAGTAACCATCACACTGAGAATGATCAGTAACCATCACACTGAGAATGGTCAGTAACCATCACACTGAGAATGGTCAGTAAACATCACACTGAGAATGGTCAGTAACCATCACACTGAGAATGATCAGTAACCATCACACTGAGAATGGTCAGTAACCATCACACTGAGAATGGTCAGTAACCATCACACTGAGAATGATCAGTAACCATCACACTGAGAATGGTCAGTAACCATCACACTGAGAATGGTCAGTAACCATCACACTGAGAATGGTCAGTAACCATCACACTGAGAATGATCAGTAACCATCACACTGAGAAGGATCAGTAACCATCACACTGAGAATGATCAGTAACCATCACACTGAGAATGATCAGTAACCATCACACTGAGAATGGTCAGAAACCATCACACTGAGAATGGTCAGTAACCATCACACTGAGAATGGTCAGTAACCATCACACTGAGAATGATCAGTAACCATCACACTGAGAATGGTCAGTAACCATCACACTGAGAATGGTCAGTAACCATCACACTGAGAATGGTCAGTAACCATCACACTGAGAATGATCAGTAACCATCACACTGAGAATGATCAGTAACCATCACACTGAGAATGATCAGTAACCATCACACTGAGAATGGTCAGTAACCATCACACTGAGAATGGTCAGTAACCATCACACTGAGAATGGTCAGTAACCATCACACTGAGAATGGTCAGTAACCATCACACTGAGAATGATCAGTAACCATCACACTGAGAATGGTCAGTAACCATCACACTGAGAATGGTCAGTAACCATCACACTGAGAATGGTCAGTAACCATCACACTGAGAATGATCAGTAACCATCACACTGAGAATGATCAGTAACCATCACACTGAGAATGATCAGTAACCATCACACTGAGAATGGTCAGTAACCATCACACTGAGAATGATCAGAAACCATCACACTGAGAATGGTCAGTAACCATCACACTGAGAATGATCAGAAACCATCACACTGAGAATGGTCAGTAACCATCACACTGAGAATGGTCAGTAACCATCACACTGAGAATGATCAGTAACCATCACACTGAGAATGGTCAGTAACCATCACACTGAGAATGATCAGTAACCATCACACTGAGAATGGTCAGTAACCATCACACTGAGAATGGTCAGTAACCATCACACTGAGAATGATCAGAAACCATCACACTGAGAATGGTCAGTAACCATCACACTGAGAATGGTCAGTAACCATCACACTGAGAATGATCAGTAACCATCACACTGAGAATGGTCAGTAACCATCACACTGAGAATGATCAGTAACCATCACACTGAGAATGGTCAGTAACCATCACACTGAGAATGGTCAGTAACCATCACACTGAGAATGATCAGTAACCATCACACTGAGAATGGTCAGTAACCATCACACTGAGAATGGTCAGTAACCATCACACTGAGAATCGTCAGTAACCATCACACTGAGAATGGTCAGTAACCATCACACTGAGAATGGTCAGTAACCATCACACTGAGAATGGTCAGTAACCATCACACTGAGAATGGTCAGTAACCATCACACTGAGAATGGTCAGTAACCATCACACTGAGACTGGTCAGTAACCATCACACTGAGAATGATCAGTAACCATCACACTGAGAATGGTCAGTAACCATCACACTGAGAATGATCAGTAACCATCACACTGAGAATGGTCAGTAACCATCACACTGAGAATGGTCAGTAACCCTCACACTGAGAATGATCAGTAACCATCACACTGAGAATGGTCAGTAACCATCACTCTGAGAATGATCAGTAACCATCACACTGAGAATGGTCAGTAACCATCACACTGAGAATGATCAGTGACCATCACACTGAGAATGATCAGTAACCATCACACTGAGAATGATCAGAAACCATCACACTGAGAATGGTCAGTAACCATCACACTGAGAATGGTCAGTAACCATCACACTGAGAATGGTCAGTAACCATCACACTGAGAATGGTCAGTAACCATCACACTGAGAATGATCAGTAACCATCACACTGAGAATGGTCAGTAACCATCACACTTAGAATGATCAGTAACCATCACACTGAGAATGGTCAGTAACCATCACACTGAGAATGATCAGAAACCATCACACTGAGAATGGTCAGTAACCATCACACTGAGAATGATCAGTAACGATCACACTGAGAATGGTCAGTAACCATCACACTGAGAATGATCAGTAACCATCACACTGAGAATGATCAGTAACCATCACACTGAGAATGGTCAGTAACCATCACACTGAGAATGGTCAGTAACCATCACACTGAGAATGATCAGTAACCATCACACTGAGAATGATCAGTAACCATCACACTGAGAATGATCAGTAACCATCACACTGAGAATGGTCAGTAACCATCACACTGAGAATGGTCAGTAACCATCACACTGAGAATGATCAGTAACCATCACACTGAGAATGATCAGTAACCATCACACTGAGAATTATCAGTAACCATCACACTGAGAATGATCAGTAACCATCACACTGAGAATGGTCAGTAACCATCACACTGAGAATGATCAGTAACCATCACACTGAGAATGATCAGTAACCATCACACTGAGAATGATCAGTAACCATCACACTGAGAATGGTCAGTAACCATCACACTGAGAATGGTCAGTAACCATCACACTGAGAATGATCAGAAACCATCACACTGAGAATGGTCAGTAACCATCACACTGAGAATGGTCAGTAACCATCACACTGAGAATGGTCAGTAACCATCACACGGAGAATGATCAGTAACCATCACACTGAGAATGATCAGAAACCATCACACTGAGAATGGTCAGTAACCATCACACTGAGAATGGTCAGTAACCATCACACTGAGAATGATCAGTAACCATCACACTGAGAATGATCAGTAACCATCACACTGAGAATGATCAGTAACCATCACACTGAGAATGGTCAGTAACCATCACACTGAGAATGATCAGAAACCATCACACTGAGAATGGTCAGTAACCATCACACTGAGAATGATCAGAAACCATCACACTGAGAATGGTCAGTAACCATCACACTGAGAATGGTCAGTAACCATCACACTGAGAATGATCAGTAACCATCACACTGAGAATGGTCAGTAACCATCACACTGAGAATGATCAGTAACCATCACACTGAGAATGATCAGTAACCATCACACTGAGAATGATCAGTAACCATCACACTGAGAATGATCAGTAACCATCACACTGAGAATGATCAGTAACCATCACACTGAGAATGATCAGTAACCATCACACTGAGAATGGTCAGTAACCATCACACTGAGAATGGTCAGTAACCATCACACTGAGAATGGTCAGTAACCATCACACAGAGAATGGTCAGTAACCATCACACTGAGAATGGTCAGTAACCATCACACTGAGAATGGTCAGTAACCATCACACTGAGAATGGTCAGTAACCATCACACTGAGAATGGTCAGTAACCATCACACTGAGAATGATCAGTAACCATCACACTGAGAATGGTCAGTAACCATCACACTGAGAATGATCAGTAACCATCACACTGAGAATGGTCAGTAACCATCACACTGAGAATGGTCAGTAACCATCACACTGAGAATGATCAGTAACCATCACACTGAGAATGGTCAGTAACCCTCACTCTGAGAATGATCAGTAACCATCACACTGAGAATGGTCAGTAACCATCACACTGAGAATGATCAGTAACCATCACACTGAGAATGATCAGTAACCATCACACTGAGAATGATCAGAAACCATCACACTGAGAAGGGTCAGTAACCATCACACTGAGAATGGTCAGTAACCATCACACTGAGAATGGTCAGTAACCATCACACTGAGAATGGTCAGTAACCATCACACTGAGAATGATCAGTAACCATCACACTGAGAATGGTCAGTAACCATCACACTGAGAATGATCAGTAACCATCACACTGAGAATGGTCAGTAACCATCACTCTGAGAATGATCAGAAACCATCACACTGAGAATGGTCAGTAACCATCACACTGAGAATGATCAGTAACCATCACACTGAGAATGGTCAGTAACCATCACACTGAGAATGATCAGTAACCATCACACTGAGAATGATCAGAAACCATCACACTGAGAATGGTCAGTAACCATCACACTGAGAATGGTCAGTAACCATCACACTGAGAATGATCAGTAACCATCACACTGAGAATGATCAGAAACCATCACACTGAGAATGGTCAGTAACCATCACACTGAGAATGGTCAGTAACCATCACATTGAGAATGATCAGAAACCATCACACTGAGAATGGTCAGTAACCATCACACTGAGAATGATCAGAAACCATCACACTGAGAATGGTCAGTAACCATCACACTGAGAATGGTCAGTAACCATCACACTGAGAATGATCAGAAACCATCACACTGAGAATGGTCAGTAACCATCACACTGAGAATGGTCAGTAACCATCACACTGAGAATGATCAGTAACCATCACACTGAGAATGGTCAGTAACCATCACACTTAGAATGATCAGTAACCATCACACTGAGAATGGTCAGTAACCATCACACTGAGAATGATCAGAAACCATCACACTGAGAATGGTCAGTAACCATCACACTGAGAATGATCAGTAACGATCACACTGAGAATGGTCAGTAACCATCACACTGAGAATGATCAGTAACCATCACACTGAGAATGATCAGTAACCATCACACTGAGAATGGTCAGTAACCATCACACTGAGAATGGTCAGTAACCATCACACTGAGAATGATCAGTAACCATCACACTGAGAATGATCAGTAACCATCACACTGAGAATGATCAGTAACCATCACACTGAGAATGGTCAGTAACCATCACACTGAGAATGGTCAGTAACCATCACACTGAGAATGATCAGTAACCATCACACTGAGAATGATCAGTAACCATCACACTGAGAATGGTCAGTAACCATCACACTGAGAATGATCAGAAACCATCACACTGAGAATGGTCAGTAACCATCACACTGAGAATTATCAGTAACCATCACACTGAGAATGATCAGTAACCATCACACTGAGAATGGTCAGTAACCATCACACTGAGAATGATCAGTAACCATCACACTGAGAATGATCAGTAACCATCACACTGAGAATGATCAGTAACCATCACACTGAGAATGGTCAGTAACCATCACACTGAGAATGGTCAGTAACCATCACACTGAGAATGATCAGAAACCATCACACTGAGAATGGTCAGTAACCATCACACTGAGAATGGTCAGTAACCATCACACTGAGAATGGTCAGTAACCATCACACTGAGAATGATCAGTAACCATCACACTGAGAATGATCAGAAACCATCACACTGAGAATGGTCAGTAACCATCACACTGAGAATGGTCAGTAACCATCACACTGAGAATGATCAGTAACCATCACACTGAGAATGATCAGTAACCATCACACTGAGAATGATCAGTAACCATCACACTGAGAATGGTCAGTAACCATCACACTGAGAATGATCAGAAACCATCACACTGAGAATGGTCAGTAACCATCACACTGAGAATGATCAGAAACCATCACACTGAGAATGGTCAGTAACCATCACACTGAGAATGGTCAGTAACCATCACACTGAGAATGATCAGTAACCATCACACTGAGAATGGTCAGTAACCATCACACTGAGAATGATCAGTAACCATCACACTGAGAATGATCAGTAACCATCACACTGAGAATGATCAGTAACCATCACACTGAGAATGATCAGTAACCATCACACTGAGAATGATCAGTAACCATCACACTGAGAATGTCAGTAACCATCACATCAGTAACCATCACACTGAGAATGGTCAGTAACCATCACACTGAGAATGGTCAGTAACCATCACACTGAGTAACCATCAATGAGGTCAGTAACCATCACACTGATCAGTAACCATCACATGATCAGGTCAGTAACCATCACACTGAGAATGGTCAGTAACCATCACACTGAGAATGGTCAGTAACCATCACACTGAGAATGGTCAGTAACCATCACACTGAGAATGGTCAGTAACCATCACACTGAGAATGGTCAGTAACCATCACACTGAGAATGGTCAGTAACCATCACACTGAGAATGATCAGTAACCATCACACTGAGAATGGTCAGTAACCATCACACTGAGAATGATCAGTAACCATCACACTGAGAATGGTCAGTAACCATCACACTGAGAATGGTCAGTAACCATCACACTGAGAATGATCAGTAACCATCACACTGAGAATGGTCAGTAACCATCACACTGAGAATGATCAGTAACCATCACACTGAGAATGGTCAGTAACCATCACACTGAGAATGATCAGTAACCATCACACTGAGAATGATCAGTAACCATCACACTGAGAATGATCAGTAACCATCACACTGAGAATGGTCAGTAACCATCACACTGAGAATGGTCAGTAACCATCACACTGAGAATGGTCAGTAACCATCACACTGAGAATGGTCAGTAACCATCACACTGAGAATGATCAGTAACCATCACACTGAGAATGGTCAGTAACCATCACACTGAGAATGATCAGAAACCATCACACTGAGAATGGTCAGTAACCATCACGCTGAGAATGGTCAGTAACCATCACGCTGAGAATGGTCAGTAACCATCACACTGAGAATGGTCAGTAACCATCACACTGAGAATGGTCAGTAACCATCACACTGAGAATGATCAGAAACCATCACACTGAGAATGGTCAGTAACCATCACACTGAGAATGGTCAGTAACCATCACACTGAGAATGATCAGAAACCATCACACTGAGAATGGTCAGTAACCATCACACTGAGAATGGTCAGTAACCATCACATTGAGAATGATCAGAAACCATCACACTGAGAATGGTCAGTAACCATCACACTGAGAATGATCAGAAACCATCACACTGAGAATGGTCAGTAACCATCACACTGAGAATGGTCAGTAACCATCACACTGAGAATGATCAGAAACCATCACACTGAGAATGGCGAGCAAGTAACAGTCTTCATAATGTTCGCTTATTAGTGAAGTATCAAGCATTCTATCTTTTTTTACCTTCCTTATTTACGTAATTTGGAGACCCAAACTAGACGGCATCTGTTCAAGATGCGGTGTAGCAAGTGCCTTATAGAGTCAATAAGGTGTCTGGTGTTCAGCCTTTCTAGCAGTAAAAGCTAGTTGCTTTTCAAAAGACTTTCTCCAGTAGTTTGAAGGTCGTTGCTGACGACGAATGTTCCAGGAACTCTTCCTTCGCTTGTTACGGTAAACGTTTTGCCCAGCATCTTATATTCAGGTCTAAAATAACACAAATTGCACATTACTCTGCAATTGTCAACACTGAAACTTCTCTTCCGTGTCTCCGACCACAGCACCAACCTATTCACATCACATTCCGTGAGAGCTTATCATTTAAAGATCAAAAAATTTTTTGGAATTAATTTACGAATTAATTTACGAATTAATTTAGGTTGGTAGACAGCAACCACCCAGGGAGGTACTACCGTCCTGCCAAGTGAGTGTAAAACGAAAGCCTGTAATTGTTTTACATGATGGTAGGATTGCTGGTGTCTTTTGTCTGTCTCATAAATATGCAAGATTACAGATACGTCTTGCTACTTCTACTTACACTTAGGTCACACTACACATACATGTACACGTTTATTTATACACACTCATCTGAGTTTTCTTTGATTTTATCTTAATAGTTCTTGGTCTTATTACTTTTCCTTTTATATCCATGGGGAAGTGGAATAAGAATCTTTCCTCCGTAAGCCATGCGTGTTGTAAAAGTCAACTAAAATGCCGGGAACAATGGGCTAGTGACCCCTTTTCCTGTAAAGATTACTAAAAAGAATAAGAAGAAGAAAATTGTCAAAGTGGGAAGTCTGAATGTGCGTGGATGTTGTGCAAATGATAAGAAAGAGATGATTGTGGATGTTATGAATGAGAAGAAGCTGGATGTCCTGGCTTTAAGTGAAACAAAGCTGAAGGGGGTGGGAGAGTTTCAGTGGAGAGGAATAAATGGGATTAGATCAGGGGTTTCAAATAGAGTTAGAGCTAAAGAAGGAGTAGCAATAATGTTGAAGGATAAGCTATGGCAGGAAAAGAGGGACTACAAATGTATAAATTCAAGGATTATGTGGAGTAAAATAAAGATTGGATGTGAAAAGTGGGTTATAGTAAGCGTGTATGCACCTGGAGAAGAGAGAAGTGTAGAGGAGAGAGAGAGATTCTGGGAAATGTTGAGTGAATGCGTGGGGAGTTTCGAATCAGTGTGAGAGTAATGGTGGTTGGGGATTTCAATGCTAAAGTGGGTAAAAATGTTATGGAGGGAGTAGTAGGTAAATTTGGGGTGCCAGGGGTAAATGTAAATGGGGAGCCTTTAATTGAGCTATGTGTAGAAAGAAATTTGGTAATAAGTAATACATATTTTATGAAAAAGAGGATAAATAAATATACAAGGTATGATGTAGCACGTAATGAAAGTAGTTTGTTAGATTATGTATTGGTGGATAAAAGCTTGATGGGTAGGCTCCAGGATGTACATGTTTATAGAGGGGCAACTGATATATCGGATCATTATTTAGTTGTAGCTACAGTTAGAGTAAGAGGTAGATGGGAAAAGAGGAAGGTGGCAACAACAAGTAAGAGGGAGGTGAAAGTGTCTAAACTAAGGGAGGAGGAAGTTCGGGCGAGATATAAGTGACTATTGGCAGAAAGGTGGGCTAGTGCAAAGATGAGTAGTGGGGGGTTGAAGAGGGTTGGAATAATTTTAAAAATGCAGTATTAGAATGTGGGGCAGAAGTTTGTGGTTATAGGAGGGTGGGGGCAGGAGGAAAGAGGAGTGATTGGTGGAATGATGAAGTAAAGTGTGTGATAAAAGAGAAAAAGGTAGCTTACGAGAGGTTTTTACAAAGCAGAAGTGTTATAAGAAGAGCAGAGTATATGGAGAGTAAAAGAAAGGTGAAGAGAGTGGTGAGAGAGTGCAAAAGGAGAGCAGATGATAGAGTGGGAGAGGCACTGTCAAGAAATTTTAATGAAAATAAGAAAAAATTTTGGAGTGAGTTAAACAAGTTAAGAAAGCCTAGGGAAAGTATATATTTGTCCGTTAAAAACAGAGTAGGGGAGTTAGTAGATGGGGAGAGGGAGGTATTAGGTAGATGGCGAGAATATTTTGAGGAACTTTTAAATGTTGAGGAAGAAAGGGAGGCGGTAATTTCATGCACTGGCCAGGGAGGTATACCATCTTTTAGGAGTGAAGAAGAGCAGAATGTAAGTGTGGTGGAGATACGTGAGGCATTACGTAGAATGAAAGGGGGTAAAGCAGCTGGAACTGATGGGATCATGACAGAAATGTTAAAAGCAGGGGGGGATATAGTGTTGGAGTGGTTGGTACTTTTGTTTAATTAATGTATGAAAGAGGGGAAGGTACCTAGGGATTGGCGGAGAGCATGTATAGTCCCTTTATATAAAGGGAAAGGGGACAAAAGAGATTGTAAAAATTATAGAGGAATAAGTTTACTGAGTATACCAGGAAAAGTATACGGTAGAGTTATAATTGAAAGAATTAGAGGTAAGACAGAATGTATAATTGCGGATGAGCAAGGAGGCTTCAGAGTGGGTAGGGGATGTGTAGATCAAGTGTTTACATTGAAGCAAATATGTGAACAGTATTTAGATAAAGGTAGGGAAGTTTTTATTGCATTTATGGATTTAGAAAAGGCATATGATAGAGTAGATAGAGGAGCAATGTGGCAGATGTTGCAAGTATATGGAATAGGTGGTAAGTTACTTAATGCTGTAAAGAGCTTTTATGAGGATAGTGAGGCTCAGGTTAGGGTGTGTAGAAGAGAGGGAGAATACTTCCCGGTAAAAGTAGGTCTTAGACAGGGATGTGTAATGTCACCATGGTTGTTTAATATATTTATAGATGGGGTTGTAAAAGAAGTAAATGCTAGGGTGTTCGGGAGAGGGGTGGGATTAAATTATGGGGAATCAAATTCAAAATGGGAATTGACACAGTTACTTTTTGGTGATGATACTGTGCTTATGGGAGATTCTAAAGAAAAATTGCAAAGGTTAGTGGATGAGTTTGAGAATGTGTGTAAAGGTAGAAAGTTGAAAGTGAACATAGAAAAGAGTAAGGTGATGAGGGTGTCAAATGATTTAGATAAAGAAAAATTGGATATCAAATTGGGGAGGAGGAGTATGGAAGAAGTGAATGTTTTCAGATACTTGGGAGTTGACGTGTCGGCGGATGGATTTATGAAGGATGAGGTTAATCATAGAATTGATGAGGGAAAAAAGGTGAGTGGTGCGTTGAGGTATATGTGGAGTCAAAAAACGTTATCTATGGAGGCAAAGAAGGGAATGTATGAAAGTATAGTAGTACCAACACTCTTTTATGGATGTGAAGCTTGGGTGGTAAATGCAGCAGCGAGGAGACGGTTGGAGGCAGTGGAGATGTCCTGTCTAAGGGCAATGTGTGGTGTAAATATTATGCAGAAAATTCGGAGTGTGGAAATTAGGAGAAGGTGTGGAGTTAATAAAAGCATTAGTCAGAGGGCAGAAGAGGGGTTGTTGAGGTGGTTTGGTCATTTAGAGAGAATGGATCAAAGTAGAATGACATGGAAAGCATATAAATCTATAGGGGAAGGAAAGAGGGGTAGGGGTCGTCCTCGAAAGGGTTGGAAAGAGGGGGTAAAGGAGGTTTTGTGGGCGAGGGGCTTGGACTTCCAGCAAGCGTGCATGAGCGTGTTAGATAGGAGTGAATGGAGACGAATGATACTTGGGACCTGACGATCTGTTGGAGTGTGAGCAGGGTAATATTTAGTGAAGGGATTCAGGGAAACCGGTTATTTTCATATAGTCGGACTTGAGTTCTGGAAATGGGAAGTACAATGCCTGCACTTTAAAGGAGGGGTTTGGGATATTGGCAGTTTGGAGGGATATGTTGTGTATCTTTATACGTATATGCTTCTAAACTGTTGTATTCTGAGCACCTCTGCAAAAGCAGCGATAATGTGTGAGTGTGGTGAAAGTGTTGAATGATGATGAAAGTATTTTCTTTTTGGGGATTTTCTTTCTTTTTTGGGTCACCCTGCCTCGGTGGGAGACGACCGACTTGTTGAAAAAAAAAGAAAAAAGATATATGTATATATATATATATATATATATATATATATATATATATATATATATATATATATATACATGTATATATATATATATATATATATATATATATATATATATACATGTATATATATATATATATATACATGTATATATATATATATATATATATATATATATATATATATATATATATATATATATATATATATATATATATATATATATAAGGAGGTACCACCTCTAGAACTGTCCTGAGGACCCTCGTCCTCAGAGAAAAGAATAAACTTGCTTCAGGGAAAACTCAAGGTTATTCCTGAAGCTGTTTGAGAATTTTCTCCTACCACCCCCTATATTTCAAGTATGTTTCATTTAAAGACAAAATACATTGGCCAAATATTCACAAAAATACAACAGAAAGTAAAACAACATAGGTAACTCAGAGCTACATCTCGAATACATCGTCCAGCTCCCCTGTGGTGGGCCGCGTACCCAGAATGCTACAGGCATTTCCTCTCTGGATCGCAACACTAAGTCTCTGAAAGAGGAAATTGGTCTCCCTGTGGTCCTTGGTTTCTATGATGAGCTTTTCACCCAGCTCTTTGAGGAACTTTAGAGCACACTTGCCCCATGCTCCAAGGGTCTCCGACCCTATTGGAATGAAGTTATAGCAAGGGGGAAGGTCTTCATATTTTCAGATCTTCTGGGTCTCCCTGTGGCTGGCAGCTCCACCCCCTTCCACTACGGAGTATGGCAAGTAGGTGTCTGCCAATGTGGCGGCACAAGTGTAGTCCCAGGCAATCTGCTTTCCATCCTTCCAGGGTAGCATAGTGGCTCCATCAGGAGGCTTTTGACTTCCATCAGACCTCTGCACTTGGGGTTCCCGTTGAGCTGGGCAACGGGCTGTGGCGAGGCTTCTCTTTATGATGTCATTGACCTCCTCATGTCTGACACACTTCCCTTCTGCTATGTGACACACGAGAGACCATGAAGTCCAAATTGATCATCTGTCGCCCTGCCGCAAATACACCTATGTTCGGTGAGGATGGGGGCGGCTAGGCGAAGAGCAACACCAATCCGAATGGCCTGTGGTTCGAGACGGGTGCCGAGGAAGGAATTGGGAACAGCTAACAGGAAATCTCCTGAGTGTGGTGCCTTCACTGAAAGGAGACGAGCTTTGTCCTTTCCTGAAGCATTGGAGAGCATTGTGCTGGCGATTTTTTCCATGATCGGTTTGTCTCAGTGGGACTGTTTGTGCATTTTGGGAGGAGCTGGTCTACTGGAGGAGTCTGTAAGGGTCTCCCATCAAATCACTGCTTCAGAAAACCTGGAGTCAAATTCAAAGTTTATTCTCTATAAGGATTACAATGCTGAGTTTACAGAAATTTGGTTATTGTTTGGTTTACATGTAGTAAAATTGTGATTACAGAGTGTACCGCTAGAACGCTTAACATGGCTAGGCATTTCGGGCATACTTAGTTTTATTCTTAATTGAAAAATATTACAAATTATGAGGTAAGTTGGTATTATGGCTAAGTGACTAAATACTAGTTTGTGAGTTTAGCAATGTGAATGCTTTTGTTTTGGCACAGTATATAGTTTCAGTATTGGAGTATCACAGGATTCATTATTTTAAGACTGAGATTAATATTTCTGTTTATGGTCAAATGAGTGAGCGAGTGTAAGTGTGAACCACCAGGTGGTATTCGTGTAGTTAGTTGACGGGGTGTATCAGGGAGATAAGATGTTTTCTAATGGTAGTTTTGAAGGTGATGAATGTGTCTGCAGTTCTAAAGTTCTCAGGTAGGGTATTCCAGATTTTAGGGCCTTTGACATACATTGAATTTTTGTGAAGGTTTAGTCGGACACGGGGAATGTCGTAGAGATGTTTGTTTCTGGTGTTATGCCTGTGGGTTCTGTCACAACTATCAAGAAAGCGTTTTAGGTCAAGGTTGATATTAGAGTTTAAGGCCCTGTAGATATAGATTGCACAGTAGTAAGTGTGGATGTACTGAACTGGGAGTAAGTTTAGATCTTTGAAGAGTGGGGGGGTGTGCTGCCAGGGATGGGATTTAGTGATTATTCTTACTGCAGCTTTTTGTTGGGTTATTATTGGCTTTAGGTGTGTTGCTGCAGTTGATCCCCAAGCACAAATAGCATAGGTGAGGTATGGATAAATAAGCGAGTGGTATAGTGTGAGAAGGGCATTTTGCGGCACGTAGTATCGTATCTTGGAGAGGATCCCAACCGTTTTGGATACTTTTTTGGCTATATGCTGGATATGGGTGCTGAAATTCAGGTTGTTGTCAAGGTATAAGCCTAGGAATTTTCCCCCATTATTTCTGGTAATTAGAGTGTTGTCAATCTTAATGTTAATTTGTGCATCTCCTGCTCTGCTACCAAACATAATATAGTAAGTTTTGTCAGTGTTAAGCGTAAGTTTATTTGCTGTCATCCAAGTCAATATTTTAATCAGCTCCTCATTCACAATGGTGTTGAGGGTGGCAAGATTAGGGTGAGAGATGACATAAGTCGTGTCATCAGCAAAGAGAATGGGTTTCAGGTGTTGGGATACGTTTGGAAGGTCATTGATGTATATGAGGAAGAGCAGGGGACCAAGGACACTTCCCTGCGGAACTCCAGTATCAAGTGGCCGTGTTGCTGATGCTGTGTCTTTAATGGTGACGTACTGATACCTATTAGTAATGTAAGATTTGAAATAAGCAAACCCATGGCCTCTTATACCGTAGTGGTCAAGTTTGTGGAGTAGGATTTCGTGGTTTACTGTGTCAAAAGCTTTTCTTAGGTCAATAAAAATTCCTAGTGGATATTCCTTATTTTCCAATGCTGTGTAAAGCAGATCTAGCATTTTTATGATTGCATCATTAGTGCTTTTATTTTTCCTGAATCCAAACTGGCAGGGGTTGAGTATGTTTTGAGCCGTTATAAATGAATACAGTCTCCTGTGCACGAGTTTCTCAAAGATTTTGGATAGCAATGGTAAGTTAGATGTTTAAGTCTGTAGGGTCACCACCTTTATGTATTGGTGTAACCCTTGCCATCTTGAGTAGTTTCGGGAAGGTGCTAGTCTCTATTGACTTGTTAAAAAGTAATGAAATAGCATGCGAAAGGACATGGGCCGCTCGCTTGTACAGTAATGGTGGGACATGAGACAGATTCCCCGAGTTATTTTTAAGTGACTTTATGATCTCAATGACTTCCGTGGGTTCAGTTGGTGCAAGATAGAAGGAATTAGGGAAATTTCCATCTAGGTAGTCCCCGGCATGGGCATTGGTATGTGGGATTTTACTGGCGAGATTAGATCCTATGTTTGAGAAGAAGTCGTTTATCTTGTTAGCTGTGTCAGTGGGATGTAGTGGTGTTTCATTAGGTTTAGTTAGGACAATATTCTTGGTTTTTCTCAGTTTGTGGGTCCCTAGAATCTGAGAGAGTGTTTTCCAGGTCTTTTTTATATCTCCTCTAGTGTCTGTGAATCTACTGGAGTAGTATAGTTGTTTGGCTTTTTTTATTACTTTGGTGAGAGCTGATGAATAGTGTTTAAGAGTATCTTTGTGAATTAAGCCCTGTCTATATTGCTTTTCATATTGGTGTTTCTTGTCTATGGATTTCAGAATGGTGCTGGTTAGCCATGGGCAACCAAGCCGTTTGTTTGTGATCTGTTTTGTTTTTATAGGACAATGTTTGTTGTATAGTCTAAGTAATTTGTTAAGAAAGATGTCTGTCCAGTCATCAATACCATTGGCCTTGGAGAATTCTGTAGGCCAATCAACAGTCTCTAGGTCAGCTGTGAACTTCCTTACTGAGGCCTCGTCATGGAGTCTAAATGAGACTTTGTTGTATTCAAGTGGTGGTTTACTAATGTTTGTCAGGAGGAAGGTAGGGTAGTGGTCTGTAGTGCTATCTGTGATTATCCCTGATTTAAGGGGGGGCTAGTATATTGGTCCATATGTGGTCTATTATGGTTGCACTTGTCTCAGTGAGCCTGGTTGGTTTAGTTATTGTTGGTATGAGAAGTGTGTTGTTCATATTGTTGATGAAATCAGTTACAGGCTGATCATCTAGTAAGCCAAGGTTGATGTTGAAGTCTCCAGCTAAGAGAAGGTGGTGCTTATTCATTTGTCTGTTTGTTATTAGTGACTTTAATTTCTCACTGAAATTTGGGATGTTTGAGCTCCTACCACGTCTCTCAAGCGTTCGGGAACTAACTTCTTGACTAATGCACTGGAAGCCAAACACGAAGACAGAAGAGCAGGTAAAGCGACAAATATATATATATATATATATATATATATATATATATATATATATATATATATATATATATATATATATATATATATATATATATATATATATATATATATATATGTCAGCATCAGTGGAGGAATAATATTCATTTTTTCTTTTTTTGCAAATTTAAAGTAGTTTGCTTCCATAGATATTTAAAGAAAGATATTATTTTAGCGATGACCTTTACACCAAACAGTCACAATTTTTTTCATCATTCCTTAAATGAAAATCTGAGAGAATAACAGACTTTCCCTTCCTTCGTCTGTATCATTATGGAGAACCTTAATATATCAACCATTCTTTTCTTCATTGTATCAGAATCGTCCCATTATAGATTAATATTTCCAGGATGATTGTAGTTGTATAAAAGATTGACTTGTTTTCTCCTTCAAGAATTTCATTGTCTTCAAAATCATCTGGATTCACTAAATAATTTCTCTTGTTTGGCACATCACGTGAGTGTGTGTACTCACCTAGTTATGGTTGCAGGGGTCGAGTTAAAGCTCCTGGCCCAGCCTCTTCACTGGCCGCTAATGGGTCAATTTCCCTGCAATATGAGCTTTATCATACCTCTGCTTAAAGCTATGAATGGATTCTGCCGCCACTACATCGCTTCCCAAACTATTCCACTGCCTAATTACCTTGTGACTGAAGAAATACTTCCTAACATACCTGTGTGTGTGTGTGTGTGTGTGTGTGTGTGTGTGTGTGTGTGTGTGTGTGTGTGTATGGGTACTTGTACTCACCTACTTGTGGTTACAGGGGTTGATTCACAGCTCTTGGCCCCGTCTCTTCACTGATTGCTACTAGGTCCTCTCCGTGCTCCATGAGCTTTATTAAACCTGGTCTTAAAACTATGTATGGTTCCCTCCTCCACTACGTCACTTTCTAGGCTATTCCACTGCCTGACAGCTCTATTTCTGAAGAAATACTTCCTAACATCCCTTTGGCTCATCTGAGTCTTCAACTTCCAAGTGTAACCCCTTGTTTCTGTGTCCCATCTCTGGAACATCCTGTCCTTGCCCACCTTGTCTATTCGGCGCAGTATTTTATATGTCGTTATCATGTCTCCCCTGACCCTCCTGTCCTCCAATGCCGTGAGGCCAATTTTTCTTAACCTTTCATCGTAGGACAATCTTCTTAGCTCTGGGACTAGTCTTGTTGCAAACCTTTGCACTTTCTCTAATTTCTTGACGTGCTTCACCAGGTGTGGATTCCAAACTGGTGCTGCATACTCCAGTATGGGTCTGACGTAAATGGTGTACAGAGTCTTGAACGATTTCTTACTGAGGAATCGGAACGCTATCCTTAGGTTTGCCAGACGCACATCAATTAGATAACTGCTGCAGCAGTTATCTAATTGATGTGCGCCTCAGATGTGCTCGGTATTATACTCACTCTAAGATCCTTTTCCTTGAGTGAGGTTTGCAGTCTTTGGCCACCTAGACTATACCCTGTCTGCTGTCTTCTTTGCCCTTCCCCGATCTTCATGACTTTGCATTTGGCAGGATTAAATTCAAGGAACCAGTTGCTGGACCAGGCTTGTAGCTGTCCAGGTCTCTTTGTAGTCCTGCCTGATCCTCATCCGATTTGATTCTTCTCATTAACTTCACATCATCTGCAAACAAGGACACTTCTGAGTCTATCCCTTCTGTTATGTCATTCACATATACCAAGAACAGCACTGGTCCTAGAACTGACTCCTGTGGAACCCTGCTTGTCACAGGCCCCCACTTTGACACCTCGTCACGTACCATGTGTCGTTGTTGCCTCCCTGTCAAGTATTCTCTGATCCATTGCAGTGCCTTTCCTGTTATGTGTACCTGATCCTCTAGCTCTTGCATTAACCTATTGTGAGGAACTGTGTCAAAGGCCTTCTTGCAGTCCAAGAAAATGCAGTCTATCCACCCCTCTCTTTCTTGTCTTACTTCTGTCACCTTGTCATAAAACTCCAGTAGGTTTGTGACAGGATTTTCCTTCCCTGAAACCGTCCTGGGTGTCGATTATACGCTTGTTTCTTTCCAGGTGGTCCACCACTCTCCTTCTGATAATCTTCTCCATGATTTTGCATACTATACACGTTAGTGACACAGGTTTCTAGTTTAATGCCTCGTGTCTATCTCTTTTTTTTAAAAATTGGGACTACATTTGCCATCTTCCATACTTCAGGTAGCTGCCCAGTTTCAATGGATGTGTTGAAGATCTTTGTTAGTGGCATGCACAGCATCTCTGCTCCCTCTCCAAGGACCCACAAAGAGATGCTGTCTGGTCTCACCACCTTTGAGGTATCAAGTTCACATAGCAGCTTCTTCGCCTGCTCCTCGGTTATGTGTTCCTCATCCAGCACTTGGTGTACTCCCCTGTTCTGAATTCCTGGAGTCCTTTGTGTTTCCACTGTAAATATACTTCTTTAAATCTCATGTTGAGCTCCTCACATACCTCTTGGTCATTTCTTGTGAACTCCGAACCATCCTTCCTCAGCCTGATTACCTGGTCCTGTTGTTTTCCTCCGATGTGGCTATACAACAGCTTCGGGTCAGACTTGACTTTCGACGCTATGTCATTATTGTATTATCGCTGAGCCTCCCTTCTTATCTGTGCATATTCGTTTCTGGCTCTTCTGTTGATATCTTTATTTTCCTCTGTCATTTGTCTTTTCTACCTTTCCCATTCTGTAGTGCACCTAGTTTTTGCCTAGCTACACCTTTGGGTGAACCAAGGACTCGTTCAGGTCTTCCAATTATTTCTGTTTCCTTTGGGAATAAACCTCTCCTCTGCCTCCTTGCATTTAGTTGTCACATAGTCCATCATTTCTTTTACTGATTTTCCTGCCAGTTCTCTCTCCCACTGATCGTCTTGCAGGAAGTTCCTCGTGCCTGTGTAGTCCCCCCTTTTGTAGTTTGATTTTTCCCATCCTTTTCCTGCTACTCTCTTCACTTGTAGCTCAACTATGTAATCAAAGCACAGAACCACATGATCACTAGCTCCAAGGGGCCTTTCATACATGATATCCTCGAAGTCCAAACTATTCAAGGTGAATACAAGGTCCAGTCTTGCTGGATCATCCTCACCTCTCTCTCTGGTAGTGTCTCTAACATGTTGATGCATGAGGTTTTCCAGTACCACATCCATGATCTTGGCTCTCTATGGGGCTCCAAGATTCCCCAATCTCCTTGTGACTGAAATCACCCATAACTAGTTACTTTGCTCTCCCCCTGTGAGCTCTTCTGGCTACCTCGGCTAGTGTGTCAACCATTGCTCTGTTGCTCTCGTCGTATTTTTCTCTTGGCCTCCTGCAGTTCTGTGGTGGGTTGTACATTACTGCAATTACCACGTTATGGGCCTCAGACTGAATTGTTCATACTAAGTAGTCCCTTTCTCACATATCGTCCATTCCTTCTATTTCCTCAGATTCCCAACGTTTTCTAATAAGCAGTGCAACTCCTCCTACCCCTCTCCTCCCTCTATTTTTCCTGAGGATTTGATATCGGGTGGAAAGATTGCATCTGTTATCCTGGTGAGTTTCGTTTCTGTGAGTGCTATTATGTCTGGGGATGTCTCCTTGATCCTTTCATGCCACTCCTCACACTTATTTGTTATTCCGTTTTCATTTGTATACTAAACCTTCACCTTCTTCTCTAAAACTGTGGTCTGTCCGGTATATTGGGGTTGAGGAAGTGGAAGACCTGGTAAGGAACTACAGGTGGTTGCTGTGAGGGTGGAGTTTGTTATGAAGTGGGTGGGGGCATTGGATATGGCATGTGTGTTTTGGGATAGAATGTTTGGCTGCATTGAGGTTGTCCTGGTTGAGGGGCTTCTGTAGGTGGTTGTGAGGGAGGCTGTATTTGATTTTCCTGAGTCTGGGTTCTCCTGTCTATCTCCATCTTCAACTCTCTTTTCTCCTTTCATCTTTGTATCATCTCTTTCAGTTTCTCCTTTCCTTCTTGTGTTCCGTCGCAGTCGAGATACACCTTCTGGTACACTGGCATGTTCCTTAGTCTTGCCTTCTCCTGCAGGATCCTGTTCTGAGTCGATTCAGCCATGAGAGTCACTTTGACTGGCCTAGTTCTTCTTCTTGCAAACCCCCTTATTCTCCGAAAATTTGCCAGCTGGGTCATGCCATCGTCTCCTATTGCTTTTATGATGCTTTTGATTGTTTTTTCTCCCCTTGTCTTTTTGCTTTGTCAGTTTCCCCTTAAACTTTCTGGAGCCCATAAACAAAGACTGACCTCATTCTTTCATTCTCCCACTGCATATCCCCATGTATCCTCTGATTCAACTTAGTTGCCTCCATTGCACTTTTCCTTCAGTTTCTTCACTATCTGTTGCCCTTGGGCCCAGTGGCCTGTCATTTTCCCTTCTCAGCTTTCCTGGGCTCTACTGTGGTCTGTCATGGCCTCAACATATAGCATAGCTCTTTCATTTTCTACAGTCCCCTCGATTGCTCTTGATGTGATTCTCTCTTTTTCTCGGGCTCTGCGATGGTCTGACAGGGCCTCTGCATACTGTTTCACTTCTTTGTTTCCTACAGTCCCCATGTTTATGGCTGAGGTAGCAGTCTCTGCTGTCATTCCCAAATTGTTCTTTAGTTCTTTAGGCTGTTTCAGATTTTCCAGTTCCTCTTCTAATCTCTGTATCTTAGCCTCTGCTACTGTGACTTCCATCTCCCACTTCTTGCTTTCTGCATCTATCCTCCACTCTCATGCTACGCTTTCCTAGCTTCATTCCCAACTCATGTTCCTTTTCCATGAGCTCTGTTGTTCCTCTAGTATATCATTTACCAGACTATTCCACTTTCTGATAACTCTGTGAGTGAAGAAATATTTCCTAACATCCCTTTGACTCATCTGAGTCTTCAATTTCCAATTGTGACCCTTTGTTCCTGTGTTCCACCTTTGGAACATCCTGTCTCTTTCCACCTTATCTAATCCTCGTGGCATTTTGTATGTCATTATCATGTCTCCCCTAGCCCTCATGTCCTCCAGTGCAGTCAGGCCGATTTCCCTTAACCTTTCTTCGTAAGACATTCTCCTTAGCCCTAGAGCTAGCCATGTTGTAAACCTTTGCACTTTCTCTAATTTCTTGATGTGCTTGACCAGGTGTGGCTTCCAAACTGGTGCTGCATACTCCAATATGGGCCTGACGTACACGGTGTACAGGGTCTTGAATGATTCCTTACTGATGTATCGGAACGCTATTCTCAGGTTTGCCAGGCGCCCTTATGCTGCAGCAGTTATCTGGTTGATGTGTGCTTCCGGAGACGTGCTCAGTGTTATGCTCACCCCAAGATCTTTCTCCTGGAGTAAGGTTTACAGTCTTTGTACACCTTGCCTATACTCTGTCTGCGGTCTTTTTTGCCCTTCCCCAATCTTCATGACTTTGCATTTGACGGGGATGAATTCGAGAAGCC
>NC_091299.1:29967141-29984641 GCF_038502225.1 Cherax quadricarinatus
AACCTTGTCCTTGTGGTTGTATACTAGCCTCCGTACGCAACTTCCCAGCAATTCCAGAAACAGCTTTTGAAAATTGACCACTGTCTGAAAAATATCCCAATTCCTGCCCCAGACATCTTGCTGCTGGGGGATTTCAACTTGAGATACCTAAAATGGAGGAAAGTATTAAATAATATTTTAGCAGGAGGCAGCTCAGATGAAAATTCACACACACACACACACACAAGCTATTAAATCTCTGCACCAAATTCACCTTAAACCAGCAAATAATAGAGCCTACAATACTATAAAATACACTGGACCTCTTCTTCACTAACCACGACGATCTGACATGTAACATAACCGTGTCAAAGACAACACTCAGATCACAACATAAGAGAGGTACATTATTATTATTATTATAATCAAAGGGGAAGCGCTAAACCCGTAGGATTATACAGCGCCCGGGGGGAGGGGATGTGGAAGGCATTCAGGCTTAATTCGGGGAACTGGAGCACAGTTCCAATTCCCTACATCAAGAGCCCCTCACCAGCATCAAGGAACCTTCCATGAGGGGGGTAAGAGAGGTACAGACATGTGCAAGGCTCCTGACCAGCAACCCGAATTGCCATGACAATGTCCTCCATCGAAGACACCGCAAGACTCCAAGCGGACGTCAGCCAAAGGGATCAATGGGCTGCAGAAAACAACATGAAGTTCAATGAAGAGAAATTTCAGCTACTCATATGTGGAAAACTTGAGGAAATTAAAACTGTATTGGGGTATAAAATAAATTCTAACCACACAATTGAACGAAAAACTAATGTGAAGGACCTGGGAGTGATAATGTCAGAGGCTCTCACCTTCAAAGATCACAACAATATATCTACCTCATCTGCTAGGAAAATGATAGGATGTATAATGAGAACCTTCAAAACTAGGAACGCCAAGCCCATGATGATTCTCTCAAATCGCTTGTTCTCTCTAGGCTGGAAAACTGCTGTACACTAACTGCCCCCTTCATGGCAGGCGAAATTGCTGACATGGAGAATGGACAGAGAACTTTCACGGCATACATATGTACGATAAGCACCTAAATTACTGGGAACGATTGAAATCCCTTGATTTGTATTACCTGGGAAGTAGGCGAGAAAGATACATGCAAATATACACCTGAAAAATCCTAGAGGGATTAGTACCAAACTTACACAGGAAAATCACTCCCTACGAAAGCAAAAGACTCGGCAGGAGATGCAACATTCCCCCAGCGAAAAACAGAGGCGCCACGAGTACACTGAGAGACAACACAGTAAGTGTCAGGGGTCCAAGACTGTTCAACTGCCTGCCAGCATACATAAGGGGGATTACCAATAGACCCCTGACTGTCTTCAAGAAGGCACTGGACAGGCACCTAAAATCAGTACCTGACCAGCCGGCCTGTGGTTCGTACGTCGGTTTATGTGTGGCCAGCATTAACAGCCTGGTTGATCAGACCCTGATCCACCACGAGGCCTGGCCTCAGACTGGGCCGCGGGGGCGTTGACCCCGGAAACCCTCTCTATGTATTTACTATTACATTGTGCACTATTACGTATATACTATTATATTACGTACCATTATATTATGAACTATTATGTTCCCTTATATCTGGAAAGTTATTGAAAGTAGCACCTGGAATACCATTAGTATTTATTCCTGACCCTTGACATGACCAACACCCCAGGCTCTAGCTCTCGTCCCTGTCATCTCACATCTATTACACATACAAACATATACCTTCTCTCTCTCTCTCTCTCTCTCTCTTTCTAAAAAAGGCAGGTGTCTATCGACAAATACCTTTGATAATTGGTTACTACTACACACACCAAAAAAGTCGAGGTTTAATAAATGAAATAAAACCGATCATGATAGATGTTTTATTTTTTTTTATATAATTTTTTTATGAGTGTCGCTGAATCTCTGCAGTTAATTTGTTCTTGTTTTTGTTGTTATTGTTAAAATAAAAGAACTTTGTAGGTGACAAGTACAGACGTGACGTCACTGCCACGGTGACTGAGTGACGTCACAGTCACCACAGAATGACGCCACAGTCACCACATGGTGATTGCTGTCAGAAATCACCACAGAGATGAGATTTCTCATCCACCACAAATTTGGCTATGTGATGTCACTATCATGACACAGTGATGTCACAACTACTACACAATATGCTGAGGATATAACAAGGACTGTTTGGTATTAGTAATGAACCTGTAACACCACTTAGTCGTGAACTGGTAACACAGTCATGATCTGTAACACCACTTAGTCATGACCTGTACCATAACTTAGTCATGACCTGTAACACCACTTAGTCGTGAACTGGTAGCACTACTTAGCCATGACCTGTAACACCACTTAGTCATGACCTGTAACATAACTTAGTCATGACCTGTAACACCACTTAGTCGTGAACTGGTAGCACTACTTAGCCATGACCTGTAACACCACTCAGTCATGACCTGCAACACCACTTAGTCGTGACCTGTAACACCACTTAATCGTGAACTGGTAACACATTAGTCTTGACCTATAACACCACTTAGTCATGACCTGTAACACCAATTAGTCATGACCTGTAACACCACTTAGTCGTGAACTGGTAACACCACTTAGCGTGACCTGTAACACCACTTAGTCGTGAACTGGTAACACAGTCATGATCTGTAACACCACTTAGTCGTGAACTGGTAACACAGTCATGATCTGTAACACCACTTAGTCATGACCTGTAACATAACTTAGTCATGACCTGTAACACCACTTAGTCGTGAACTGGTAGCACTACTTAGCCATGACCTGTAACACCACTTAGTCATGACCTGTAACATAACTTAGTCATGACCTGTAACACCACTTAGTCGTGAACTGGTAGCACTACTTAGCCATGACCTGTAACACCACTCAGTCATGACCTGCAACACCACTTAGTCGTGACCTGTAACACCACTTAATCGTGAACTGGTAACACATTAGTCTTGACCTATAACACCACTTAGTCATGACCTGTAACACCAATTAGTCATGACCTGTAACACCACTTAGTCGTGAACTGGTAACACCACTTAGCGTGACCTGTAACACCACTTAGTCGTGAACTGGTAACATCATTTAGCCATGAAGTGTAACGCCACTTACTCATGAAGTGTAACACCACTTAGCCATGGACTGTAACATCACTTAGCCAGAAAAAAAATAACATCACTTAGCCAAGAACTGTAACACCACTTATTTATGAACCAGTAATACCATTTAGTAATGACCTGATAATACCACTCAGTAATCATCTGATGACACCATTAACATTGCCCTTTTCTTGATATACCATAAACTGACTTCTTAACACCACGAAATCTTCCAGTGTATTAACCTACATCCCACTCCCAGTATCTTACCTTCAGTACCACACTTAAGCTAGACCGTCAAGAATATTGATCAGTGGAAAGTGAGAAATATCTTGAAAAAGAAGATGAAAATACACGTGAAACAGAGGAGTTTTTTTTTATTTCGGTCTCTTTCGGAGACTAATGTTCAGCAAATCTGCTGAAAAGGGTCTGTGATGGAGGATGGAATATACATATCTCACTCGAATTTTAAAATACACTGACCTGTTGGAACCAAAATGCAGTAATCTGTTCACAGTGCAGTACATGGTGACCTGTGATGTGTCATAAAATACATTATCCACATTGATAAAGTGACATCACTTACAATATCCTGTTCAAAAGACAATGCATTGGCCTGTGACATCACTTACAATATGATGTTCAACAGACAATGCATTGACCAATAACAGCACTTACAATCTCCGGTTTGAAGAACCATCCATTGACTTGTGACATCACTTACATTATCTTGTTTGAGGTCTCCTTCATTGACCCTCATGATATTACTTAATGCATCCTAACTGCACAACTTTACAATCAGAGCATGATGTCACCCGACAGTTACCTAGTGTCTTTATCGCATCATAACCTAGTAATGACATAAAAAAAGAAATGAGCTCTTGACGTCACCTTTGAATGACACGGCAGTATCACCCGACGATAACTCGGAGATCTGACTGCAGTAATCTGGTGACGGCACTGTGCAGTAAACCAAAGAGCGTCACTCCGACATCCCACAAAAATATCTTGCATAAATAAAGAAGCTAGTACGGTGCAGATAACATTCCATAAAAAACTACATTTAATGATAATTCTTGAGGTACATTTAACATTGTTCTCACTTTCTTCACAACGTAGAAGGGACGTGGAGGAAGATGTGAGAGAGGAGAAGGAGGAGGGGAAGGGGAGAGGAGAGGAGAAGGAATGAAGACAACAGAGAGTAGAAGGAGGGAAGGAAGCCGGTAGTGAGAATGGGAGGGGTATAAGGCTTGAGGGACTGAGAGGGGAGAGAATGTGAGGAAAAAAGCAAAGGGAAACAGCGGTGATGGGAAGAAATACGAGGATGTAAGAGGAAAAGGGGTTATGGGAGGGATCAGAGGGAACATTTTGATAGCGATGGGGTGTCGTAAAACCAGGGGATCGTGGGAGAGAGGCAGGGTCGTGAAGGGGCAGGGAGTGATGTGAGGGAGGCAACAGGAGGTCGTGAAGGGTCATTAGGAGAGGTTGAGGGTCGTGAGGGAAAAACAGGCTCTGACAGGTGCTCACTGAGCACAAATCAGTCCATCATTGGTCTAAACTGGCCAAAATAAATGCAAAGAAGAAGTACTCAAATTCTCTCTTATGTACAGTACCGTGGATGACATGGTGTGGAGGAAGAGGATGGGAGAAGATGGAAGGGAGGGAAGAGGGAGGAGAGAGGAGAAATCAGGGAGACAAGAGGGAAAGAGGATGAATTAAGACGCTAGTAGGGGGAAGTGTTAGCTTCAAAGGGTGGAGGTGGGTCTTGGAGGAGTGGGTCTTAAAGGAAAGGGTGGTGGAGGAGTGGATCTTAAAGGAAAGGGTGGTGGAGGAGTGGGTCTTAAAGGAAAGGGTGTTGGAGGAGTGGGTTTTGGAGGGGTGAGTCTTGCAGCAATAGTTCTTGAGGGGGTCGAACAAGGGTCTTGGATGGGCGGGGCTGGATCTAGAAAATAAGAACCGAGTCTTGAAAGGGGTGGGACCAGGTCATGGAAGGAAGAGACTCGGGATTTTGGGGTAGCGGGTCCTATGATGGCGCTGTGCTCAAGGACGCTGGACGAGGACGAGCGAATGAGTGGGCGAGAACAGGTGTGGGCGTGAGCGTGGGCGTGGGCATGGGCTGGGCGAGGTAAAAAATATCTCCAGGATTGCATGGTCTGGACACCCGTGTTGACACGAGACACGGAATTCAACGATGACCGCTCTCAGAAGGCCAAGGAACAGTGGCTTGCTATTGCTACCTTTCCTGCTGCTTTTTTGCTGCTGTACCGTTGTCCTTCATACTGCTGCAGCTGCTGTAGCAGCGGAACACACTGCATCATGGCAGGAAGCGGCGTAGGAGCAAGAACTGCCGTTCTCTCTCTCTCTCTCTCTCTCTCTCTCTCTCTCTCTCTCTCTCTCTCTCTCTCTCTGACTAAGCTGAGCAACACTGCCAGCGTAAACTGTTCATTACTCTTAATTACGTACGTATTCATAAGCTCCTCAAGCGGCGGATGGTGGAATCGATAACGAACCTTGAGTGCGGTGGGTGGTAGGGTTCGTGTAGCCTGGAACCGTCCATGTGGCCTGGGACCGTCCGCGTGGCCTCACTGTCGCACACACCCAAGATAAACACACTCACACCGGCTGCAGATGAAAGGGGCTGCAGGCTATCAGCATCATTATACTCTGCAATAGTTTTAGCCACTCTGCTGCTATTGCTGCTGCTGTTGCTGCTGTTGCTGCTACTCATGCTGCTGCTATTTTTTGGTCATGGCAGCGCAGCCGTTGATAATGCTGCTGCTGCTATGATGCTGTTAGTGCACCTGGTGATGCTGCTTGTGATGACTCTGGTGATGTAGCAACTGCTGTTGCTGTTGCTGCTACTTCGTGTAATGATTCACAAACTGTTGTTGTCACCGTTGCTTCTGCTGCTGTCACTGTTTCTGCTCCCGCTGTTGATGATATCCCTGCCATTGCTGCTGCCACTGCTGTTATCGGTTACCGAGTGCTATCACACTTTCTAAAGTACACTGAACTCTCGTAATAACTCAAACAAATTTTTTGCCTCTGCGTTGGTCACAGCAGAGCTTCGCAGTAACAGTAATTCATGCCCCTATGCAAACCTCCAGCAATGGTGACAGTATCCTTCCGCTATTTCGTTATTTTTCATTTTTCCCGTCATCGTATAATGTTTTAACTGAGAGGGTTATTCTTATGTACGTCACTCACACTGAGAACCTCTCTTTCCCAATATCACATATGTTAAATAGATTTTTCTATATTGTTTTTGGGAGGGAGGGGGGGGGAGGAGAGGGAGAGGGTGAGAGGAGGGACACACATCAATGTTACATCAACTTGCAACATCACTTTGTAATACCGTTTTTTATAACCCTTTCACGCAGGCTATGTTTATGTCGTTCCGTTTTTTTTTACTGAATTAATAGTCAAGAATTATTTCCTGATTGTGTACTCTCGGTGAGCTTAATGTTTATGTACTCTCCGTGAGTTTAATGTTCATGTACTCTTTTTTACATGTATTATAAACCGGTGACAATACGACTGTTACTTTTCTTTCGTCTCACAAATTTTCACGCCACTGACCTTTATGCTTCTCACAAACTGCACAAATTGATGACTTTTTTTTACAAGCTTCAAACTGAGCTGAAAGTGTTAGTTATACATCTACAAAATCAAGTGTTGGTTTCCATGTTTTCTAACTTCTAGCTTCTCATCATCACTTTCTCAATATGCTTTTCATATATGAAATTGTATTTGTATAAAACCATACCAATAGACTTGTTCGTACGTATATATTTTTGAGCACGTCTTCGCACTGCCATTCAAAAACATTCACCATTTTTCTGACGGTCTGTTAAAGTAATATAAATATATATATTTTTATGAGATATCAAAAAAAAATAAAAAAAGGTCTCATTACCAAATCACAGCAATTTATTTTTTATCTGGTTAAAAACTATAAAAGTTATTCTTTTTATTTTAATATACTCGAGTGATATTGACTTCTTCGAGAGTCAGGTTGAATTCTCTTCATAGCTTCTGATGTGACGAATTTTACTCCTGTTAACTTTGTGATGTTTAGCCTGACCACACTTTTCTCTTTTTCTGTATTCAACATCTTCTTGTCTTCTCTTCTTCTTCTTCTTCTTCTTCTTCTTCTTCTTCTTCTTCTTCTTCTTCTTCTTCTTCTATTTTAAAAGTGTGCCATTTCAGATCTCTTTCGTTTGAGTTAATTTCTCATAAAATCTCACGATATTCCACTTTGATAACCTTTCTTACTATCTTTATATACCAAAAAAAGAAGCAAATTAATTAATCAGATTAGTCATTAACTACATCAAGATAAACAGATTTCACAACGAAATATAAACAATCTTTTTCTCTCTTCAGTTTTAACCAGCTTTTAAAATACACAAATCGTGTCTCTGTAATATTTCAAGTAATATCAAAATTCTATTATTTTTTTGTTTGTTTCACAATTAGACGATTTCACAACATTTAACATATAATTATTTTATTTTTTCCCCTTTAAGTTCTTTCTAACAAGTTAAAGTTACTTGTCAATTGGATTCAGTTTCTTTTACAGTAAATCTGAAGTTTAAAATGTTTTATGTAAACAACTCAGGAGCGTCGGTTTTTTGCACTCAGAAGAGCGTCAGTTCTTTCACTCACAGGATGAACCCGTAGGTTTCGATTCATGAATTCACTCTGAGGTTGCACTTATACGATGCACTTCAGAGGACATTCTTAAGCTGTATTCTACAAATGCACTCTCATTTTGTTTCATTCAAAGGTTGCCCCCTTAAGGTTGCACACTGAAGCTGCGCTCCCTTAAGATTGCACTCACGGTCTTCACTCTAGGACAGACGAGGCAGTATTACATTTGGCACTGTGTTGAGGCTTGATAGACGGTGGGAAGGGCTGGGCTGCTAGGCAGGTTGACTGGCTGGTTAGTTGCATCGAAGGGGCGGTAGTGCAATTGTGGGTTGATTGGAGGGTGTTTGAAGTACGCGGGCGGCCAGGAGACAAACACACACACACACACACACACACACACACGCACACAAACACACACATACACACGCATACACCTGCAATGGAGGAGAAGAGGGAATTAGCTTAACCCTATTCCTGGACAACAGAGTAAACATCAGTACGTTATATACGCGTGACGTAATTAACATTATCTTCAGAAGTAAAATTTATTTATAAAATAGCCTCAATACACTAAACGTTGTTACGATATAAACTCTTAACTTCAGTAAAACATGTTAATGTTTAATGTCCAAAATTAGTCCCCAAAATAAATTTAAGCTCTCAAAACAAAACGTGACGGCTGGTGTAGGTTGGTAGACAGCAACCACACAAGAAGGTACTACCGTCCTGTGGTAGTAGGTTGGTAGACAGCAACCACACAAGAAGGTACTACCGTCCTGTGGTAGTAGGTTGGTAGACAGCAACCACACAAGAAGGTACTACCGTCCTGCCTAATAAATATGAAACGGAAACCTGTAATTGTTTTACACGATGGTAGGATTACTGGTGTCTTCTCTTTCCGTCTCATAAACACCTAAGATGACAGCTACATCTTGCTACTTCTACTTACACTTAGGTCAAACTACACATGCAGCTGTGCATGTATATGTATATACAAACATCTGCGTTTTCTTGTATTCTCTTAATAGTTCTTGTTCTTACAGTGTTCCCTTTCATCTCCATGTGGTAGTGGGTGAGAGTTCTCCATCCGTAAGCCATGCGTGTCTTAAAAGGCGACTAAAATGCAGGGAACAAGAGGCTAGGAACACCTCCTTTATAAACTACTAAAAGAACAAAGGATAAACGGTAATGATGAAGAGGGGGTTAGATGAGATATTCGGTATATTTAAGAATGCATTGTTAGAGTGTGCGGCAGAAGTTTGTGGGTAGAGGAGGGTAGTTGTGGAAGGGAAGAGGAGCGATTGGTGGAATGACGAGGGAAAGAGGGTGGTGAGAAAGATAAGCTGGCATATGAAAGATTTTTATAATGTAGAAGTGATATATGGAAAGATGAGCATGTGAAGAGTAAAATAGAGTGTACAAGGGAGATGAGAGGTTTTATAAAACAAATTTGCTGAGAATAAGAAAACATTTTGGAGTGAGATCAGTAAGTTGAGAAAGGCTAGAGAACAAATGGATTTAACATTTAAAAATAAAAGAGATGAGCCATTAGATGGCAGGAGATGTGAGTAAAGGGAAGGTGCGTCAGGCAGTGGATAGAAATAGAGGGAATAAAGCAGATGGGAAAGATGGAATTAGAGCAGAAATGCTTAATGCAAGCTGGGATATTGTTTTGTAATGGTTAGTTCTTTTGTCCAATATGAGCATGAAAGGGAGGAAGGTGCCTAGGGAGTGGGAGACAGCATACAAAGCTCTTTTGTGTGAGGGAAATGTGGATAAAATAATAATAATAATAATAATAATAATAATAATAATAATAATAATAATAATAATAATAAGAGGTATTACCGTTCTACCAATGAGTGTAAAATACATGCTTTTAATTATTTTCCATGATGGTAGGATTACTGGAGTCTTTTTCTGCCTCATAAACCTGCAAGATTTCAAGTATACATCTTGCTACTTCTACTTACACTTAGGTCACACTACACATGCATGTACAAGCATATATATACTAACTTTCTCTGGGTTTTCTTCCATTTTGTTTCTAGTTCTTGTTCTTGTTCATTTCTGCTTATCTCCATGGAGAAGTGGAACAGAATTCTTCCACCGTAAGCTATGCGTGTCGTAGGAGGCGACTAAATGTCGGGAACAATGGGCTAGTAGCCCCTTCTCCTGTATAAACTATTAAAACAAGGAAAAGACAAACTTTATAAAATTGTGATGTTTGAATGTGCGTGGATGTAGTGCAGATGATGAGAAAGAAAGGATTGCTAATGTTATGAATGAAAAGAAGTTGGATGTCCTGGCCCTAAGCGAAACAAAGCTGAAGGGGGTAGGGGAGTTTCAGGGGGGAGAAATAAATGGGATTAAGTCAGGAGTATCTGAGGGAGTTAGAGCAAAGGAAGGGGTAGCAATAATGTTGAAGGATCAGTTATGGAGAGAAGAGAGGGAGTGTAAATGTATAAATTCAAGTTTTATGTGTATTAAAATAAGAGTCGGATGCCAAAAGTGGGTCCTAATAAGTGTGTATGCACCTGGAGAAGACAGTAGTGTAGAGAAGAGAGAGAAGTTTTGGGAGATGTTAAGCAATTGTGTTAGAACTTTTGAGCCAAGTTAGAGAGTAATTGTGGAAGGGGACCTAAATGCTAAAGTAGAAGAAGAGCTTAAAGAGAGTGTGGTAGGTAAGTTTGGGGTGCCAGGTGTAAATGATAATGAAAAGAATTTGATTGAACTTTGAACAGAAAGGGGTTTGGTTATAGGTAACACATATTATAAGAAAAAGAGGATAAGAATACAAGATATGATGTAGGGCGCAATGATGCAATAACGGCCGATGTATTAATAAATAAAAAAAATAATACATTCATATATATATATATATATATATATATATATATATATATATATATATATATATATATATATATATATATATGTATATATATATATATACATATATATATATATATATATATATATATATATATATATATATATATATATATATATATATATATATATATATATTTACATATATATATATATATATATATATATATATATATATATATATATATATATATATATATATATATATATATATATATATATACATATATATATATATATATATATATATATATATATATATATATATATATATATATATATATACATATATATATATATATATATATATACATATATATATATATATATATATATATATATATATATATATATATATATATATATATATATATATATATATATATATATATATATATATGCAATAAGATCATAATAAACAGGTGATTTCAGAATATGCAAAACAACCACTCTGAAAGAATTGAGAAATTCCAAGCGCTTTCGTGACTACTTACATTGTCAAGGAACTATGACTATTGACAATGTGAGTAGTCACGAAAGCGCTTGGAATTTCTCTATTCTTTCAGAGTGGTTGTTTTGCATATATATATATATATATATATATATATATATATATATATATATATATATATATATATATATATATATATATATATATATATATATATATATATATATATATATATATATATATATATATATATATATATATATATAATTTATTAACACATCGGCCGTTTCCCAAGAAGGCAGGGTGGCCCGAAAAAGAAAAACTTTCATCATCATTCACGCCATCACTGTCTTGCCAGAAGCATGCCTATACTACATTTATAAAACTGCAACATTAACACTAATCCTTAAGAGTGCAGGCACTGTACTTTCATCTCCAGGACTCAAGTCCGGCCTGCCGGTTTCCCTGAATCCTTGCATAAATGTTACTTTGCTCACACTCCAACAGCATGTCAAATATTAAAAACCATTTGTCTCCATTTGTCTAACACTCTCACGCATGCTTGCTGGAAGTCCAAGCCCATCGCACACAAGACCTCCTTTACCCCGTCCCTCCAACCTTTCCTAGGCCGACCTCTACCCCACCCTCCCTCCAATACAGATTTGTATACTCTTGAAGTCATTCCATTTTGTCCCTTCCTATCTACATGTCCAAACTATCTCAATAACCCCTCCTCACCCCTGTGGATAATATTATTGGTAATCCCACACCTCCTCCTAATCTCCAAACTACGGATTCTCTGCATTATATTCACACCACACATTGCTCTCAGACATGACATCTCCACTGCCTCCAGCCTTCTCCTCGTTGCAACATTCACAACCCATGCCTCACACCCATACAAGAACGTTGGTATAACTATACTCTCATACATTCCCCTCTTTGCATTCATGGATAAAGTTGTTTGTCTCCACAGACTCCTCAGTGCACCACTCACCTATTTCCCCTCGTCAGTTCTATGATTCACCTCATCCTTCACAGACCCATCTGCTGACATATCGAATCCCAAATATCTGAACACATTCACCTCCTCTATACTCTCTCCATCCTATCTGATATCCAGTCTTCCATTACCTACATTTTTTGTTATGCTCATCACCTTACTCTTTCATATATTCAATTCTAACTTCCTTCTTTTACATACCCTACCAAATTCATCAACCAACCTCTGCAACTTCTCTTCAGAATCTCCTAAAAGCACAGTGTCATCAGCAAAGAGCAACTGTGACAACTACCACTTTGTGTTAGATTCTTTACCTTTTAACCCCACACTTTTTGCCAACACCCGAGCATTCACTTCTCTTACTAATCCATCTATAAATGCATTGAACAACCACGGTGACATCACACATCCCTGTCTAAGGCCTACTTTTACTGGGAAATAATCCCCCTCTCGCCTACATACTCTAACCTGAGTCTCACTATACTCGTAAAAACTTTTCACTGCCTTCAATAACCTACCTCATATTCCATACATTTGCAACATCTGCCACAATGGCCCCCTAGCCACCCTATCACATGCCTTTTCCAAATCCATAAATGCCACAAAAACCTCTTTACTCTTATCCAAATACTGTTCACCTATGTGTTTCACTGCAAACACTTTGTCTACACACCCCCTACCTTTCCTAAAGCCTCCTTGTTCATCTGCTATCCTACTCTCCATCTTACTCTATAATTCTATTAATAATAACTCTACCATACACTCTACCAGGTATGCTCAACAGACATATTCCCTTATAATTTTACACTCTTTTTTGTCCCCTTTGCCTTTATACAAAGGAACTATGCATGCTCTTTGCCAATCTCCATACATTTATTAAATAAAAACACTAACCACTCCAAAACTATATCCCCACCTGCTTTTAACATTTCTATCTTTATCCCATCAATCCCAGCTGCTTTACCCCTTTTCATTCTACTCACTGCCCCACGCATTTCCCCCATACTCACAACTGGTTCTTCCTCACTCCTATAAGATGTTGTTCTTCCTTGCCCTATACACGAGATCACAGCTTCCTTATCTTCATCAACATTTAACAGTTCCTCAAAATATTCCCTCTGTCTTCCCAATACCTCTAACTCTCCATTTAATAACTCTCCTCTCCTATTTTTAACTAACAAATTCATTCTTTCCCTAGGCTTTTTCAACTTATTAATCTCACTCCAAAACTTTTTCTTATTTTCAACAAAATTTCTTGATAACATCTCACCCACTTTCTCATTTGCTCTCTTTTTACATTGTTTCATCACTCTCTCAACATCTCTTTTTCTCTCCATATACTCTTTTACTACTCTCCTTATATCATCATTCCACCAGTCACTGTTCTTCCCTCCCGCGCCCACTTCCCTGTAACCACAGACTTCTGCTGAGCAATCTAACACTCTTAAAAGTACCCCATACATCTACCCCAATGCCTGTATTCTCATCTGTCCTCCAACAGTTGTTTATATCTTACCCTAACTGCCTCCTCCTTTAATGTATAAGCCTTCACTCCTCTCTTACTTGCTTCCATTATCCGCGCTACATCATATCTCGTATACTTATTTATCATCTTTTTTCTTAAAATATGTGATGCTATAACTAAACTCCTTTCTATACACAGTTCAATCAAATGCTCCCCATTATCATTTACACCTGGTACCCCAAACTTACCTACCATACCCTCTCTAAATGCTTCTATTACTTTAGCATTTAGGTCCCCTACCACAATTACTCCTTCACTTGGCTCAAAAGTTCCTACACACTCGCTTAACATCCCCCCAAATCTCTCTCTCTTTCTCTCTCTCTCTCCTCTACACTCCTCTCTTCTCCAGGTGTATACACACTTATTATGACCCACTTTTCAAATCCGACCCTTACTTTAATTTACATAATCATTAAATTTATACATTTATATTCCCTTTTCTCACTCCATACCTGATCCTTTAACATTATTCCTACCTCTTCCTTAGCTCTAACTCTATCAGAAACTCCAGACTTAATACCATTTATTTCTCCCCACTGAAACTTCCCTACCCCCTTCAGCTTTGTTTCGCTTAGGGTCAGGACATCCAACTACCATTCATTCATAACCATTGCAATCACTTCTTTCTTATCATCTGCACTACATCCACGCGCATTCAGATATCCTAGTTTAATAAAGATTTTTTTTTCTTCTTTTTAGTAATTTATACAGAAGGGGTTACCAGCCCATTGCTGGTAACCTCATTGCTGTGTGTGTGTGTGTTTGTGTGCGTGTGCGTGTGTGTTTGTGTGTGTATGTGTGGGTGTATGTGTGTGTGTGTGTGTGTGTTTGTGTGTGTGTGTGCGTGTGTATGTGTGTGTGTGTGTGTGTGTGTGTTTGTGTGTGTGTGTGTGTGTGTGTGTGTATGCTTGTGTGTGTGTGTGTGTGTGTGTGTGTGTGTGTGTGTGTGTGTGTGTGTGTGTGTGTGTGCGTGTGTGTGAGTGTGTGTGTGTGTGTGTGTGTGTGTGTGTGTGTGTGTGTGTGGGTGTGTGTGTGTGTGTGTGTGTGTGTGTGTGTGTGTGTGTGTGTGTGTGTGTGTGTGTGTACTCACCTATTTGTACTCACCTATTTGTGGTTGCAGGGGTCGAGTCCTAGCTCCTGGCCCCGCCTCTTCACCGGTTGCTACTAGGCCCTCTCTCTCCCCGCTCCATGAGCTTTATCAAACCTCGTCTTAAAACTGTGTATGGTTCCTGCCTCCACTACGTCATTTTCTAGGCTATTCCACTGCCTTACAACTCTATGACTGAAGAAATACTTCCTACTATCTCTCTGACTCATTTGTGTCTTCAACTTCCAATTGTGGCCTCTTGTTTCTGTGTCCCCTCCCTGGAACATCCTGTCTTTGTCCACCTTGTCTATTCCACGCAGTATTTTATATGTCGTTATCATGTCTCCCCTGACCCTCCTGTCCTCCAGTGTCGTCAGGCCGATTTCCCTTAATCTTTCTTCATAGGACATTCCCCTTAGCTCTGGAACTAACCTTGTCGCAAACCTTTGTACTTTCTCTAGTTTCATTCATTCATAACCATTGCAATCACTTCTTTCTTATCATCTGCACTACATCCACGCGCATTCAGATATCCTAGTTTAATAAAGATTTTTTTTTCTTCTTTTTAGTAATTTATACAGAAGAAGGGGTTACCAGCCCATTGCTGGTAACCTCATTGCTGTGTGTGTGTGTTTGTGTGTGTGTGCGTGTGTATGTGTGTGTGTGTGTGTGTGTGTGTGTGTGTGTGTGTGTGTGTGTGTGTGTGTGTGTGTGGGTGTGTATGTGTGTGTGTGTGTGTGTGTGTGTTTGTGTGTGTATGTGTGTGTGTGTGTGTGTGTGTGTGTGTGTGTGTGTGTGTGTGCGTGTGTGTGTGTGTATGTGTACACTTGCCAATACCTACAGTTCAAGGAATATACCCTAAGAGTATATTATAATTTAATCCCCATTATAATTATTGCAATAAAAATAACTTTCATTGTTAGTATAAAGGCGAAGCACAAAGTTAATTTTCCTGGGGCTGTATGACCCCCTAGGAATTTAGCGCCCCCTCCCCCCATGAACGTAATGAGTCCGCATTTACCAACTGGTTACAAAAGACTTAAGAATCATTACGGAACGTGAGCTGAAAGAAATAATTTTTTTTTCGTAAACGAGAGATTTAATATTAATACACAATATTCTTTTCAGTTATAATCTTTAGGAGAAATACTTAATTATTCAGAAAAAATCAACATTTGCAGCTTGGTTATATATATATATATATATATATATATATATATATATATATATATATATATATATATATATATATATATATATATATACGTGGTGCCCAACAAGTAAAACCTGCTCGTCTTGCCTAATAAGGCAAGTGAAACTTTATTTATGCAACAATTTCAAAAAATCATTATGAACCTAACGAAAAAAAATATATTTAATTTTATTTTTCACTATTAAATTATTGTAAACGTATCTAAAATATATTTAGTTGGATTAGGCTAAATTATATTGCACTTGTTATAATAAGGTTCAGTAAGTTTTCTAAGGTACTTTTGGTACAAAATTATAAAATTTTTGCACTAACATACATGAAACAGAATATATCTTTAAACGTATAAGAGAAAATTTTAGAAACGACATAATTTTAAACGAGTTTTTCTAATTGGCCAATTTTACCTATTCAGTAAAACACACACACACACACACACACACACACACACACACACACACACACACACACACAATGCAATGGTGGACACACTTGCTGAGGTGGCAAGAAGAGCTCACTCCAGCAGAGCAAAGTTGCTGGTTATGGGGGATTTCAACCACAGGGAGATTGACTGGGATAACCTGGAGCCACATGGGGATCCCGAAACATGGAGAGCCAAGATGTTGGACGTGGTGCTGGAAAACCTCATGCACCAACATGTTAAGGACACTTCCAGAGTGAGAGGGGAGGATGAACCAGCAAGATTGGACCTTGTGTTCACCCTGGGCAGCTCAGACATTGAGGACACCAAGTATGAGAGTCCCCTAGGAGCTAGCGACCACGTGGTTCTGATCTTTGAATACATAGTAGAGATGCAAGTGGAGAGAATAACAGGAGTTAAATGGGAAAAGCCTGACTATAAAAGAGGGAACTACATAGGGTTGAAGGACTTCCTGCGGGAGGTCCAGTGGGACAGAGAACTGGCAGGAAAGCCAGTAAATGAAATGATGGAATATGTAACAACAAAATGCAAGGAGGCAGTGGAAAGGTTTATTCCCAAGGGCAACAGTAACAACTGGAAGACCAGAACGAGCCCCTGGTTTACCCGACGGTGTAAGGAGGCAAAAACAAAATGCAATAGAGAATGGAAAAAGTACAGAAGGCAGAGAACACACGAAAATAGGAAGATCAGTCGCAGAGCCAGGATTAAGTACGCACAGGTAAGGAGGGAGGCCCAACGACAGTATGAAAATGACATAGCATCGAGAATCAAGACTGACCCGAAACTGTTGTATAGCCACATCAGGAGGAAGACAACAGTCAAAGACCAGGTGATCAGATTAAGGACAGAAGGTGGAGAACTCACAAGAAATGATCAGGAGGTATGTGAGGAGCTGAACAGGAGATTTAAGGAAGTTTTTACAGTAGAGACAGGAAGGGCTGTGGGAAGACAGCACAGAAGGGAACATCAAGAGGGAATATACCAACAAGTGTTGGATGACATACAAACAACTGAGGAGGAGGTGAAGAAGCTCTTGAGTGACCTTGACACCTCAAAGGCGATGGGACCGGACAACATCTCCCCATGGGTCCTTA
>NC_091299.1:29989641-29992141 GCF_038502225.1 Cherax quadricarinatus
TTCCTGCCTCCACTACATCACTCGCCACTGTTCCACCTCATGGCCACTATGACTGAAGAAATACTTCTTAACATCCCTGTAACTCATCTGAGCCTTCAGCTTCCAAGAGTAACCCCTTGTTTTTGTGTCCCCTTTCTGGAATATCCTGTCTCTGTCCACCTGGTCTATTCCACGCAGCATTTTGTATGTCGTTATCATGTCCCCCCTGACCCTCCTGTCCTCCAGTGTCGTCAGGCCGATTTATTTTAACCTTTCTTCGTAGGACATTCCCCCTAACTCTGGAACTAACCTTGTCGCAAACCTTTGCACTTCCTCTAATTTCTTGACGTGCTTGACCCGGTGCGGGTTCCAAACTGGTGCTGCATACTCCAGTATGGACCTGACGTGCACGGTGTACAGTGTCTTCAAAAGATTCCTTACTTAGGTATCTGAACGCTGTTCTCAAATTTGCCAGGCGCCCATATGCTGCAGTAATCTGGTTGATGTGTGCTTCTGGAGACGTGTTCGGTGTTATACTCACCCCATGATTTGTCTCCTTGAGCGAGGTTTGCAGTCTTTGTCCACCTAACCTATACTCTGTCTGCGGTCCTCTTTGCCCTTCTCCGATCTTCATGACTTTGCATTTGGCAGGATTGAATTCAAGAAGCAAGTTGCTGGACCACGTGTCTAGCCTGTCCAGGTCTCTTTGTATTCCTACCTGATCCTCATCTGATTTAATTCTCCTCATTAACTTCACATCATCTGCGAACAGGGACACTTCTGAGTCTATCCTTTGTGTGTGTGTGTGTGTATGTATGTGTGTGTGTGTGTTGTGTGTGTGTGTGTGTGTGTGTGTGTGTGTGTGTGTGTGTGTGTGTGTTGTGTGTGTGTGTGTGTGTGTGTGTGTGTGTGTGTGTGTGTGTGTGTGTGTGTGTGTGTGTGTGTGTTGTGTTGTGTGTATGTGTGTGTGTGTGTGTGTGTGTGTGTGTGTGTGTGTGTGTGTGTGTGTGTGTGTGTGTGTGAGTGTGTGTGTGTGTGTTGTGTGTGTGTGTGTGTGTGTGTGTGTGTGTGTGTGTGTGTGTGTGTGTGTGTGTGTGTGTGTGTGTGTGTGTGTGTGTGTGTGTTGTGTGTGTGTGTGTGTGTGTGTGTGTGTGTGTGTGTGTGTGTGTGTGTGTGTGTGTGTGTGTGTGTGTGTGTGTGTGTGTGTGTTTACGTGTACTCACCTAATCGTGGTTGCAGGGGTCGATTCATAGCTCCTAGCCCAGCCTCTTAACTGATCGCTACTAGGTCCATTCCCTGCTCAATGAGCTTCATCATACCTCTTCTTAAAGCTATGTATGGATCCTACCTCCACTGCATGATTTTCTAGATATTCCACTTCCTGACATCTCTATGGCTGAAGAAATACTTCCAAACATCCCTGTGACTCTTCTGAAGCTTCAGCTTCCATTTGTGACCCATTGTTGCTGTGTCCCATCATTGGACCATCCCGTCTCTGTCCACCTTGTCGATTCGTCTCAGTACTTTATATGCCGTTATCATGTCCTCCCTTTTGTCCCTTCTGTTCTCCAGCGTCGTCAGGTTGAGTTTCCCTAACTTCTTCTCGTAGGACATGCCCCTTAACTCCGGGAATAGTCTCGTTGCAAAACTCTGCGCTTTCTCTACTTTCCTGACGTGCTTGGCCAGGTGAGGGTTCCAAACTGGAGCCCTGCACGGTGTACAGGGCCCTGAACGACTCCTTACTAAGATGTCGGAATGCTATTCCTAGGTTCGCTAGTCGCCCTTATGCTGAAGCAGTTATTTGTTTTCCGTGTGCCTCACGAGATGTGCTCGGTATTATACACACTCCAAGGTCCTTTTCCTTGAGTGAGGGTTATAGTCTTTGGCCCCCTAGACTGTACTCTATCTTAGGTCTTCTTTGCCCTTCACCGTTCTTCATGACTTTGCATTTGGTGGGGTTGAACTCCAGGAGCCAGTTGCTGGACCAGGCCAGCAGTCCGTCCAGATTCCTCTGTAGTCCTTCCTTGTCTTCTGTTTGTCTTCTGCAAACAGGGACATTCCTTCCGTCAAGTCGTTCACAAATACCAGAAACAGCACCGGTCCTAGGATTGACCCTTGTTAAACCCCACTTGTCACAGGCGCCCACTGTGACACGTTATCACGTACCATGACTCGCTTCTGCCTTCCCATCAGCTATTCTCTGATCAACTGCAGTGCCTTCCCTGCTATATTTGCCTGATCCTCCAGCTTTTTGCACTAGACTCTTGTGTGGAACTGTGTCAAAAGCCTTCTTACAGTGCGAGAAAATGCATTCTACCCACCTCTCTCTCTCTCTCTCTCTCTCTCTCTCTCTCTCTTTCTCTTGTCTTACTGCTGTTACCTTGTTATAGAACTCTTATAGATTTGTGACACAGGATTTCCCGTCTCTGACTCCGTGCTGGTTGTCGTTTATAAGCTCATTCCTTTCTACGTGGTCCACCACTCCTTCCTGATAATCTTCTTCATGATTTTGCATACAACA
>NC_091299.1:29997141-30009641 GCF_038502225.1 Cherax quadricarinatus
CTCCCTTCTTTCCCTTCACCAAACTCTTCGACATTTCCCTTCGTCTTCACCTCATCTTTCTTCACACCTCTGATGCATCCATTCCTTGTCATTCTAGCTGATCCTCGCTACTTCTTCCCTGCCTCCTTCTCCTCCTCTGAGCTCATCCCTTCTTTCTCCCTCGATTACTTCAAAAAGGAACTGAACACTGTTAGATCGTGATGAAGCGCGCGCCCTCTGCAAGATTATATAATGAACACCTTCAATGGCTCAACTTGGAGAGGTAGATGCGCGTGTGCACGACACTGGTGCTCCTGGCCAGGCAGCAGAAGGCGTGGCAGGCGCTTGAGAAGGTCTGCCAGATTGCTCCAAGTGACGAGTTTCGTTTCCTGGGTGGATGAGAAGCTGATCGTCATCCCCCACTGATTAAGTCACTCCAAAGTCCTCCATCTCCTCAGACTAGAACTCATCCATGGAAAAAAAAATTTTTGACCTGTTTTCATTATATCAGACGACCTCCCTTCCCCCGTGCCACTTATCACGGTCATCGATGTAGAAAAGTTATTATTATAACAAGTTTGGCTTCATCTAGAGCTCTATTTACAGCGAACCGTCTCAAAAAGACGCATATATATATATATATATATATATATATATATATATATATATATATATATATATATATATATATATATATATATATATATATATATATATATATCCGAACCTTCGCCTAGAAAAACTAAATTATGCGGTTCTTGAGATCTGCTCAAGGCATATTCTAATAAGAAAAAGAAAGAGAAGATGTAAACTAGAAAGAGAGAAACGCTCCGTATACAGACGAAGACGAAGAGTCACAGAGCTGCTGAGAGGGGCCAATATATCTGAAATACGAAGGGAGGCACTGGTCAATGAAATTACAAATATCGAACTTAAGCTGAAGGAATCTTACAGGAGAAGAGAATCGCAGGAAGAACTAAGCGCTATAAAGAAAATTGAAAAAAAAAATGCTTTTCTTGTGCCAAATCTAAGGGAAAAACAACATCCAGGATCGGGCCCCTGCTTACGCGAGATGGGACATGCACAGATGACAGCCATGAAATGAGTGAGATAATAAAGTCCCAATACGACTCTGTTCAGCGATCCGCTACCCAGACTAAGGGTCGACAATCCAAATGAATCTTTATGAATGAGACCCAAAATTTGATCATCCCAAAAATCTCGGATATTATCATAACACCACAAAACTTTGAAAAGACAATAAATGACATGCCCATGCACTCAGCCCCAGGCCCAGACTCGTGGAGCTTTGTGCTCATCAAGAACTGCAAGAAGCCCCTGTCGCGTGCCTTCAGCATTCTATGGAGAGGGAGCATGGACACAGAGGTCATCCCGCACACACTAAAAAAAACAAAAGACATAGCCCCACTCTAAAAATTTGGCAGTAAAGCAATTGACAAGAACTATAGACCGATAGCACTAACATCTCATATCATAAAATTTTTTGAAAGGGTTCTAAAAAGCAAGATTGCCAACAACCTAGATACCCATCACTTACACAACTCAGGGCAACACGGGTTTAGAGCAGGTCGCTCCTGCCCTTCCCAGTTACTGGACCACTATGACAAGGTCCTGGATGCTGTAGAGGATAAACAAAATACAGATATAGTATATACAGACTCTGCAAAAGCCTTCGACAAGCGTAACCATGGTGAAGTAGCGCACAAAATGCGTGATAAAGGAATAACAGGAAAAGTTGGTAGATGGATCTGTAACTTCCTGACAAATAGAACACAAAGTGTAATAGTAAATAGAGTAAAGTCTGAGGCAGTACGGTGAAAAGCTCTGCTCCACAAGGCATAGTACTCTCTCCCATTCTATTTCTCATATCTGACATAGACGGAGATGAACGCCATAGCTCCGTGTCTTCCTTTGCTGATGACACCCGAATTGTCATGATAGTGTCCTCCATCGAAGGCACCGCAAAACTCCAACCGGACATCAACCAAATCTTCAAATGGACCACTCAAAACAATGAAGAGAAATTTCAACTGGTCATATATGGAAAACTTGAGAAAATTAAAACTGTATCAGGGAATATAACAAATTCTGACCATACAATAGAGCGAAAAAGTAATGTGAAAGACCTAGGAATGATAATGTCAGAGGATCTCGCCTTCAAAGACCATAACAATGTATCTACCGCATCTGCTAGGAAAATGATAGGATGGATAATGAGAACCTTCAAAACTAGGGATGCCAAGCCCGTGATGATTCTCTTCAAATCGCTTGTTCTCTCTAGGCTGGAATATTGCTGTACACTAACTGACCCCTTCAAGGCAGGCGAAATTGCTGATCTGGAGAGTGTACAAAGAACTTGCACGGCACACATAAGTACGATAAGGCACCTAAATTACTCTGAACGGTTGAAGTCCCTTGATTTGTATTCGCTGGAACGCAGGCGAGAGAGATACATGATAATATACACTTGGAATATCCTAGAGGGACTAGTATCAAACTTGAATACGAAAATCTCTCCCTATAAAATCAAAAGACTCGGCAGGAGATGCAACAATCTCCCAAGAGGCTCCCGGCAGCGGCAGCAGCAACGGCTTACAAGCTCCGTTATTTCTCCAATAGCCAGAGCTCATCAATGCTATTATGATGACCTAATTGCAACTATAACTGCACTAGCCCACGTAGAACCCAGAATGACCCAAGATCACCAACAGTGATACCTACAACTGAGTAAATAGACGATCAAAGGAAGACTGCACTTCAAACCCACAGCACCGCCCCGCTGCCAGACGAACACCCTAAGCTCTGTACACATAAAGCTTCTCCAACTAGCTAAAACAACTACACCTACCCTTGTATTATACTATGAGACCAAATCTCAGGAGAAACAACAATATGAACACTAAGAAATCGACTATACAACATGTTTACCCAGCAGGACTCCGGAGAACCCTCCACCCCCCTTACCACCACCCAGGGCGATGCATCGACAACACCAAACATGGCTGACTCCCCCTCAAACTCCTCTTCCTTCACAGGATCCAGCCCGCCACCTGACCTCCCAGGTATGACCAATGATCCAGATACTCTAAAGTCATACATCACCCCCTTAACTACAGATAATATGAATCTTCTTACTGAAAATACGATTCTTAGTGCAACACTAACCCAGCATGAAACCAAGTAAGCCCACCTTGAGAGCAAGATCTTTAGCCTTGAAAAAAATTTAACGACAACGGGAATGACTGATTTTTGGCAAGACCCTCCAAACAGTCATAGCCAGCCACACGGACCAAATAACAGTAAAGGACTGGAAGACCAACATGGATACCCAGTTAAATGACTACCTTGCAAATCAAGATGATAAAACCGAGCAAGAAAAGTTATCTGACTCAGTAATAATTAACAGTTCACTCTTTCCTAATGACATAAACCAAACCAACTCTGAAGATACTACTATTCGGACCATAAAAGACCAACTAAAGGTTATAGTACCAGTGTCAGAAACAAAGGAAACTCAGTTACTAGGGAAGCAAGGTTCAAAACAAAGTGTTATGCTTAGATTTCACACACATGACAGGAAAAAAGATATAATCAGTGCATCAGTTCATGCAAAAAAAAGATGTATACATAAACGAGTGTCCGACAAAAAAAAAAGTCAGAACCTCCAGTACCAAGTAAGAAAACTTAAACGGGATAATAAAGATAAAATTCACCAGTGCTTCACACAGGACGGGAAAGTTCTAGTAAGGAAAACAAACACAGGCAGTATGTATACCATCACAATGAAAATGAACTGACCAGCTTCCTTCAACATGTTAATCTTACAAAGACTGACTAACCACGGTGTCCAAATCATTATACTACGTTTATACTACGTGTAGTGTATGTTATTACTCCATTTTTCTACTAGTCCCAGTACTCTCATTACCAGATAGTATCAACTACCTCACTGTCACACGTTTATTACGAAACTGATTGTGTGATATATTTTTTGTAATACCATTCTAGAAATCGCCTTGTAGAATCATTTACTTGTTATATAACTATCACACCTCGCATCCAGCCTTCCAAACTCCCAGGTGAAGGCCACTACCCTCTTTAGTATTTACATATTTTTACTTTACTTATATTTTTAAACACCTAATTTTACTATCTTGTAATTCCCAGTATTACTATCTGCCATACATTTTTTATACAGTAACTTTCCAACTTACATTAATATATATTCACATACCTCTTAAAATTTCTTGTCAACATTATTCTCACTTATTATTTTTACTATTCCCTTCCCTTTCAATTAGTACTTTCAATCTTAAGCTCTGTATATCCATTCTTTCATTTCTTAGATAGATCCTTGATGCTTTTACTTTTTACCGCCTTTTGTGAGCTCTTTATATAAGCACCAGTGCAATATTAATTCCTAACTGTGTGCAATTGTTTTATACAAGTTGTCTAAGTCAATATATTAATCCTTCTTAATAGTTAATAGTGTATTTTTACTATTAGTGGTACATACATTCTTCATTAGTCATATGAACGTTAACATTGTTCCTGATATCAACTTATTATCAAATGAAATAAACCCAAACAAAAATTGTCTCGACTACATTGCTAATCAGGCAAAGACACTACTCAGTACCAACAATAATATAACAGTATTCAGTTATAATGTCAGTAAACACTATGATGACCTCCTAGCATTACTCAGTTCTTTGCAGGCAAACATGTCAGTCATAATTCTCACTGAAACCTGGCTTTAACATGATGTTGCAAGCATCTCTACTTTACCAGGTTACACAGCCATACACAACTGTAGGCCCGATCAAATAGGAGGTGGCACAGCAATCTACTACTCTGATGAACATGAATGCATCAAATCTACCTGCACCAAGGATAAAAATGGCGAATATACATTTGCGAAATTCAAGTCCAAAAACATTAAAAAACCCATAACAGTTGTAGCTATCTACAGTGTACCTCACTCAAAATATTTACACATCTAACGAAACCCTAAGAAACATGATAACTGACGCAGAAATGAATAGACACCACCTGATACTTACAAGTGACTTCAACATTCACCTCATCCATGAACACGAACCAAAAGTTACTGAATTCACTAACACTATGAGCAACTGCTTACTCCTACTATTTATAAGTAAACCAACAAGAATCACTGAGACAAGTGCCTCACTACATGACCATATCTGGACCAACACTATCCCACACTAAGAGCAGGCATTACCACTATCCCATCTTTCTCATAACAAACTTATGTAAACTTCCACAGGACACAAGTAAAATCGCATTCCTGCTACATGATGAAACATCTGTAAATAATTCTATTTCGGCATTAGGTAATATTGATTGGCAAAGTGTGCTAGCACCTGTTTAATAAGCGTTTTGCAAAAAGCCCAAAACCTCTAAAACAGACATTGTCCAATAAAAACAAAACCAATCACAGCCAAGAGACTAAACAGCCCCTGGCTCACAAACAGCATCCTCACTTCAACTGACAAAAAAAATGTAAACGAAAGGCAGTACAGATTGGGTCAGGTTACGAAAGAACAGACGTAAGCGTCGACGGTACTGGTCGACGCTTACGAATCTAATACGAAGGGCTAAGAAAATGTATTACAGAAACAGATTCAATGACATAAAAACGGATATGAAAAAGACGTGGAAAATCATCTTTGAAATTCTAGGATCAAGGAAACTGCCTCGAAAAAAATGTAATTAACCTAACTAAACTTAAAGAACCTCTCATCCCACCGACGGATACTGCCAACAAACTAAATGTCTTTTTCTCCACTATAGGAACAACACTAGCAAGCAAAATCCCAAACTCAAAGACAACCATAAAACTACCTCACTGGCAGATACCCAAATACTCTTTTCCTAACCCCAACAAACCCTACTAAAATTTCACTCATCATCAAAATACTAAAGAACAAGGCAGGAGACCTAAATAGCTTACCACAATTTATATATAAAAAAGCTTCTCATTTGTTATCACTCATTACTGCAACACTTTTTAATAAGTCCATTGAATCTTCAATCCTCTCATCCCTGCTCAAGACAGCGAGGGTTACACCAGTCCACAAAGGAGGTGATCCTTTCTGATTTAAATAACTACAGACCTATATCAAACCTACCCCTTCTATCTAAGATCTTAGGAAAAATATTAGAGAAGCAAGTTTACTCCTACCTTGTATCCCACAACATACTAAACCCCTTCCAGTTTGGATTTTTGCCAAGAAAAAGCACAAATATACCGCGCTGGAAAAAAAAGGGAAATTTCACTGGGCCTCTTCTTAGACCTACGGAAAACATTTGATACAGTTGACCACGATCTCATACACCTAAAACTTGAACATTACAGGGTCAGAGGACACTCACTCGATTACCCTAAATCATATCTCAGTAACAGACACAAGTATGTATACACAAATGATGTTGTTTCCACCACACAACCTGTTCTAGTTGGAGTTCCCCAGGTCAGTGTTCTTGGACCTCTTCTGTTTCTCATTTACATCAATGACCTCCGTAATGCCTCCACCTGCTCTTTTTGGAGATGATACTACCTATATCTTCTTTCACCCAAACCAAACCATACTTAGAAACAGTGTAAATGATGAGCTGCTAAAAATATCCACTTGGATGACGGCCAACAAACTTACCTTCAGTACCGACAAAACCTACTTCATACTGTTTGGTAACAGAGCTGCAAATATTCAGCTAGACATATCGATAAATGGTTCCTCCATTTCAAGACACAAGGACGGGAAATTTCTAGAACTCCACATTGACAGCTGTCTTAAATTTCAGATCCACATACAGCATATTACCAAAAAAATCTCCGAAACAATAGGCATCCTCTCTAAGATACGGTACTATGTACCCCAAACAGCACTTCTTTCTCTTTACCAGTCTCTCGTCCACCCTTACCTCATCTATGGTATTTGTGCATGGGGTTCAACCACAGTAAATTGCTTAAACCCTTAATTATACAACAGAAAGCTGCAGTGAGAATGATTACAAACTCCTGCGCCAGGCAACACACCCACCATTATTTAAGAGCTTGAGCCTCCTTAACATGCAAAATTTCCACTTATATTATTGTGCCTACTACATACACAGAACATTATTCTTCAATATAAACCTTTCCCTCAGACACCTTCTTGACAACTACAATAGAATGCACTTGCATAACACAAGACACAAAACACTCTTAGATATCCCTCGTGTCCATCTCTCCCTATCCAGAAATGAAATGCATATACAGGGCTCAAAGATCTGGAATTCATTGCCAGAAAATATAAAAGGGCCCCACCTGCCTGCACACCAATTCAAGGCACTACTTAGAACTCACCTCACCTCCCAAAACTAACGACACAAACACTATAAACCCAAAATTTGCCAAATTTTATCAATTATTTCAAAACTAAAATTGTCACAATCTCATTATTATAATGTGCAAAAATATTATACTGTAACTACCTCTGTTGATATATAATAAATCAATTTTAAATCTGAACCATTTATATGTCTAGTATTCAGTAGCTTGTTATTGCGACCCCTGAATGGGTCACAATGTATATAATGTATATTACCTGTTCATATAATTTTATATTGCTTATATTTGTGATATTAGGTAAATCGTAAATATATTGCTTTATATTATTATTTGACTTAGTTATATTATTAGGTAGGATGTAACATTTATATATTATTCAGTGCCTTGTCTAACGTCTAACTACCGCTCCGCTTGTTTTGTTGCCGGCTTCTCTGTGTTGCTGGGCAGCAGCAGTCCACGGAGAGCCATGTGATCAGGACGAGGTGCTCACACCTCACTGGGGTGAGAGACTGTCTTGCCTTCGCTAGTTCGCGCTCTTTCTGGTAGACGTTGCTTCCAATAAGACGTCCCTCTCCAGCTCTCCCTTGCTGGTCCTTGTTGGAAGATCGTCTCTGTCGCCTTCTTGTTGGTTCTGTATAACTCTGCTCACAGAACATAGCCTAGACCTAGTGATTTTCGACGTTGTACTGAGGTTGTGTGTCTTATAGACACTCTGAGAAACTCAGGTCCTGAGCTGTAGCTTCTGACCTAATTTGTACTGGTATCTGTGTACTGTCACAGTCGGGTTTTTTTTAATGCTGAACTTAGATTCAGTAGTATGGGAGTTTTGTGGCTTTTGTGGAGGATCTGCAGATGGTCCCTACTTAGTGTCGTTATATTATCTCCTTGTTCCTGATTCTGTGTCGCTATTGCTTGTTATATTGCTGTTCGGCTTATCAGCCCTCTTATTGTTCAAGCAAGCTGTTCTGATTTTCAGGTTGGTTAAAAAGTTAGTTTATGTGAGGACTTTTAGTCGAGTCTTGAGACACAGTGAACTACTTAGAGCACTTACACACATACACACAAACTTACTTGTATATATTAGTATTATGTTATTAAATGTTAACAATGTACCAGGCGGTACTTAAAAGCCATACAGATGTGATATGCACCTTCAGCACAATACTACTGTACACCAGAGAAGTGTAGCAACTTGTATCCTATATTATATTCAATTGATTACTTTAATTTACTTTGATATTATACGCCTAGAAACTTTATTGTTATTAATAAACTTATTAAATTTTAATTTATCTAGTTAGTAGCCTACCAGTTGTAATCCTGAAGCACTATTAAATCTTTTTAAATTCTAATGGATAATTGGACCAGGATACTGACTACTTGTTACAAAAACCCAGTAACAGGCTGGATGCTAGAAGGGCAGACCTTTCTGGTAATCACTGGAGATCTCTATCATTATTAGATATCGCGTTTTTTGTAACATCTGTAAAATATAATACTTTAACTACCTCTCTGGATATATAAAAAAATCAATTTTCAATTCGAACCAGTGTCAGTGGCTGTCTTTGCACTTGCAAATCAATATTGAAACTACACATTGTAAACTATGCGTGGAAAAAGACTCCTTTAACATGGATATAAATGCACTGGAAAACGTAGAGAGGAGGATGACAAAGTTGATCCCATGTATCAGAAGTCTTCCCTATGAGGATAGACTGAGGCCCTGAATCTGCACTCTCTGAAAGGCGTAGAATTAGGAGGGATATGACTGAGGTGTATAAATGAAAACCAGGAATAAATAAAGGGGATGTAAATAGCGTGCTGAAAATATCCAGCCAAGACAGGACTCGCAGCAATGGTTTCAAGTTGGAAAAGTTCAGATTCAGGAAGGACACAGGAAAGCACTGGTTTGGTAATAGAGTTGTGGATGAGTGGAACAAACTCCCGAGTGCCGTTATAGAAGTTAAGACGTTGTGTAGTTTTAAAAATAGGTTGGATAAATACATGAGTGGGTGTGGGTCGGTGTGAGTTAGATCTGACTAGCTTGTGCTACAAGGTCTGGTGCCGTGCTCCTTCCTTAAGTGGAAGTGACCTGACTAGGTGGTCATTGTTCTAAGCCAGTGGCATGGACCTGCATCGCAAGGGTCAGTAGGCATGTTGCAGTGTTCCTTCTTTCTTATGTTCTTCTTATGTTCTTAACATGTCAGTCACATACTGTAAATTTTGCCAAGAAATAAAAATTGATTGACTGGATGAAAAGCAGAATCGCCACGAGTACACTGAGAGACAACACAAAAAGTTTTCAGGGTCCAAGACTGTTCAACTGTCTCCCAGCATACATAAGGGGGATTACCAATAGATCCCTGGCTATCTTCAAGAAGGCTCTGGAAAGGCGCCTAAAATCAGTACCTGACCATCCGGGCTGTGGCTCGTACGTCAGTTTGCGTGCGGCCAGCAGTAACAGCCTGGTTGATCAGACCCTGATCCATCACGAGGAATGGTCTTAGGCCGAGCCGCGGGGGCGTTGACCCCCGAAACGACTTCCACAACAAAGAAACACCTGACGCGCGATAATACCGGACTCATAAGAAAAGAGGAACACTGCAGTAGGTCCGCTGGTCAAGCTAGACAGGTCCTCACGACGTCCCACTAACAAATTATTCTACCCGAGAAATAAGGTTTATTATTTGTCCAATGTGTTATTAAAATCTTCCCAAATTTTATTAATTATAAATGAAACTAATTTATACAAACCAAATTTTATAATTAATAAAATTTGGGAAGAGTTTAATAATACATATATATATATATATATATATATATATATATATATATATATATATATATATATATATATATATATATATATATATATATATATATATATATATATATATATATATATCGTGCCGAATATGTAAAACTGGTCAGTTAGCAAGAACTCATTTAAAATTAAGTCTTTTCTAAAATTTTCTCTTATACGTTTAAAGATATATTTTTTTCCATTAATGTTAATGTAAAAAAAATTAATTTTGCACCAAAAAAATCTTAGAAAACTTACCTAACCTTATTATAACAGGAACAATTTATTTTAGCCTAACCCAACTAAATATATTTTAGATTTGTTTACAGTAATTTAATACTAAACAAATACAATGAAATATAATTTTTTCGTTAGGTTCAGAATGATTTTGGTGAAATTATTGCATACACAAATTTTCACTTGTCTTATATGGCAAGATGAGCGTTGCTATTTAAGCCAAGATCGCAAGTTCTGCCTATTCGGCACGACATATACACACACATATATATATATATATATATATATATATATATATATATATATATATATATATATATATATATATATATATATATATATATATATATATATATATATATATATATATGTACATATATGTGTGTGTGTGTGTACTCACCTAGTTGTACTCACCTAGTTGAGGTTGCGGGGGTCGAGTCCGAGCTCCTGGCCCCGCCTCTTCACTGATCGCTACTAGGTCACTCTCCCTGAGCTGTGAGCTTTATCATACCTCTGCTTAAAGCTATGTATGGATCCTGCCTCCACTACATCGCTTCCCAAACTATTCCACTTACTGACTACTCTGTGGCTGAAGAAATACTTCCTAACATCCCTGTGATTCATCTGTGTCTTCAGCTTCCAACTGTGTCCCCTTGTTACTGTGTCCAATCTCTGGAACATCCTGTCTTTGTCCACCTTGTCAATTCCTCTCAGTATTTTGTATGTCGTTATCATGTCCCCCCTATCTCTCCTGTCCTCCAGTGTCGTCAGGTTGATTTCCCTTAACCTCTCCTCGTAGGACATACCTCTTAGCTCTGGGACTAGTCTTGTTGCAAACCTTTGCACTTTCTCTAGTTTCTTCACGTGCTTGGCTAGGTGTGGGTTCCAAACTGGTGCCGCATACTCCAATATGGGCCTAACATACACGGTGTACAGGGTCCTGAATGATTCCTTATTAAGATGTCGGAATGCTGTTCTGAGGTTTGCTAGGCGCCCATATGCTGCAGCAGTTATTTGGTTGATGTGCGCTTCAGGAGATGTGCCTGGTGTTATACTCACCCCAAGATCTTTTTCCTTGAGTGAGGTTTGTAGACTCTGACCCCCTAGACTGTACTCCGTCTGCGGCCTTCTTTGCCCTTCCCCAATCTTCATGACTTTGCACTTGGTGGGATTGAACTCCAGGAGCCAATTGCTGGACCAGGTCTGCAGCCTGTCCAGATCCCTTTGTAGTTCTGCCTGGTCTTCGATCGAGTGTATTCTTCTCATCAACTTCACGTCATCTGCAAACAGGGACACCTCAGAGTCTATTCCTTCCGTCATGTCGTTCACAAATACCAGAAACAGCACTGGTCCTAGGACTGACCCCTGCGGGACCCCGCTGGTCACAGGTGCCCACTCTGACACCTCGCCACGTACCATGACTCGCTGCTGTCTTCCTGACAAGTATTCCCTGATCCATTGTAGTGCCTTCCCTGTTATCCTTGCTTGGTCCTCCAGTTTTTGCACCAATCTCTTGTGTGGAACTGTGTCAAACGCCTTCTTGCAGTCCAAGAAAATGCAATCCACCCACCCCTCTCTCTCTTGTCTTACTGCTGTCACCATGTCATAGAACTCCAGTAGGTTTGTGACACAGGATTTCCCGTCCCTGAAACCATGTTGGCTGCTGTTGATGAGATCATTCCTTTCTAGGTGTTCCACCACTCTTCTCCTGATAATCTTCTCCATGATTTTGCATACTATACATGTCAGTGACACTGGTCTGTAGTTTAATGCTTCATGTCTGTCTCCTTTTTTAAAGATTGGGACTACATTTGCTGTCTTCCATGCCTCAGGCAATCTCCCTGTTTCGATAGATGTATTGAATATTGTTGTTAGGGGTACACATAGCGCCTCTGCTCCCTCTCTCAATACCCATGGGGAGATGTTATCTGGCCCCATTGCCTTTGAGGTATCTAGCTCACTCAGAAGCCTCTTCACTTCTTCCTCGGTTGTGTGCACTGTGTCCAGCACTTGGTGTGCCCCACCTCTCCGTCTTTCTGGAGTCCCTTCTGTCTCCTCTGTGAACACTTCTTTGAATCTCTTGTTGAGTTCTTCACATACTTC
>NC_091299.1:30014641-30027141 GCF_038502225.1 Cherax quadricarinatus
TACAATATACCGCATGTTGAGCTAGTACACAAACAGGGAGTAGAATGAAATTAGCTCAGAGGCGTCCACACTACCGTATGTCCTTCGACGGTGGGTACGACATCTAGCTTGTCTAGATGCACCATTGTTAAGGATTGTGTGGTCTAGTGATCTAAAGCGTCATGCGTTTTCTCTCACAATGAGGAGGGCCAAAACAGCATGGGTTCGACTTTTTGGTTAGTGCAGTGTTGTTATTGATATATATATATATATATATATATATATATATATATATATATATATATATATATATATATATATACAAGAGATTCGCGAGAGCAGGCGAAATATACACAAACACTGATCTATAGCTGAAGGAGACTCGAACCTACGAACCTTAGGACAAGGTACGCAGTGCTTTACCAATCTACCCACACTGGACAAATACCTTGGCGTGTAGCATGCGCTCCTAAGGTTCGTAGGTTCGAGTCTCCTTCAGCCAGAGATCAGTGTTTATATATATATATATATATATATATATATATATATATATATATATATATATATATATATATATATATATATATATGTATATATATATATATATATATATATATATATATATATATATATATATATATATATATATATATATATATATATATATGTATATATATATATATATATGCAAAACAACCACTGTGAAAGAATAGAGAAATTCCAAGCGCTTTAGTGACTACTCACATTATCACTCACATTGGTTCTGGTTTCGACAATTTAACATATTAACCTATTAACATTTAACATAGTAATATGGTAAATATTGTAAATAAGTGGTGAAGGAATTCATTGGTAACGAAATCTACCCCTGCTATGTTTACCTTGCCCCTGTCTTGCCCTGTTGATCATTATACTGTTGACATTGTTTAGGACCAGGTGTTATAGGCCATAAATTGCTTCCAGTGTTTGTAATGGTGTGTAATTTCTTCTTGAAAAATCTCCTTGAATCTTCATATCGGTCCTTTCATCCTTCATCATTTCTTTTTCTCTTTTTCCTGAGGTTTACATCTACTGCCTCTTACGCTGTACACAGAGCGAAACATAATCTAGCAAAGTGCTACATAGTGAAAATAAAGTTTGATAAAGCAGTACACAGAGCGATAAGTAGGTTGATAAGGTTCTACATAGAGTGAATGACGACATTATGATGCAGTACACAGAGTGGAACATCATATAACAAAGCTCTGTACAGAGTGAAACATGACCAAGGTCTACACATACATACATCATCATCTTAAAGCTCTACAGAGAGAGAAACATAACCTGACAAAGCTCTAAACACAGCTCTTCCCTCCCCTACCCACTCCTGTGTTGCTATTCCACCTACTGAATCCTTCACAGCAGAAACCTCTCGTCTCAACACAGTGTTCCTGCCACTACGTGTTAATACACTTCTATCGTCTCTAACACATAGTATACCATTTATACCACATTTTTACCTTACAGACATACTTAATCATCCTGGATTACTTAGAAAGGGGCCTAGTACCCTGGAGATTTGAGAGAGAGGGCGTTTTTTCTTACCTGGGCTAATTCTCTCTAGCAGAAGAGGGGAAAGAGTGAGAGACAGAGAGAGAAGGAGAGATGGCCTTCGAGGAAACTGTCCCTGTGGAAAGCTTACGATGTTGAATTAAAAGATTAAGGGAGGGTGATACTGGAGAGCTGTTAATGTGTGTGTGTGTTTGTGTACTCACCTATTTGTACTCACCTATTTGTGGTTGCAGGGGTCGAGTCCTAGCTCCTGGCCCCGCCTCTTCACCGGTTGCTACTAGACCCTCTCTCTCCCCGCTCCATGAGCTTTATCAAACCTCGTCTTAAAACTGTGTATGGTTCCTGCCTCCACTACGTCATTTTCTAGGCTATTCCACTGCCTTACAACTCTATGACTGAAGAAATACTTCCTACTATCTCTCTGACTCATTTGTGTCTTCAACTTCCAATTGTGGCCTCTTGTTTCTGTGTCCCCTCCCTGGAACATCCTGTCCTTGTCCACCTTGTCTATTCCACGCAGTATTTTATATGTCATTATCATGTCTCCCCTGACCCTCCTGTCCTCCAGTGTCGTCAGGCCGATTTCCCTTAATCTTTCTTCATAGGACATTCCCCTTAGCTCTGGAACTAACCTTGTTGCAAACCTTTGTACTTTCTCTAGTTTCTTGACGTGCTTTATCAAGTGCGGGTTCCAAACAGGTGCTGCATACTCCAGTATGGGCCTGACATACACGGTGTACAGTGTCTTGAATGATTCCTTACTAAGGTGTCGGAATGCTGTTCTCAGGTTTGCCAGGCGCCCATATGCTGCAGCAGTTATCTGATTGATGTGTGCTTCCGGAGACATGCTCGGTGTTATACTCACCCCAAGATCTTTCTCCTTGAGTGAGGTTTGCAGTCTTTGGCCACCTAGCCTATACTCTGTCTGTGGTCTTCTGTGCCCTTCCCCTATCTTCATGACTTTGCATTTGGCAGGATTAAATTCGAGAAGCCATTTGCTGGACCAGGTGTCCAGTCTGTCCAGGTCTCTTTGAAGTCCTGCCTGGTCCTCATCAGATTTAATTCTCCTCATTAACTTCACATCATCTGCAAACAGGGACACTTCTGAGTCTAACCCTTCCGTCATGTCGTTCACATATACCAAAAATAGCACTGGTCCTAGGACCGACCCCTGTGGGACCCCGCTCGTCACAGGTGCCCACTGTGACACATCATTACGTACCATGACTCGTTGTTGCCTCCCTGTCAGGTATTCTCTGATCCATTGCAGTGCCCTTCCTGTTATATGCGCCTGATGCTCTAGCTTCTGCACTAATCTCTTGTGAGGAACTGTGTCAAAGGCCTTCTTGCAGTCCAAGAAGATGCAATCAACCCACCCCTCTCTCTCTTGTCTTACTTCTGTTATTTTATCATAAAACTCCAGAAGGTTTGTGACACAGGATTTGCCTTCCGTGAATCCGTGCTGGTTGGCATTTATACTCCTGTTCCGTGTGTGTGTGTGTGTGTGTGTGTGTGTGTGTGTGTGTGTGTGTGTGTGTGTGTGTGTGTGTGTGTGTGTGTGTGTGTGTGCGTGTGTGTGTGTGTTTATGTATATTTCAACGATACGTGTGGCTCGAGTATCTTTCCTATTCCCTTCCCAACAATTTTCCCTGTTTGCTTTACAGCTTTTACGAGTGTCTTTCGTCGGCTCTTCTCGCGTTGAAAATCTGTGTGGAGTAGCAGCGCTGCGCGGCGCTGATATTACGTATGTTATCAGTAATGGCACGCAGAGAGTAACATCAGGGAAAGAGAGGCACCAGTTATTAATGGAATTTCTTTTTTTTTTCTTTTTTTTTTTTGCTACGGCTATTGTTATTATCACAGCGGTGCTTGAATATAGCGACTGCTATTGTATCCTGATGGGGATGTGGGGGTGGTGGTGGGGTTGGTTTTGGTGGGGGTGATAAGGGTTGTGGGGGTTGTGGTGGTTATGGTGGGGTGGTGGTAGGGGTGGTGGTGGTGATGGTGGTGGGGGTTGTGGTGGTTATGGTGAGGGTTGTGGTGGTTGTGGTGGGGTGGTGGTCGGTGTGGTGGTGGTGGGTTGGTGGTCGGTGTGGTTGTGGTGGTGGTGGTGGTGGTGGGGGTGGCGCTAGTGGTGTTACTGCTACTATTGCTGCTTCTTCTATTGGTGATGCTGCCGCCCAGTCACAAAAAAAATGACTCGAGAGCCCCAATTTTTATAGCTCAACACCCTCCAGAGCCCAGGAGCTTCGAACATTTTCAGTTTGATATCGATCGAACCAGGCATTGCGAAGGTTTCTTTTCCTCCCCCCCTCCGCCTCCCCTCCCCCTCCCCTCCCCCTCCCCTCCCCCTCCCCCCTTCACCCTCCGTTATGAGATCTGACCTACGAATGGAGACTTGATAACAACATGTCAGATACTCAATTGACTTGGTACAAGGCAGTCGGGAAATCTTATTTTGGATATTAGGCAATCCAGGGTGCGGCATAAGTCGCCTTACCGAGATTAATTATTTCTCTGAAATAACTTAACATCAATTACTTTAATGAGTGCTGCAGCGAGTTGATTAGTTGGTTGCAAAGTTGAAATTCAATTCCTTAGCAATGTTACTCACATTTTTTCCTTCTGTTTCAGAGGGTTGCAAGGTGAAGAGATGGGCTAGTAGCTAGTGGAAGCAAGAACCCTACGCAGCTTCGGAGATAAGCACGACAGGTCCCAAAAGGCAAGCGATGAAACGGAACGTTCATTGGTAATGATTAAGCATCAGAGAATATGACTCGACTTCTGAAGTTACCACTAGGTGAGTATACACACACACACACACACACACACACACACACACACACACACACACACACACACACACACACACACACACACACACACACACACACACACACACACACACACACACACACACACACACACACACACACACATACACACACACACACTACCAATAGGGAAACGCCTGGGTCCCTTCGGAACGTACGTAAAGAGTCATACTTAGCAATCATCAGTTGATGGAAGCAACATAGGGACGGCAAGTACATATATTCCGGTGTAGTGGGAGGGAGATATACTCGGGTGTAGTGGGAGGGAGATATACTCGGGTGTAGTGGGAAGGAGATATACTCGGGTGTAGTGGGAGGGAGATATACTCGGGTGTAGTGGGAGGGAGATATACTCCGGTGTAGTGGGAGGGAGATATTATTGTTTAGTGGAAGGGAGATGTACTGCATTGGGAGAGAGATGAAGAAAGATATAAAGAAAAAGGAGGAAAGAAAGAACGAAGGAGGAAGGGAGAGATATAGGAGAGAGAGAGAGAGATGGTGAGATAAGGGAGAGAGAGAGAGAGAGAGAGAGAGAGAGAGAGAGAGAGAGAGAGAGAGAGAGAGAGAGAGAGAGAGAGAGAGGAAGAGGAAGAGATAGAGAACATCAAAGCAAATTATTAATTAGACGAATCATTCCTTCAGAGAAAAACACACGGGATGAAAGTGACCCCATTCACCTGCTTCTCTTTTATACGCAGTACCATTATATTGCTAAGTAATTATTTACATTATGCAGTAAATAATAAAATACAGAAAGTGAGAATGTCTTCTTTTAATGTTGACAAAGGTTCACGGGTTCAATATTAACAAGAACGAAGCTGGTTCAATTTCCTTGGTGAGTCGAGACGTATGGGATAGTCTCCTGACACCTGTTGCTTCACTTCACCCAGCAGTTGTTCGTGGGTTGCATCCTGGGCAGGGTGAGACGTATGGGCAAGTCTCCTTACGCCTGTAGCCTCACTTCACCTAGCAGTAAATAGGTACCTGGTCGTTAGTCAGTTGCTTCAGTTCACCTAGCAGTAAATAGGTACCTAGTCGTTAGCAAGTTCTTTCAGTTCATCTAACAGTAAATAGGTATCTGGGTGTTAGTCAGTTGCAGTAGGTGGCATGCAGGTCTCCTTTACACACGTTGCTTCGGTTCACCTAGGAGTATATTGGAACCTCGAGCCAAATTTCAGGTATTCCCTCCCCCCTCTTACCTCCTGAAATTCAGGAATTCCCTTCCGTCCAGAGATTTAGGGATTCTTGCCCTACGGCACGAAGCGTCAAGAATCAACCACTGTTCCCACATAAACTATGAAGAAGGCTGCATGACCCTTGTCGGTTCAGCGCTTGCTCTGATTATAATAATAATTAAACTATGAAGCAATTGGGCAAGAGTTAAGTAACCTAGATGGCAAGACTTAAAAGCCTGCTAGTTAGGTGGATGTGTTTAACACACACACACACACACACACACACACACACACACACACACACACACACACACACACACACACACACACACACACACACAAACACACTAAGAAATGTCTTGGGGTGATATTATAACGACGTACAAAATACCGAGAGGAATTGATATGGTGGACAGGGACAGATTTTTGAGAGATGGGAAACAGGAGCACGAGTGCACAGCTGGAAATTGAAAACACATATGAGATGCGGGGACGTTAGGAAGTACTTCTTCAGCTTTAGAATAGTCAAGAAGTGCCTTGGCAACCCCTGAGAATGAAGTGGTAAGAAGAGGAACAATAAGGCTCTCGAAACTGGGAGAGACAGAGAGCGAACCAAGTAGCGACCATCGAAGAGGTGGGGCCAAGAGCTGAGATTCGACCCCTTTAGATACATATGAGCCTAACTGGCATTATATTATAACCGGCTACAGACTGACTCGTAACAGAATCTCGACTGAGCTCATTAACTCACTGCCGTTCACTCATAATAAACTTTATAGTTGAGTGCATAACAGTCATTGAAAAATAAAATGGTGAATCAAAACAAAGGTTATAAAAAAAAAGAAGGGGACGGTAAAAGTGGATGGCAATTCTTAGATTTAATGACAGATGGTTTGAATAGCAAAATGGATGAGGAGTGGAATAGAGAGATACTCTCCAAGAGAAGAACGAGGTAATATGTTAAAAACTATAGGAAAATAACTTTGAAAGCAGGAAAAAGTGGGCAGTCATAGCAAAGGACTCGTAAGGGAGTGGAAGAGAAGAGTGAGACTCCTTACTGGAGGAATATCCTCCGCCCATCTCTCAACAAGGTTGACCTTCAAGGGTTTCTTGATGCTGGTGAAGGGACTCCCACTTCCTTGGATCGAACCTGAATGCATCTCATTTTTCCGTGTGCTGAGTGGCATCTTCAGGTTTACCACTCCCCTATGCATACCTGGAGTTTACCTGGAGAGAGTTCCGGGGGTCAACGCCCCCGCGGCCCGGTCTGTGACCAGGCCTGCAATAATAATAATAATAATAATAATAATAATAATAATAATAATAATAATAATAAGAAGAAGAAGAAGAAGAAGAAGAAGAAGAAGAAGAAGAAGCACAAGCCCAATTCAAGACCTTCACAACTCCCCTCTTCTCCAGAAGTGTGTGTGTGTGTGTGTGTGTGTGTGTGTGTGTGTGTGTGTGTGTGTGTGTGTGTGTGTGTGTGTGTGTGTGTGTGTGTGTGTGTCTGTGAGTGTGTGTGTGTGTGTGTGTGTGTGTGTGTGTGTGTGTGTGTGTGTGTGTGTGTGTGTGTGTGTGTGTGTGTGTGTGTGTGTGTGTGTATAATTTATATTATTTTACAAGGAGAGGCAGACACACAATAAAATATATAACCAGACCAGTTGAAAATATGTTAATTTATTTCATAATATTTAAGTTGCCGGAGCAGCTCACCACACACACCAAAATAAATATCCTCAATACACTGATCATAATAATATTTATTTCCTGTATTAGTTCCGTTATTAAATAGCAAATAATACAATTTATGTTAAATATTCATTTTACTCTCTAAAAAATCATGAATATCTTAACTGCGTCATTACCTGGCACCCGTGGTAAATAAGGTGCCTTGACAAAGGCACTAACTAGGCTCTATCAATCTCAGTGTGATTAATGCCGCAGCTCCAGGCATATATAAGAGCGCAAAGAGGACACTGCCTGACATATGTCTCTGTTAATGACCCATAAATTCATTAGCGGCAAATTTACTGTTTCTCCAAGATAACGCTTAGTGTAGGCTGGTCCTCCCTGCCTTCCTCCCTACCAGGACACTCTCTCTCTCTCTCTCTCTCCTTCAATGTGTGGAACATTCATTGTGAGAATGGTGTGGGCACCATCCTCCGTCCTCTTATCCGCTCTCTGTGTCTCTTTAGACTGATGCACTCGCTGAGTGTGTGTGTGTGTGTGTGTGTGTGTGTGTGTGTGTGTGTGTGTGTGTGTGTGTGTGTGTGTGTGTGTGTGTACTCACGACGGTTAAAACTCGGCTCCTGGTCCCTACTCTTAGCCTTCCTGTTTTGCTTTGGCTCCTTTTGGCTTCAATAACTTTCTTCTCATCTTCCCACATTTATCTCTAACTTTATTTTTCTAAGGTTTCTTTATTTTCAGTTTTCTCATACGTTTCAGTGACTCATCTTTATTTGCGTGATTGACGTTATTTCACTTCGCTTCCCTTCATTTAACTTTCGCAAACTTTCTTTCAGCTGGTTTTACTTTCATTTAGCTTTCTCTTTTCCAGCTTAGGTTTCACTTACTTGTCTTAAATTTTTCTCCAAGATTTTACTAATTAATAAAGTTGCTCTAGCTTTCCCTCATTTTATTAATTTATTTTCCCTTCATTCCTCTCTTGCTTTCCTTCACATGTCCCATTATTTTCCTTAACTTTCTGTTGCTTTCAATAGATTTACCACTATTTTCACCGACTTTCTCATTCTACCCTCCAGCTTTCACGAAATTTCTTTCAACTTTCTTTTTCATTTTTCTTAATGATCCTCCGACTTTATTAAAATTTCGCAGAATTTGAATTAGCTTTCTCCTACTTTAACATTCTCCCAACTCACATATAATTTTTCCTTAGATTTCGTTCAAAATTTTTTTTAAAATTACCCTTTTTCTTTCTCCCTACTTTCTCTTACCTCTCACTTGTTTTCTCCTAGCTTTCCCATACAAATACCAACTTTTCCTTCTGTGTAATCTCCTCTCACTTTCACTTATCTGAACTTTATGTTCCCTTTCTTTATATCAGCCTCTGAATTACTGTGAGAATGACTTTATTACCAGTTCAGCAGCCGGCGACACCTGTGGACCTGTGCGGCGACACCTCTGGACCTGTGCGGCGACACCTCTGAACCTGTGCGGGGGATTTTCCCGTCGCCACCAATATATACCAGGGAAAGTTCCCTGTTTTTGGGGGTCAGGTTTGCTTAGTAATTAATTCAGTAAGAACTATCTGCTTTAAGGGCACCAATAAGCGTGCTGCGTTTTTTCCAAATCACCCGTATGTTTTATTTTCGGTGTTTGGAAAGTGAATAGATGAAATGAGAGAGAGAGAGAGAGAGAGAGAGAGAGAGAGAGAGAGAGAGAGAGACCCAAATATTTTATATCCCCAACATCTCACTACGTCTCCCTGACTCCATAGAGCCTAGGGAATGGGAAGTATCAGCGTTTGATTGGAGGAAGGAGAGGGCAGCTCCAGTTCCTGGGATCATGAGCTCCTCGCCTGCATGAAGGCTCCAAAAGTCGTCCCTTGTAAGATTTCCACCACTTCTGTGAATACTGTTATTCAGTTCTCTCTCTCTCTCTCTTGTTTACCATCTCTCTCTTGTTTACCGTCTCTCTCTTGTTTACCGTCTCTCTTTTTTTGCCGTCTCTCTTGTTTACCGTCTCTCTTGTTTACCGTCTCTTTCTCTTGTTTACCGCCTCTCGTGTTTACCGTCTCTTGTTTACCGTCTATCTCTCTTGTTTACCGTCTCTCTCTTATTTACCGTCTCTGAGACTCTCTCACCTTTGGTTATGTGCTTCCGAAGGCAGAAGTGTAAGCGCTAGAAGTCCAGAGGTTGTGCTGCAGCTCTAAACCCCCATCTCGGTTCTTATCTTCATTCTGAAGGACTGACCTCTCACTGAGACTGACGGACTGATTACTTCAGAATTGCACTGCTCTCAGTGTTTTGTTAGCCTCTGTAAGTGACTGAAGAAGCCCGCAGTGCAGTCGAAACGTTTCGGGAATAAAGATATCCAACAGTTTCAAATGTGACTTATTCATCAAATGTGACTTATTCATCAAATGTGACTTATTCATCAAATGTGACTTATTCATCAAATGTGACTTATTCATCAAATGTGACTTATTCATCAAATGTGACTTATTCATCAAATGTGACTTACTCATCAAATGTGACTTACTCATCAAATGTGACTTATTAATCAAATGTGACTTACTCATCAAATGTGACTTATTAATCAAATGTGACTTATTAATCAAATGTGACTTATTAATCAAATGTGACTTATTCATCAAATGTGACTTATTCATCAAATGTGACTTATTCATCAAATGTGACTTACTCATCAAATGTGACTTATTAATCAAATGTGACTTATTCATCAAATGTGACTTATTCATCAAATGTGACTTACTCATCAAATGTGACTTACTCATCAAATGTGACTTATTAATCAAATGTGACTTATTCATCAAATGTGACTTATTCATCAAATGTGACTTACTCATCAAATGTGACTTATTAATCAAATGTGACTTACTCATCAAATGTGACTCATTAATCAAATGTGACTTACTCATCAAATGTGACTTATTTCTCAAACGTGACTTATTTATCATCTGGTCTTCATGTTGTTGCATGGAAGAAGAGGAGTTGGAGAACACACAGAGCGGAACACAGAGAAGAACACACAGAGAAGAGCACATAGAGAAGCAGAACACACAGAGACGAACACAGGAGAACACAGAAACAGAACACACAGAGAACAATATCAGTTAGGTCAGTGCAGTAGCTGATTCTGTCCTCAGGTTGTTTCTTGACTGATTCAAGAATATAAAGCTCGAGTGCAGTAGAGTTTTTTACTGTTTGTTTACTGAGATTAAAATGATCTAATCCCTGTCTCTTTCTCTGTGTCTGTTTGTGTGTCTGTCTCTGTGTCTGTGTCTCTGCGTCGTTCTGTGTGTCTGTCTCTTTGTCTCTATTGGTTCTTGCTAGATGCACACTGTCAATGGACCACAGACAGACACAAAGACAGGCAGACACGCAAACACTCACACAGACACGCACACAGACACGCACACAGACACGCATACAGACACGCACACAGACACGCACACAGACACGCACACAGACACGCACACACACGCACACAGACACGCACACAGACACACACACAGACACGCATACAGACACGCACACAGACACGCACACAGACACGCACACAGACACGCACACAGACACGCAAGCAGACAGACACAGACACGCAAGCGGGGACTAGAAAACCGACACAAAGAAACATACCATCAGAGTCAATAATATAGAGGTCCTTTACACACCCCCACACATCCCCACACCCCCCACACACCCCCACACACCCCACACATCCCCACACCCCCACACACCCCCACACCCCCCACACACCCCCACAGACCCCCCACACCCCCACACACCCCCACAGACCCCACCCACACCCCCACAGACCCCCCCACACCCCCACGCACCCCCACGTACCCCCACACACCCCCACACACGCCCACACACACCCCCACACACCCCCACGCACCCCCACACACCCCCACACACCCCCACACACACCCCCACACACCCCCACGCACCCCCCCACACCCCCCACACACCCCCACACCCCCCACACACCCCACTCCCCCACACACACCCGCACACACCCCCACACACCCCCTACACTCCCCCACACACCCCCACACACACACCCACGCACCCGCAAACACACACACACACACACATCCCATCACACCATCCCAACACACACTACAATCCATACCCACAGCCTCCACCCAACACCGAGCTATAGAATCCCACAGTATGCCACCAGGTCTCCCACCCTCACAGGCCCCCCAAACCACAGTGTTGGAAAGGAAACTGAAGGTATGGTACACAAACGCTGATGGAATAACAAATAAGTGGAAGGAGTGGCACGAAAGAGTCAAAGAAGCATCACCGGACATCATAGCTCTCACAGAAACCAAGCTTACAGGTATGATAACAGATGCCATCTTTCCAACGGGATACCAAATCCTGAGGAAAGACAGAGGGAACAGGGGGGGTGGAGGAGTGGCATTGCTGATCAAAAATCGCTGGAATTTTGATGAGCTGGAGAGAGGAGACAGCGGAGAAGAAAGTGATTACATAGCGGGAACGCTTCACTCTGGAGGTCCCAAGGTGGTAATAGCAGTGATGTATAACCCACCACAGAACAGCAGGAGGCCAAGGCAAGAGTACGACGAGAGCAATAGAGCGATGGTTGACACACTGGCTAGAGTGGACAGAAGAGCTCATGCATGCAGGGCAAAGCTCCTGATCATGGATGACTTTAACCACAAGGAGATCGATTGGGAGAACGTGGACCCACATGGGGGCCAAGATACATGGAGGGCTAAGATGATGGAGGTGGTACTGGAAAACTTCATGTGCCAACACGTAAGGGACACTACAAGAGAGAGAGGAGAGGATGAACCAGCAACACTGGACTTAGTATTCACCTTGAGTAGTGCAGATATCGAGGACATCACATATGAAAGACCCCTTGGGGCCAGTGACCATGTGGTTTTAAGCTTCGAATACACAGTAGAGCTACAAGTGGAGGGAGAAGCAGGAAGGCCAGGACGAATGAAGCCAAACTACAAGAAAGGGGACTACACAGGAATGAGGAACTTCCTGAACGGGGTTCAGTGGGACAGAGAACTGGCAGGGAAGCCAGTTAATGAGATGATGGAATATGTAGCAACAAAATGCTAGGAGGCTGAGGAGAGGTTTGTACCCAAGGGTAACAGGAATAATGAAAAAGCCAGGATGAGCCCATGGTTTACCCAAAGGTGCAGGAAAGCAAAAACCAAGTGTGCTAGGGAATGGAAGAAATATAGAAGGCAAAGGACGCAGGAGAA
>NC_091299.1:30032141-30042141 GCF_038502225.1 Cherax quadricarinatus
TCCCACTGAACCTCCTGCAGGAAGTTCCTCATACCTGTGTAGTACCTCCTTTTATAGTTTGGCTTGTCCCATTCAATTCCTGTTACCTTCTCCACTTGTAACTCTACTATATAATCAAAACTCAGAACCACGTGATCGCTAGCTCCAAGGGGCCTCTCGTAAGTGATGTCCTCAATGTGTGTGTGTGTGTGTGTGTGTGTGTGTGTGTGTGTGTGTGTGTGTGTGTGTGTGTGTATGTGTGTACAATTTCATAGTACAAAATCTCCTTGAATTTTCAATTCAATTCTTCACACACTTCCTTATCCTTCAACCCGCCTTGTCTATTCTTCCTTGGGTCTTACATCATCGATCGTCTCATTTTCTTGCTGTAGTGCTTAATATCTCTGTCATCTCCCCTTTCGCCTTGACCACTATGTTGCTTCCACATATCTTACTCTGTTGTCGTCCTCTCATGGTCCTTCTTAACTCTCCCACTCAGTGTTGTTATCTGTGGTCCTTCCGATTCTTCATGTTTTCAGTGTTATTTAGCTGTTGTCTTTGCCTTTCTCTACACTCTCTGATTGTAGTAAATATCTGCCACACAATCTTGCTGGTTCGTCTTCTTTTCTTGTTCTTGTGGCTCCTATACCGTGTTTACTCGTCAAAATATTCCATAACTGTCTTCATGTTTACCACGTTTTTTGGTTTCCTTATGATACCTGTGGCATGCAAAGAGTACATAACCTTTATTCGGCGCATGTACACACCCCCAACTAGCGAACCAGGTGCTAAGGGTTAACGATGGGGCCCCATCGTCCAATAAGTACCCAGGTTCCAGCCAATGAGAAGATGGTTTTGGCAATCGCAGAGGTGTTGTGGGTACCACACACCTGTCTGACCTTGTCATTCCCATTCTAGAGCTGGTTGAAGCACGGTCTACTCTCTAGTGGCTTCTATTCTGCCTTGCTTACCGTGGAGTGCACTAATACCTATTGTTGTACATAGCGTATATAGTGTACATACTTCTGTTCTTACTGGGTGAAGGATAATATAAATCAAAAGTTTTTCTGCTGTGTTTATTTTGCTCCCTTTACACCCAGGATAACAGGCCTTTGAATTCCTGGGTTGTAATAATACCCATATTTTCCCCGGTTTTATTTCTGGCTACTAAATTCCCTTATTATCGTTAACCTCGCATCTTGTTCTTTTCACTCTTTCTGTTGCTTCTTCCTGGATATATCACCTATCCTTCTCATGCTTTGTATTGGCCTTGTTAGGTGGTGGATAGTAAATGACTCTTACTATTATTAAATTATTTCATCTCTGTAGTCTCTACTGGATAGTTTTTGAAGGCGCCACACTAGAGGATAGTTCCTCGAAGCTCCACGGATATTTTATGAGAAGTATACCTCCTTGATGCCATCGCATATATTACTACCGCAAGGAACTGTTATTATCTGTTCCTGGTGCGTTACCAGTAAGATGTTCTCTCCGTCTTGTACGTATGGTTTACAATGTCATTTGCATTTGTATAGCGTATGAACACCCTGATGAGCCGCAGAAACGTCGGAGAATGCTTTTGTCTCTCTCACTCATCTTACTTATCTCTACTTATCTGATTTGTTATCAGTATTGTGAGCTATTGCATATTGGTGTATTTCCGATACTCTTTCTTTCATTTTCCAGAGCAGGTCTACACTCTAGTCTGAATTTGGAGAGGGAGGTGTTTAGGCGTGGCGAGGGTTTTCCAGGGCTTGTGAATTCAAATTAATCTTGGGTCTTGTCTTGTGAAGCGGGTTGCTAGTGGAGATGGGTTGACACTATATATATATATATATATATATATATATATATATATATATATATATATATATATATATATATATATATATATATATATATATATATATATATATATATATATATATATATATGTCGTGCCGAATAGGCAGAACTTGCGATCTTGGCTTAAATAGCAACGCTCATCTTGCCATATAGGACAAGTGAATTTTTGTTTATGCAATAATTTCGCCAAAATCATTCTGAAACTAACGAAAAAAATATATTTCACTGTGTTTGTTTAGTATTAAATTATTGTAAACAAATCTAAAATATATTTAGTTGGGTTAGGCTAAAATAAATTGTTGTTGTTATAATAAGGTTAGGTAAGTTTTCTAAGATTCTTTTGGTGCAAAATTATAAATTTTTACATCAACATTAATGAAAAAAATATATCTTTAAACGTATAAGAGAAAATTTTAGAAAGGACTTAATTTTAAATGAGTTCTTGCTAATTGACCAGTTTTACATATTCGGCACGACATATATATATATATATATATATATATATATATATATATATATATATATATATATATATATATATATATATATATATATATATATATACATACATATATGTCGTGCCGAATAGGCAGAACTTGCCATCTTGGCTTAAATAGCAACGTTCATCTTGCCATATAGGACAAGTGAAAATTTGTGTATGCAATAATTTCACCAAAATCATTCTGAACCTAACGAAAAAAATATATTTGATTGTGTTTGTTTAGTACTAAATTATTGTAAACGTATTTAAAATATATTTAGTTGGGTTAGGCTAAAATAAATTGTTCTTGTTATAATAAGGTTAGGTAAGTTTTCTAAGATTCTTTTGGAGCATAATTAAAAATTTTTACATTAGCATTAACGGAAAAAATATATCTTTAAACGTATAAGAGAAAATTTTAGAAAGGACTTAATTTTAAATGAGTTCTTGCTAACTGACCAGTTTTACATATTCGGCAAGACATATATATATATATATATATATATATATATATATATATATATATATATATATATATATATATATATATATATATATATATATATATATATATATATATATATATATATATATATATATATATATATATATATATATATATATATATATATATATATATATATATATATATATATATATATACTATATACTATGCAAATATCGCAAACCAAGCGATCAGGATGCAAAGCAACCACGGAGGGAAGTAGAATTCTAAAGGCATTTCGTGTTGCAATCAGCACATCATCAGGAGCTTGCAAAGTTGCAGAAAAGAGGAGAATGTCCAAGCAAATTCACACACTGCCTCCCCCAGGTCTTGTAGTGAGAGCTGCCCGGGAAGGCGTGAGTGTTTAGGTCGACATAGAAAGGAATATAAACTTAGTTAAGCTAATAATCTTTGGAAGAATCACATCTGAGTTATGCATCGAGGACCTTGATCTTGATCTTGATCTTGACGAGAATTTAGATTTGACGTGCTGTTGGAGTGCGTGCAGGGTAACGTTTTCTGAAGGGATTATAATAATAATAATAATAATAATAATAATAATAATAATAATAATAATAATAATAATAATAATAATAATAATAATTATAATAATAATAATAATAATAATAATAATAATAATAATAATAATAATAATAATAAAAATTAATAATAATGATAATAATAATAATAATAGTAGGTAGTAGGTTGGTCGTAGGTAGTAGGTTGGTAGACAGCAACCACCCAGGGAAGTACTACCGTCCTGCCAGATGACTGTGAAACAGAAACCTGTAACTGTTTTACATGATGGTAGGATTGCTGGTTTTCTTTTTCTGTCTCATAAACACGCTAAGATAACAGGGATATCTTGCTACTCCTACTTACACTTTGGTCACACTTCACAGACACGCACATGCATATATATATATACATACATCTAGGTTTTTCTCCTTTTTCTAAATAGCTCTTGTTCTTTTTTATTTCTTCTATTGTCCATGGGGAAGTGGAAAAGAATCTTTCCTCCGTAAGCCATGCGTGTCGTATGAGGCGACTAAAATGCCGGGAGCAATGGGCTAGTAACCCCTTCTCCTGTATACATTTACTAAAAAAGAGAAGAAGAAAAACTTTATAAAACTGGGTTGCTTAAATGTGCGTGGATGTAGTGCGGATGACAAGAAACAGATGATTGCTGATGTTATGAATGAAAAGAAGTTGGATGTCCTGGCCCTAAGCAAAACAAAGCTGAAGGGGGTAGGAGAGTTTCAGTGGGGGGAAATAAATGGGATTAAATCTGGAGTATCTGAGAGAGTTAGAGCAAAGGAAGGGGTAGCAGTAATGTTAAATGATCAGTTATGGAAGGAGAAAAGAGAATATGAATGTGTAAATTCAAGAATTATGTGGATTAAAGTAAAGGTTGGATGCGAGAAGTGGGTCATAATAAGCGTGTATGCACCTGGAGAAGAGAGAAATGCAGAGGAGAGAGAGAGATTTTGGGAGATGTTAAGTGAATGTATAGGAGCCTTTGAACCAAATGAGAGAGTAATTGTGGTAGGGGACCTGAATGCTAAAGTAGGAGAAACCTTTAGAGAGGGTGTGGTAGGTAAGTTTGGGGTGCCAGGTGTAAATGATAATGGGAGCCCTTTGATTGAACTTTGTATAGAAAGGGGTTTAGTTATAGGTAATACATATTTTAAGAAAAAGAGGATAAATAAGTATACACGATATGATGTAGGGCGAAATGACAGTAGTTTGTTGGATTATGTATTGGTAGATAAAAGACTGTTGAGTAGACTTCAGGATGTACATGTTTATAGAGGGGCCACAGATATATCAGATCACTTTCTAGTTGTAGCTACACTGAGAGTAAAAGGTAGATGGGATACAAGGAGAATAGAAGCATCAGGGAAGAGAGAGGTGAAGGTTTATAAACTAAAAGAGGAGGCAGTTAGGGTAAGATATAAACAGCTATTGGAGGATAGATGGGCTAATGAGAGCATAGGCAATGGGGTCGAAGAGGTATGGGCTAGGTTTAAAAATGTAGTGTTAGAGTGTTCAGCAGAAGTTTGTGGTTACAGGAAAGTGGGTGCAGGAGGGAAGAGGAGCGATTGGTGGAATGATGATGTAAAGAGAGTAGTAAGGGAGAAAAAGTTAGCATATGAGAAGTTTTTACAAAGTAGAAGTGATGCAAGGAGGGAAGAGTATATGGAGAAAAAGAGAGAAGTTAAGAGAGTGGTGAAGCAATGTAAAAAGAGAGCAAATGAGAGAGTGGGTGAGATGTTATCAACAAATTTTGTTGAAAATAAGAAAAAGTTTTGGAGTGAGATTAACAAGTTAAGAAAGCCTAGAGAACAAATGGATTTGTCAGTTAAAAATAGGAGAGGAGAGTTATTAAATGGAGAGTTAGAGGTATTGGGAAGATGGAGGGAATATTTTGAGGAATTGTTAAATGTTGATGAAGATAGGGAAGCTGTGATTTCGTGTATAGGGCAAGGAGGAATAACATCTTGTAGGAGTGAGGAAGAGCCAGTTGTGAGTGTGGGGGAAGTTCGTGAGGCAGTAGGTAAAATGAAAGGGGGTAAGGCAGCCGGGATTGATGGGATAAAGATAGAAATGTTAAAAGCAGGTGGGGATATAGTTTTGGAGTGGTTGGTGCAATTATTTAATAAATGTATGGAAGAGGGTAAGGTACCTAGGGATTGGCAGAGAGCATGCATAGTTCCTTTGTATAAAGGCAAAGGGGATAAAAGAGAGTGCAAAAATTATAGGGGGATAAGTCTGTTGAGTGTACCTGGTAAGGTGTATGGTAGAGTTATAATTGAAAGAATTAAGAGTAAGACGGAGAATAGGATAGCAGATGAACAAGGAGGCTTTAGGAAAGGTAGGGGGTGTGTGGACCAGGTGTTTACAGTGAAACATATAAGTGAACAGTATTTAGATAAGGCTAAAGAGGTCTTTGTGGCATTTATGGATTTGGAAAAGGCGTATGACAGGGTGGATAGGGGGGCAATGTGGCAGATGTTGCAAGTGTATGGTGTAGGAGGTAGGTTACTGAAAGCAGTGAAGAGTTTTTACGAGGATAGTGAGGCTCAAGTTAGAGTATGTAGGAAAGAGGGAAATTTTTTCCCAGTAAAGGTAGGCCTTAGACAAGGATGTGTGATGTCACCGTGGTTGTTTAATATATTTATAGATGGGGTTGTAAGAGAAGTAAATGCGAGGGTCTTGGCAAGAGGCGTGGAGTTAAAAGATAAAGAATCACACACAAAATGGGAGTTGTCACAGCTGCTCTTTGCTGATGACACTGTGCTCTTGGGAGATTCTGAAGAGAAGTTGCAGAGATTGGTGGATGAATTTGGTAGGGTGTGCAAAAGAAGAAAATTAAAGGTGAATACAGGAAAGAGTAAGGTTATGAGGATAACAAAAAGATTAGGTGATGAAAGATTGAATATCAGATTGGAGGGAGAGAGTATGGAGGAGGTGAACGTATTCAGATATTTGGGAGTGGACGTGTCAGCGGATGGGTCTATGAAAGATGAGGTGAATCATAGAATTGATGAGGGAAAAAGAGTGAGTGGTGCACTTAGGAGTCTGTGGAGACAAAGAACTTTGTCCTTGGAGGCAAAGAGGGGAATGTATGAGAGTATAGTTTTACCAACGCTCTTATATGGGTGTGAAGCGTGGGTGATGAATGTTGCAGCGAGGAGAAGGCTGGAGGCAGTGGAGATGTCATGTCTGAGGGCAATGTGTGGTGTGAATATAATGCAGAGAATTCGTAGTTTGGAAGTTAGGAGGAGGTGCGGGATTACCAAAACTGTTGTCCAGAGGGCTGAGGAAGGGTTGTTGAGGTGGTTCGGACATGTAGAGAGAATGGAGCGAAACAGAATGACTTCAAGAGTGTATCAGTCTGTAGTGGAAGGAAGGCGGGGTAGGGGTCGGCCTAGGAAGGGTTGGAGGGAGGGGGTAAAGGAGGTTTTGTGTGCGAGGGGCTTGGACTTCCAGCAGGCATGCGTGAGCGTGTTTGATAGGAGTGAATGGAGACAAATGGTTTTTAATACTTGACGTGCTGTTGGAGTGTGAGCAAAGTAACATTTATGAAGGGATTCAGGGAAACCGGCAGGCCGGACTTGAGTCCTGGAGATGGGAAGTACAGTGCCTGCACTCTGAAGGAGGGGTGTTAATGTTGCAGTTTAAAAACTGTAGTGTAAAGCACCCTTCTGGCAAGACAGTGATGGAGTGAATGATGGTGAAAGTTTTTCTTTTTCGGGCCACCCTGCCTTGGTGGGAATCGGCCAGTGTGATAATAAAAAAAAAAAAATAAAAAAAAAAATAATAATAATAATAATAATAATAATAAAAATAATAATAATAATGAATTTAAAACTGATACAGTGGGCCACAAGACTGGGAATTAACAAAAAAACTACTGTCCTGCTAGGCCAATAGGCCTCACCAACACCGCAACAGCGACCACTATGCTACGAGAGTCTATGAGAGTCTCCATGACTTCACTCCACCAGAGACTGAGTCAACACACGTTGCATTCAGACGTGGATCACACAGGAGACAACTCGTCTAGTCATTCCACCTCTTCCATTCATTGTTCACAAATTTAGGTACACTGGTATATACAGATACGTGCTATCTCCTGGCTACTCCAGCCCACCTCAGACACCTTCTTCAAGGTAATAAAATGCTTTAATACTCAGTAAAATATATAAAATAATTAAATGCTCATTATTTCGACCTAACATAAAGAGTCAATGAATTGTTAATACAAGTCATGAAGACTTTTGTCAGTAACACCAGGGAACCCACACGTAAACAAAACGTTTAGTCGATTTCTTTTGCTTTCGTTCTGAGGTTCTTCTGAAGAGGGTCTGAGACTAAGGTCGAAATCTAAAAATCAATTATTCTCCCGTCTTTGTACATATGTGAGTTCTTTCCTACTCCCAGGCAGAGTATTCAGTTATATAGTAACTTAAAAATGTGCATAGGTTGGCTAATTGGGTTTAAAGCCTGTCGGCTACACGACAGGACGACAGGCTTTAAATAAAAAATTATTTCCCATCTAAATTAGTGATTTAAGTAAATTCTCTCAGAGTGTATACAAACTGAGAGAGACACACATCTCGGTGTATATCACTGGATATACCAGTAACATACAGGTATACACTCTATCATCCTTAATGTATTGGGATAAATTATCCAGTGGTAATACATAATGTATATTAATATTATAATTAACTGGTTCGTTATCGTCTCGCTGATAATTAAGATAATTAGAACACATCAGGTCAAGTACATACCTTTTTTCATTCTCCCAGCAGAGAGTCTCCTGGTTATTTGAATGTTTTACTGATGCAGAATACACTGGGGATTTTTTCCGTCAAAAGCAGATGTTACAGAATAAATTTTGAGATTTTGTGATATAGTGAATGGGTGTGGGGTTGGGGTAGGTTATGGGGAGGAGGGGAAGAGAGGGGAAGGGATGAGAGAGAGAGGGTGGGTGGAGATGTTCGTGAAGAGAGGAAGGTAGGGGACAAGCGATGAGGGAAGAAGTAGAGGGGAGGGTTGAAAGTGGGATGAAAGGAAGTGGGGAATAAGGGGTAATGGGCAGGGGTAAAGGGGTAAGGGGGAGTGTTAAAGGCAAATTCAACTGTTGCAATGCATGGAGATTAATGCCTTTGGAAATTAAATTCTGAAATATTCTCCCTGTTATATTGGCTTTATATTAATTTAGGGGAGTGCTCTCTCTCTCTCTCTCTCTCTCTCTCTCTCTCTCTCTCTCTCTCTCTCTCTCTCTCTCTCTCTCTCTCTCTCTCTCTCTCTCTCTCTCTCTCTCTCTCTCTCTCTCAAACAGAAACAGACACATTGTTATGGAATGTCTACTTCAATGACCGTCTCATCCCAGAATCCCATGCATATTCAGACGACTGTACTCTGACATTTACTTATCCAAGAGAGAAAATACCAGCTGCTCTCAGATGCATCAGTTACCAGCATTCATCTATGGTGAACGATGGCAGGTCATATTTGCTTCTCAGAAAGCACAAATGATGCTCGTCTCTAGGCACCATGATGGTAATGGTGGAACAGTGGTAAGAATAAATGGAAGAGTGTTGGAACCCGTGGATGTGGTTGATGTTCTCGAGGTGAAATTTGGTCCCAAACTGAGTATAAAAATCCACGTAGTCAATCCTGCAAGCAAGGCGGTCTAGAAGACAGCAGTAATAAGGAGTATCTCGTATCAGCTCGTCCGTAGAAGCTGCAAGACTTAACGAGGAACAAGTAAGTTCACACCTTGAGTATGTTCGACTTTCTGGGACTGCCTTACCTCCGTCTCACTTAAAACTCCTTGGCAGTATAGAGATCATAGCAAAATGACTCGTCTTTCATCCAAACAGATCTGTTATTTCGGCAGAACCTTCAACACAGAAGCAATATGGGTGACCTTACTGTTATGTCCGTGGACAACGAGAAGAGAGCGTCTACACAACAAGACGGGCAGCAGACAGTAACTACAGAGTAACCTCGTGAACAACACTTCATCTGAGATTATCGATGAAATACGGTCAGTTGAGGAAATGAAACAGCTGACCCATAAATGGCTCCAACTTCATCCTATTTGTATGTCTCACCTACCGTTACTACCTTGCAAATAAAGGTAGGAATTCTTACCCTAATCTAACCCTGTAAACCCCTTGTGTAAATAATATAAAGAAAGAGACAGTGGGAGAGTGAATCCCTCTTCCTTCAACATAGTTTTGCTCAGAGAGATAGAGAGGGAGAGACGACTCACAACTATGAACCAGACACTAAGAGAGAGATACATCATGGGTGGTGAATGATGCACTGTAGTGGTGATGGATGGTGAGTGGTGCATTGTAGTGGTGATGGGTGGTGAGTGGTGCATCGTAGTGGTGATGGATGGTGAGTGGTGCATTGTAGTGGTGATGGATGGTGAGTGGTGCATCGTAGTGGTGATGGATGGTGAGTGGTGCATCGTAGTGGTGATGGGTGGTGAGTGGTGCATCGTAGTGGTGATGGGTGGTGAGTGGTGTATTGTAGTGGTGGCGGATGCTGCACGAAGGCACCTGCATTACATTTACCGTTAAGGTAATAGAGAGGAATGTTAACAATTGATAATTCGCAGCAACGTTCTTGTTTGTGTATCAAAAATGAAGAGAGAGGTAACA
>NC_091299.1:30047141-30054641 GCF_038502225.1 Cherax quadricarinatus
TCGCAACATCTGCCACATTGCCCCCCTTGCAACCCTATCATATGCGTTTTCCAAATCCATAAATGCCACAAAAACCTCTTTACCCTTATCTATATACTGTTCACTTACATGTTTCACTGTAAACACCTGGTACACACACCCCCCTACCTTTCCTAAAGCCTCCTTGTTCATCTGCTATGCTACTTTCCGTCTTACTCTTAATTCTTTCAGTAATAACTCTATCATACACTTTACCAGGTATACTCAACAGACGCATTCCCTTATAATCTAAGAAAACTTACCTAACCTTATTATAACAAGAACAATTTATTTTAGCCTAACCCAACTAAATATATTTTAGATTTGTTTACAATAATTTAAATCTAAAGAAACACAGTGAAATATATTTTTTTCGTTAGGTTCAGAATGATTTTGGCGAAATTAGCGCATACACAAATTTTCATTTGTCCTATATGGCAAGATGAGCGTTGCTATTTAAGCCAAGATCGCAAGTTCTGCTTATTTGGCACGACATATATATATATATATATATATATATATATATATATATATATATATATATATATATATATATATATATATATATATATATATATATATATATATATATATGTATATATATATATATATATATATATATATATATATATATATATATATATATATATATATATATATATATATATATATATATATATATATATATATATATATATATATATATATATATATGCTTAACAGTTCGCAAGCAGGCGAAATTATTTACAAACATTGTCTAAATCTTGATGCCATGAAGCGAAGCAAAATTTTCTACCGTTCCTATCGCCCAAGAGAGGTGGAGTAGTTGGCTCAAGAGAATTTACATCAAGGGCACGAAAGGTGCTTAAGGAGTCGAGGACCTGAAATGCAGCGTTTTGTTCTCGGGGGGAGGAGGGTCTGACAATGCTGAGTGATGTTTAGCATGTTCATGGTGATGGTGACTCGCCTCAGAGTTATACTGCTCGCCTCACCATCACGTTATCTTTTGTCTTCGTAAATGCAAGGAATTAATTCGTATGACCTTTCTCGACTCGTTAACGAATTTAATATTATGAGGTCTTGTAACTCTCTTTCCGTTCTTCTTATTTCTCTCTCGCTCTTTCTCTCTCTCTCTCTCTCTCTCTCTCTCTCTCTCTCTCTCTCTCTCTCTCTCTCTCTCTCTCTCTCTCTCTCTCTCTCTCTCTCTCTCTCTCTCTCTCTCACTCTCTCTAAATATCTTTAAATATCTCTCACTCTCTCTCCTCTCTCTCTCTGCTTCTACTTATAGTCAATTGTGAATAAATTCAAGGAAACTCGACGCGGTCAGACACGCAGGTCGTCTCTCAATGAAGGGAAAATCGAGATTCAAAATAAATCTGAAGTTGTCAACAAGAGAGATTTGGCATCAGAAAATGTGGGTTTCAGCGGAAACTCATTAGTCAAGTTCTGAGTCAGAGTGTTCACCCCGAGGGAAGTGAAGTTGTTCATCCCGACGGAAGGGAAGTTGTTCTCACCGAGGGAAGTGAAGTTGTTCACTCCGAGGGAAGTGAAGTTGTTCACCCCGAGGGAAGTGAAGTTGTTCACTCCGAGGGAAGTGAAGTTGTTCATCCCGAGGGAAGTGAAGTTGTTCATCCCGAGGGAAGTGAAGTTGTTCATCCCGAGGGAAGTGAAGTTGTTCATCCCGAGGGAAGTGAAGTTGTTCATCCCGAGGGAAGTGAAGTTGTTCACACCGAGGGAAGGGAAGTTGTTCACACCGAGGGAAGGGAAGTTGTTCTCCCCGAGGGAAGGAAACTTGTTCACCCCGAGGGAAGTGAAGTTGTTCATCACGAGGGAAGTGAAGTTGTTCATCCCGAGGGAAGTGAAGTTGTTCACCCCGAGGGAAGTGAAGTTGTTCACTCCGAGGGAAGTGAAGTTGTTCACCCCGAGGGAAGTGAAGTTGTTCACACCGAGGGAAGTGAAGTTGTTCATCCCGAGGGAAGTGAAGTTGTTCATCCCGAGGGAAGTGAAGTTGTTCACACCGAGGGAAGGGAAGTTGTTCACACCGAGGGAAGGGAAGTTGTTCTCCCCGAGGGAAGGAAACTTGTTCACCCCGAGGGAAGTGAAGTTGTTCATCCCGAGGGAAGTGAAGTTGTTCATCCCGAGGGAAGTGAAGTTGTTCACCCCGAGGGAAGTGAAGTTGTTCACTCCGAGGGAAGTGAAGTTGTTCACCCCGAGGGAAGTGAAGTTGTTCACACCGAGGGAAGTGAAGTTGTTCATCCCGAGGGAAGTGAAGTTGTTCATCCCGAGGGAAGTGAAGTTGTTCATCCCGAGGGAAGTGAAGTTGTCCATCCCGAGGGAAGTGAAGTTGTTCATCCCGAGGGAAGTGAAGTTGTTCACACCGAGGGAAGGGAAGTTGTTCACACCGAGGGAAGGGAAGTTGTTCTCCCCGAGGGAAGGAAACTTGTTCACCCCGAGGGAAGTGAAGTTGTTCATCCCGAGGGAAGTGAAGTTGTTCATCCCGAGGGAAGTGAAGTTGTTCACCCCGAGGGAAGTGAAGTTGTTCACACCGAGGGAAGGGAAGTTGTTCTCCCCGAGGGAAGGAAACTTGTTCACCCCGAGGGAAGTGAAGTTGCTCAGCCCGAGGGAAGTGAAGTTGTTTAGACCGAGGAAGGGAAGTTGTTCAGCCCGAAGAAAGGGAAGTTGTTCACCCCGAGGGAAGTGAAGTTGTTCACCCCGAGGGAAGTGAAGTTGTTCACCCCGAGGGAAGTGAAGTTGTTCACCCCGAGGGAAGTGAAGTTGTTCACCCCGAGGGAAGTGAAGTTGTTCACCCCGAGGGAAGTGAAGTTGTTCACACCGAGGGAAGTGAAGTTGTTCACCCCAAGGGAAGTGAAGTTGTTCACCCCGAGGGAAGTGAAGTTGTTCACCCCGAGGGAAGTGAAGTTGTTCAGCCCGAGGGAAGGGAAGTTGTTCTCCCCGAGGGAAGGAAACTTGTTCACCCCGAGGGAAGTGAAGTTGTTCACCCCGAGGGAAGTGAAGTTGTTCATCCCGAGGAAGGGAAGTTGTTCAGCCCGAAGAAAGGGAAGTTGTTCACCCCGAGGGAAGTGAAGTTGTTCACCCCGAGGGAAGTGAAGTTGTTCACCCCGAGGGAAGTGAAGTTGTTCACCCCGAGGGAAGTGAAGTTGTTCACCCCGAGGGAAGGGAAGTTGTTCTTCCCGAGGGAAGTGAAGTTGTTCAGCCCGAGGGAACTGAAGTTTTTCACCCCGAGGGAAGAGAAGTTGTTCTCCACGAGGGAAGTGAAGTTGTTCACCCCGAGGGAAGTGAAGTTGTTCACCCCGAGGGAAGGAAATTTGTTCAGCCCGAGGGAAGTGAAGTTATTCAGCCAGAAGAAAGGGTAGTTGTTCAGCCAGAAGGAAGGGAAGTTGTTCAGTCCGAGGGAAGGGAATTTGTTCAGCCCCAGGTAAGGGAAGTTGTTCAGCCCGAGGAAAGGGAAGTTGTTCAGCCCGAGGGAAGTGAAGTTGTTCAGTCCGAGGGAATTGAAGTTGTTCAGCCCGATGGAAGTGAAGTTGCTCAGCCCGAGGGAAGGGGAGTTGTTCAGCCCAAGGGAAGTAAAGTTGTTCAGCCCGAGGGAAGGGAAGTTGTTCTGCCCGAGGGAAGTGAAGTTGTTCATCCCGAGGGAAGGGAAGTTTTTCTGCCCGAGGGAAGGGAAGTTGTTCAGCCCGAGGGAAGGGATTTGTTTAGCCCGAGGAAAGTGAAGCTGTTCAGCCCGAAGGAAGGGAAGTTGTTCAGCCTTAAGGAAGGGAATTTGTTCAGCCCGAGGGAAGTGAAGTTGTTCAGCCCCAGGGAAAGAAAGTTGTTCAGCCCGAAGGAAGGAATAGTTGTTCACCCCGAAGGAAGTGAAGTTGTTCAACCCGAGGGAAGGAAAATTGAACAGCCCGAGGGAAGGGAAGTTGTTCAGCCCGAGGGAAGGGGAGTTGGTCATCCTGATGGAAGTGAAGTTGTTCAGCCCGAGGGAAGTGAAGTTGTTCAGCCCGAGGGAAGTGAAGTTGTTCAGCCCGAGGGAAGTGAAGTTGTTCAGCCCGAGGGAAGTGAAGTTGTTCAGCCCGAGGGAAGGCAGTAAGTCCAAGAAAGTCTGACATCGGCGACAGATCATTTACTTAAGAACATAAGAAAGGAGGAACACTGCAGCAGGACCTGTTGGCCCATACTGGACACGTCCTTCACAATCCTTCCCACTAACCATGAGCAAAATTGATGAACAAAAGATTTTTTCTGGTATACGATCTTCTTATATATGTAAATATACATACATACATACATACATACATACATACATACATACATACATACATACATACATACATACATACATACATACATACATACATACATACATACATACATACATACATACATGCATTCATAAATGCATCATACATACATACATTTATACATGCATGCATGCATGCATACACACATACACACACACACACACACACACACACACACACACACACACACACACACACACACACACACACATGCACACACACACACACACACACACACACACACACACACACACACACACACACACACACACACACACACACACACACACACACACACACACAAACACACACTGGAGTTCTATGACAGGGTGACAGCAGTAAGATAAGAGCGAGAGGGGTGGGTAGATTTCATTTTCTTCGACTGGATGAAAGCGTTTGACACAGTTCTACACAAGAGATTAATGCAAAAACTGGAGGACCAGGAAGGGATAACAGGGAAAGCACTGAAATGGATCATGGAATACCTGTCAGGAAAACAACAGCGACTAATGGTACGTGGCGAGGTATCAGAGTGCGCGACTGTGGCGAACGGGTTCCACAGGGGTCAGTTATAGGACCGGTGAGGTTTCTGGTATCTGTGAACGATATGACGGCAAGGAATGGACTCAGAAGTGTCCCTGTTTGTAGATGATGTGGAGCTGATGAGAAGAATTCAATCGGACGAGGACCAGGCAGAACTACAAAGGGATCTGGACAGGCTGCAGGCCTGGTCCAGCGACTGGTTCCTGGAGTTCAACCCCACCAAGTGCAAAGTCATAAAGATTGGGGAAGGTCTTAGTATTCACCTTGAGTAGTGCAGATATCGAGGACATCACATATGAAAGACCCTTTGGGGCCAGTGACCATGTGGTTTTAAGCTTCGAATACACAGTAGGGCTACAAGTGGAGGGAGAAGCAGGAAGGCCAGGACGAATGAAGCCAAACTACAAGAAAGGGAACTACACAGGAATGAGGAACTTCCTGAACGGGGTTCAGTGGGACAGAGAACTGGCAGGGAAGCCAGTTAATGAGATGATGGAATATGTAGCAACAAAATGCAAGGAGGCTGAGGAGAGGTTTGTACCCAAGGGTAACAGGAATAATGAAAAAGCCAGGATGAGCCCATGGTTCACCCAAAGGTGTAGGGAGGCAAAAACCAAGTGCTAGGGAATGGAAGAAATATAGAAGGCAAAGGACCCAGGAGAATAAGGAGAGCAGTCGTAGAGCCAGAAACGAATATGCACAGATAAGAAGGGAGGCCCAACGACAATATGAAAACGACATAGCAGCGAAAGCCAAATCTGACCCGAAACTGTTGTACAGCCACATCAGGAGGAAAACAACAGTCAAGGACCAGGTAATCAGGCAAAGGAAGGAAGGAGGAGAGACAACAAGAAATGACCGTAAAGTATGTGAGGAACTCAACAAGAGATTCAAAGAAGTGTTCACAGAGGAGACAGAAGGGGCTCCAGAAAGACGGAGAGGTGGGGCACACCACCAAGTGCTGGACACAGTGCACACAACCGAGGAAGAAGTGAAGAGGCTTCTGAGTGAGCTAGATACCTCAAAGGCAATGGGGCCAGATAACATCTCCCCATGGGTATTGAGAGAGGGAGCAGAGGCGCTATGTGTACCCCTAACAACAATATTCAATACATCTATCGAAACAGGGAGATTGCCTGAGGCATGGAAGACAGCAAATGTAGTCCCAATCTTTAAAAAAGGAGACAGACATGAAGCATTAAACTACAGACCAGTGTCAATGACATGTATAGTATGCAAAATCATGGAGAAGATTATCAGAAGAGTGGTGGAACACCTAGAAAGGAATGATCTCATCAACAGCAGCCAACATGGTTTCAGGGACGGGAAATCCTGTGTCACAAACCTGCTGGAGTTCTATGACATGGTGACAGCAGTAAGACATATTCTTGGACTGCAAGAAGGCGTTTGACACAGTTCCACACAAGAGATTGGTGCAAAAACTGGAGGACCAAGCAGGGATAACAGGGAAGGCACTACAATGGATCAGGGAATACTTGTCAGGAAGACAGCAGCGAGTCATGGTACGTGGCGAGGTGTCAGAGTGGGCACCTGTGACCAGCGGGGTCCCACAGGGGTCAGTCCTAGGACCAGTGCTGTTTCTGGTATTTGTGAACGACATGACGGAAGGAATAGGCTCTGAGGTGTCCCTGTTTGCAGATGACGTGAAGTTGATGAGAAGAATTCACTCGATCGAAGACCAGGCAGAGCTACAAAGGGATCTGTACATGCTGCAGACCTGATCCAGCAATTGGCTCCTGGAGTTCAATCCCACCAAGTGCAAAGTCATGAAGATTGGGGAAGGGCAAAGAAGACCGCAGACGGAGTACAGTCTAGGGGGCCAGAGACTACAAACCTCACTCAAGGAAAAAGATCTTGGGGTGAGTATAACACCAGGCACATCTCCTGAAGCGCACTTCAACCAAATAACTGCTGCAGCATATGGGCGCCTTGGAAACCTCAGAACAGCATTCCGACATCTTAATAAGGAATCGTTCAGGACCCTGTACACCGTGTACGTTAGGCCCATATTGGAGTATGCGGCACCAGTTTGGAACCCACACCTAGCCAAGCACGTAAAGAAACTAGAGAAAGTGCAAAGGTTTGCAACAAGACTAGTCCCAGAGCTAAGAGTTATGTCCTACGAGGAGAGGTTAAGGGAAATCAACCTGACGACACTGGAGGACAGGAGAGATAGTGGGGACATGATAACGACATACAAAATACTGAGAGGAATTGAAAAGGTGGACAAAGACAGGATGTTCCAGAGATTGGACACAGTAACAAGGGGACACAGTTGGAAGTTGAAGACACAGATGAATCACAGGGATGTTAGGAAGTATTTCTTCAGCCACAGAGTAGTCAGGAAGTGGAATAGTTTGGGAAGCGATGTAGTGGAGGCAGGATCCATACATAGCTTTAAGCAGAGGTATGATAAAGCTCACGGTTCAGGGAGAGTGACCTAGTAGCGATCAGTGAAGAGGCGGGGCCAGGAGCTCGGACTCGACCCCCGCAACCTCAACTAGGTGAGTACACACACACACAGACACACACACAGACACACACACACACACACACACACACATACACACACACACACACACACACACACACACACACACACACACACACA
>NC_091299.1:30062141-30104641 GCF_038502225.1 Cherax quadricarinatus
GAAGGAAGGAATTATGAATTATGCTAAGGTCATATCAGTCTGCCAAGGAGGACCAAGGAGTGAAAGGGAAGATCAGCTGGTTGCAGATGGAGAGGGTGATAGGTCGAATGCTGAGGCACAACCAGGCTATCAAGAGCCACTGGAAAAATCAAGGGAGAAACTGACCACATACAGGCAGGATCCAGAGTCACAGAGGGTGAGGCAATGGGAGGAAGAAAGGGCAAAATCAGTGTTTATCCATGGGCTTCAGGAGAGAGAGGAAAGGACACACACTGAAAGGCAGCAGGAAGAAAGAAAGGAGATTGAGAAAATCATCACGGAAATAGGTGAAGAGATGGACGAGATTGTAAATTTTCAGAGAATAGGGGGGTACTCGAAGGGGAGAAACCGACCAATCAAGCTGATTCTCAGGACGGAAACAGTGCGGAACAGGATCCTCCAAGAGAAACCACGATTGAAATACTCGGAAGAGTACAAGAGGGTGTTCCTAGACAGAGACAGAACAAAATCAGAACGACAGCAGCTGAGGGAGAGGACAAAAAAGCGAAAGGAGCTAGGAAAAGAGACAAGGAGGGAACCAGCAGAGGTCAGTCAGAGCAGAACAGAACAGCAAGGGCAAGCACACACACAACTATTCTCAGAACCATACAACCTATCACACCATCCCAACACACACTACAATCCATACCCACAGCCTCCACCCAACACCGAGCTATAGAATCCCACAGTATGCCACCAGGTCTCCCACCCTCACAGGCCCCCCAAACCACAGTGTTGGAAAGGAAACTGAAGGTATGGTACACAAACGCTGATGGAATAACAAATAAGTGGGAGGAGTGGCATGAAAGAGTCAAAGAAGCATCACCGGACATCATAGCTCTCACAGAAACCAAGCTTACAGGTATGATAACAGATGCCATCTTTCCAACGGGATACCAAATCCTGAGGAAAGACAGAGGGAACAGGGGGGGGTGGAGGAGTGGCGTTGCTGATCAAAAATCGCTGGAATTTTGATGAGCTGGAGAGAGGAGACAGCGGAGAAGAAAGTGATTACATAGTGGGAACACTTCACTCTGGAGGTCCCAAGGTGGTAATAGCAGTGATGTATAACCCACCACAGAACAGCAGGAGGCCAAGGCAAGAGTACGACGAGAGCAATAGAGCGATGGTTGACACACTGGCTAGAGTGGCCAGAAGAGCTCATGCATGCAGGGCAAAGCTCCTGATCATGGGTGACTTTAACCACAAGGAGATCGATTGGGAGAACTTGGACCCACATGGGGGCCAAGATACATGGAGGGCTAAGATGATGGAGGTGGTACTGGAAAACTTCATGTGCCAACACGTAAGGGACACTACAAGAGAGAGAGGAGAGGATGAACCAGCAAGGCTGGACTTAGTATTCACCTTGAGTAGTGCAGATATCGAGGACATCACATATGAAAGACCCCTTGGGGCCAGTGACCATGTGGTTTTAAGCTTCGAATACACAGTAGAGCTACAAGTGGAGGGAGAAGCAGGAAGGCCAGGACGAATGAAGCCAAACTACAAGAAAGGGGACTACACAGGAATGAGGAACTACCTGAACGGGGTTCAGTGGGACAGAGAACTGGCAGGGAAGCCAGTTAATGAGATGATGGAATATGTAGCAACAAAATGCAAGGAGGCTGAGGAGAGGTTTGTACCCAAGGGTAACAGGATTAATGAAAAAGCCAGGATGAGCCCATGGTTTACCCAAAGGTGCAGGGAGGCAAAAACCAAGTGTGCTAGGGAATGGAAGAAATATAGAAGGCAAAGGACCCAGGAGAATAAGGAGAACAGTCGTAGAGCCAGAAACGAATATGCACAGATAAGAAGGGAGGCCCAAAGACAATATGAAAATGACATAGCAGCGAAAGCCAAATCTGACCCGAAACTGTTGTACAGCCACATCAGGAGGAAAACAACAGTCAAGGACCAGGTAATCAGGCTAAGGAAGGAAGGAGGAGAGACAACAAGAAATGACCGTGAAGTATGTGAAGAACTCAACAAGAGATTCAAAGAAGTGTTCACAGAGGAGACAGAAGGGACTCCAGAAAGACGGAGAGGTGGGGCACACCACCAAGTGCTGGACACAGTGCACACAACCGAGGAAGAAGTGAAGAGGCTTCTGAGTGAGCTAGATACCTCAAAGGCAATGGGGCCAGATAACATCTCCCCATGGGTATTGAGAGAGGGAGCAGAGGCGCTATGTGTACCCCTAACAACAATATTCAATACATCTATCGAAACAGGGAGATTGCCTGAGGCATGGAAGACAGCAAATGTAGTCCCAATCTTTAAAAAAGGAGACAGACATGAAGCATTAAACTACAGACCAGTGTCACTGACATGTATAGTATGCAAAATCATGGAGAAGATTATCAGGAGAAGAGTGGTGGAACACCTAGAAAGGAATGATCTCATCAACAGCAGCCAACATGGTTTCAGGGACGGGAAATCCTGTGTCACAAACCTACTGGAGTTCTATGACATGGTGACAGCAGTAAGACAAGAGAGAGAGGGGTGGGTGGATTGCATTTTCTTGGACTGCAAGAAGGCGTTTGACACAGTTCCACACAAGAGATTGGTGCAAAAACTGGAGGACCAAGCAGGGATAACAGGGAAGGCACTACAATGGATCAGGGAATACTTGTCAGGAAGACAGCAGCGAGTCATGGTACGTGGCGAGGTGTCAGAGTGGGCACCTGTGACCAGCGGGGTCCCGCAGGGGTCAGTCCTAGGACCAGTGCTGTTTCTGGTATTTGTGAACGACATGACGGAAGGAATAGACTCTGAGGTGTCCCTGTTTGCAGATGACGTGAAGTTGATGAGAAGAATTCACTCGATCGAAGACCAGGCAGAACTACAAAGGGATCTGGACAGGCTGCAGACCTGGTCCAGCAATTGGCTCCTGGAGTTCAATCCCACCAAGTGCAAAGTCATGAAGATTGGGGAAGGGCAAAGAAGGCCGCAGACGGAGTACAGTCTAGGGGGTCAGAGACTACAAACCTCACTCAAGGAAAAAGATCTTGGGGTGAGTATAACACCAGGCACATCTCCTGAAGCGCACATCAACCAAATAACTGCTGCAGCATATGGGCGCCTAGCAAACCTCAGAACAGCATTCCGACATCTTAATAAGGAATCATTCAGGACCCTGTACACCGTGTATGTTAGGCCCATATTGGAGTATGCGGCACCAGTTTGGAACCCACACCTAGCCAAGCACGTGAAGAAACTAGAGAAAGTGCAAAGGTTTGCAACAAGACTAGTCCCAGAGCTAAGAGGTATGTCCTACGAGGAGAGGTTAAGGGAAATCAACCTGACGACACTGGAGGACAGGAGAGATAGGGGGGACATGATAACGACATACAAAATACTGAGAGGAATTGACAAGGTGGACAAAGACAGGATGTTCCAGAGATTGGACACAGTAACAAGGGGACACAGTTGGAAGCTGAAGACACAGATGAATCACAGGGATGTTAGGAAGTATTTCTTCAGCCACAGAGTAGTCAGTAAGTGGAATAGTTTGGGAAGCGATGTAGTGGAGGCAGGATCCATACATAGCTTTAAGCAGAGGTATGATAAAGCTCACGGCTCAGGGAGAGTGACCTAGTAGCGATCAGTGAAGAGGCGGGGCCAGGAGCTCGGACTCGACCCCCGCAACCTCAACTAGGTGAGTACAGGACATGAGAGATAAGGGGGATATGATAACGACATACATATGCATTGGACTGTACACTGACATTCACTTATCTAAGAGAAGAATGCCAGCTGCTCTAAGCTACATCAATCACCAGTTAAGAGCTATATCAGCTTGAAGAAACCAATGGCAAATAACATTTGCACCTGAGAAAACACAAATGATGATGGTCTCTAGGTACCATGATGCTAATGCCGGTGCAGAAGTAAGTATGAATGGGAGGGTGTTGGTACCTGGGTGAAATCTGACCCCAAACTGACCATGAAAAACCACGTTGAAAATCTTGCAAACAAGGCAGCCAGGAAGCTTACAGCACTTCGGCGTATCTCGCATCTTCTTGACAGCAGGGGTTGCAAGATTCTGTATAAGGCTCAAGCACGCTCACAGCCTGAGTATGCTCCACTTTCTTGGTTTGCCTGCTACCCCTCCCTCCCATCTCTCCCTCTCATCTGCCACTGCTTGACAGAGTAGAGAACAGAGCAACACGTCTCATCTCTCGCCTGGACCCATTTCAGCAGAGCCTTCAACACAGGAGGGATGTGGGTGACCTTACTGTTATGTACAAGGCCAATATTGTCAAAGTACCAAACTTGGATCCACTTCGAGGACAGCGTGAAGTAAGCTTCTATACCAAAAGACAGGTAGAAAGCATGGAACTTCACTCTGGCTGTACCCTTCTGCAGAACGTCAGTTCATCTGGGATCATTTATCCCCAGGATGACACGAGTCTGGAACACATTCGTACAGCACTATAATGTCAACGAGATAAAGTCAGTTGATCAAATGAAAATGTTGGTCCACAGATGGCTCCAGCTTCACCCTGTTCCCTACTTGTATGTTTCATAACAGTAAAAATACTTGTATGTATCATAACAATAAAAATTTTTTCAAATGAGCTGATGTAGGTAACAGCTCTTAGCTTGTCAATAAAGCTAGGAATCCTTAACCTGTAAATAGCTTGTCAATAAAGCTAGGGATCCGTAACCTAACCTAACCTAAGTGTGTTCCAGAGATGGGACACAGCAACAAGAGGTCACCGTTGGAAGTTGAAATCTCAAATGAATCACAGGGATGTTAGGAAGTTTTTCTTCAGTCACAGAGTTGTCAGGAAGTGGAATAGTATGGGAAGTGATATAGTGGGGGCAGGATCCATACATAGCTTTAAGAAGAGGTATGATAAAGCTCATGGAACAGGAAGAGTGACCTAGTAGCGACCAGTGAAGAGGCGGGGGCCAAAAACTGTGACTCGACCCATGTACCCACAACTACGTGAGTACACACACACACACCCACACGCACACACACACTCTCACACACACACACACACACACACACACACACACACACACACACACACACACACACACACACACACACACACACACACACAAGAGTGGTGGAATAAGAAAGGAATAAGATTATTTGCGGCAACCAGCACGGTTTCAGGAAAAGGAAATCCTGTTTCACAAACCTACTGAAGTTTTACGACAGAAAACAAGAGACAGGGGGGTGGGTAGATTGCATTTTCTTGGATTGTAAGAAGGTTTTTGACACAGTTCCACACAAGAGATTAGTGTAGAAGCTGGAGGATCAGGCAGGTATAGCAGAGAAGGCACTGCATTGGATCAGAGAATACCAGACGGGAAGGCAGCAGCGAGCCATGGTTCTTGGTGAGGTGTCAGAGTGGGCGCCTGTATCGATCGGGGCTCCACAAGGGTCAGTCCTAGGACCAGTGCTGTTTCTGGTGTATATGAATGATATGACGGAAGGAATAGACTCAGAAGTGCCCCTGTCTTGCAGTCAAGACAGGACTCGCAGCAATGGCTTCAAGTTGGAAAAGTTCTGATTCAGGAAGGATATAGGAAAGCACTGGTTTGGCAATAGAATTGTGGATGAGTAGAACAGGCTCCCGAGTACAATTATTGAGGCTAAAAAGTTGTGTATTTTTAAAAATAGGTTAGATAAATACATGAGTGGGTGTGGGTGGGTGTGAGTTGGACCTGACTAGCTTGTGCTGCTGGGTCTGGTACAGTGCTCCATCCTTTAATGGGGATGACCAGACTGGGTGGGTCATTGGGATAATCCGGGGGGTGGGTCATTGGTCTAATCCGGGGGGGGGGACATGGACCTGCTCCGCATGGGTCAGTAGGCCTGTTGCAGTGTTCCTTCTTTCTTATGTTCTTATGTTCTAATGAGGAGAATTCAATAGAAAGATCAGGCAAAAACCACAAAGGAATCTGGACAGACTGCAGGCCTGGTCTAGCAACTGGCTCCTGGAGTTCAACCCCCCAAGCGGAAAATCATGAAGATTGGGGATGGGTAAAAAGACCGCAGAGTACAGTCTACGGGGCCAAAGACTGCAAACCTCACTCATGGAAAAGGATCTTGGGGTGATTATAATACATAGCATATCTCCTGAGGCGCACATCAATAACTGATGCAGCATAACGGGGCCTAGCAAACTTAAGAACAGCATTCCGACATCTTAATAAGGAATCGTTGAGGACCCTGTACACTGTGTATGTTAGGCCCATATTGGAGTATGCGGCACCAGTTTGGAACCCACACCTAGCCAAGCACGTAAGGAAACTAGAGAAAGTGCAAAAGTTTGCAACAAGACTAGTTCCGGAGTTAAGGGGCATGTCTTACGAAGAGAGGTTAAGGGAAATCGACCTGACGGCACTGGAGGACAGGAGAGATAGGGAGGATGTGATAACGACATATAAAATACTGAGAGAAACCGACAAAGCGGACAGAGACAGAATATTCTAGAGATGGAACACAGCAACAAGGGGGTCACAGTTGGAAGTTGAAGACTCAGATGAATCACAGGGATGTTAGGAAGTATTTCTTCAGCCACAGAGTTGTCAGGAAGTGGAATAGTCTGAGAAGTGATGTAGTGGAGGCAGGATCCATACATAGCTTTAAGAAGAGGTATGATGAAGCTCATGGAGCAGGAAGAGTAGCCTAGTACCGGCCAGTGAGGAGGCGTGGCCAGGAGCTGTGACTCGACCTCTCAACCACAACTAGGTGAGTACATGCACACACATACACCTGCCACCGAAATTCAGCCCACACCTACCGCCTATGACTTGCAGGAAGCAGCTGCCTCTGGGTCAAATATTTTTTTACCCTCCCTTTTTGGGGGGAGGGGGAGACTGTGAGCCGAAACATATAACTCGTGGCAAAGCAAATAAAGAGCAAAGTTGAGACCTGCAAAGTTGCAGTGACGGAGGAGAGTTGAACCCAGTTGCGAAAAGTGTGCCCATGAATCTTTCTGGCTTTTCAGTTATCGATAGAAATGATGAGAGAAAGAGAGAGAGAGAAAGAGAAAGAGACAGAGAGTCAGGGAGAGAGAGAGAGAGACCTGTCTCATACTTAAACGTCTCTCAGTCACTGGTGTAAAGCTGACGGATAATCATTAGATGCTGGAAGACAGAATCTCGCTCTCTCTCTCTCTCTCTCTCTCTCTCTCTCTCTCTCTCTCTCTCTCTCTCTCTCTCTCTCTCTCTCTCTCTCTCTCTCTCTCTCTCTCCTATATAAATCAAGCGAAGGTTACGAGCCCAGGATGATGTTGATATCTATATCAGGGAGTTCCGAGATCACTTGTGTAATCAAGGTGTGTGAGTAAACATGCGTATACGCAATGAATCCCATTTCAGAGATTTTCGGTACGAACGAACAACTGAAGGGATTGCTAGCATAAAATGCAAGGGCATTCCGCTAAAAGAGTCTCAAACCTAGTAATTAAACTGGTAAATAAACTCTATTTGAGAACACTCCGGCTATAAATCTAAAGAGGTGGATTATAATTTTATCCAGGAAGTATACTGGTGCCTAGATTACTAGGAGTTTCTTTATATTTAAAGAGGTAGCTGCTAGTGTTCACCTAGCAGTAGATTCCTAGTAGTGAGCACGGGATCGCGTCCCAGTAGCGACGCCCTCGGACAAGAGCTCAGTAGAGAAAAGACTTCGTAATTCACTGGGGGCTCGAAGTGGTAACTTGTAAAATAGACTGCGTGTGTATTCCGAAAGACATAAAAGTGTGAATAACAATGAATGATTTATGAAACCTTTCCCGGGGGTGTAAAGACCTTCCCCAGGGGTGTAAAGACCTTCCCCAGGGGTGTTAAGACCTTCCCCGGGGGTGTAAAGACTGAAACAGAGACTCTGTTGTTTGATAGTGAAGGCGTGCGGGTGAAGAAAGGACCACAGGTGTAAAATACCTTTGGTGTATCCGAGATTACAGACTGCTGGACAACTGATTTATGTCCAGACACCTGGTTTATGTCCGGACACCTGGTTTATGTCCGGACACCTGGTTTATATGTCAGTAAAGCTCTTGACGTGGCACACACACACACTGATCGATACATTCAGCTACTGAACGATGTATTTTGATTAGGTTTAAGACATTGACAATCTGACTTCAGCTTAAAGTACATGACATGTTCTTGAGAAGTGAAAGTGAGTGAAATGTCTTAGAGCTTTCGTGGGTTGAGGGAAGGAGGAAGAGGGGAAAGTGGGGTGAAAGTTAAAAACATAAGAACATAAGAAAGGAGGAACACTGCAGGAGGCCTGTTGGCCCATACTAGGCAGGTCCTTTACAATTCATCCCACTAACAAAACATTTGCCCAACCCAATTTTCAATGCCACCCAAGAAATAAGCTCTGATGTGAAAGTCCCACTCAAATCCAACCCCTCCCACTCATGTACTTATCCAACCTAAATTTGAAACTACCCAAAGTCCCAGCCTCAATAACCCAACTAGGTAGACTGTTCCACTCATCAACTACCCTATTTCCAAACCAATACTTTCCTATGTCCTTTCTAAATCTAAACTTATCTAATTTAAATCCATTACTGCGGGTTCTCTCTTGGAGAGACATCCTCAAGACCTTATTAATATCCCCTTTATTAATACCTATCTTCCACTTATACACTTCGATCAGGTCTCCCCTCATTCTTCGTCTAACAAGTGAATGTAACTTAAGAGTCTTCAATCTTTCTTCATAAGGAAGATTTCTAATGCTATGTATTAATTTAGTCATCCTACGCTGAATGTTTTCTAACGAATTTATGTCCATTTTGTAATACGGAGACCAGAACTGAGCTGCATAATCTAGGTGAGGCCTTACTAATGATGTATAAAGCTGCAGTATGACCTCTGGACTTCTGTTGCTTACACTTCTTGATATAAATCCCAGTAATCTATTTGCCTTATTACGTACGCTTAGGCATTGCTGTCTTGGTTTAAGGTTGCTGCTCACCATAACCCCCAAGTCCTTTTCGCAATCTGTATGGCTAAGTTCTACATCATTTAACTTATAAGTACTAGGGTTATGGACACTTCCAAGCTTCAGAACCTTGCATTTATCTACATTGAACTGCATCTGCCACTTTTGTGACCAAGAATAGAGTTTGTTTAAATCCTCCTGAAGTTCCATAACATCTACGTTTGAATCAATTATCCTACCTATCTTTGTGTCATCGGCGAATTTGCTCATATTACTAGTAATTCCCTCATCAAGATCATTGATATATATTATAAACAACTGTGAAACGCCACTTGTTACAGATCCCCACTCGGATTTAACCCCATTTATGGACACTCTCTGCTTCCTGTCAGTGAGCCATGACTCGATCCACGAGAGCACTTTTCCCCCAATGCCATGAGCTGCCACTTTCTTTAACAGTCTATGGTGCGGAACTCTATCAAAAGCCTTACTAAAATCTAAGTAAATAATATCAAATTCTTTATCGTGGTCAACAGCCTCAAAAGCTTTACTGAAGAAAGTTAATAAATTAGTTAGACAAGACCGGCCTCTTGTGAATCCATGCTGAGTATCATTAATCAAGCTATGCTTATCGAGATGGCTTCTTATAATCTCAGCTATAATTGACTCTAGTAATTTGCCTACAATTGAGGTCAGGCTTATTGGGCGGTAATTTGATGGTAACGACTTGTCCCCTGTTTTAAAAATAGGAATTACATTAGCCATCTTCCACATATCAGACACTACACCTGTTTGAAGAGATAAATTAAAAATATTAGTTAATGGTTCACAGAGTTCCATTTTGCATTCCTTAAGAACCCTTGAAAAAACCTCATCAGGACCCGGCGACTTATTTTGCTTCAGTCTGTCTATCTGCTTCACAACCATTTCACTAGTGACTGTGATGTTACATAATTTATCTTCTTCTAGCCCACTATAAAAATTAATTACTGGAATATTGTTAGTGTCTTCCTGTGTAAAAACTGAGAGAAAATAATTATTAAAAATCGAGCACATTTCATTCTCTTTGTCAGTAAGGTGCCCATAGTTATTTTTAAGGGGACCTATCTTATCTCTAACTTTTGTTCTATATACCTGGAAAAAACTTTTTGGGTTAGTTTTAGAATCCCTAGCAACTTTAATTTCATAGTCCCTTTTAGCTTTTCTTATCCCCTTTTTAATGTCCCTCTTAATGTCAATATACTGATTCATAAGATGACCCTCACCTCTTTTGATACGCCTATAAATTCCTTTCTTATGCCCTAGTAGATATTTGAGCTTATTATTCATCCATTTTGGGTCATTTCTATTTGATCTAATTTCTTTATATGGGATAAACGCTCTTTGAGCAGCATGTATAGTGCTCAGAAAACTGTCATATTGATAGCTCACTTCGTTACCCCAGTCAACAGATGATAAGTGTTCTCTAAGCCCATCGTAATCTGCTAAGCGAAAATCTGGGACTGTTACTGAGTTATCGCTACTATCGTACTTCCATTCAATGCTAAATGTAATTGATTTGTGGTCGCTAGCACCCAGTTCCTCTGAAATTTCTAAATTATTAACAAGGGATGCATTGTTTGCCAGAACTAAGTCAAGCAGGTTATTTCCCCTTGTAGGTTCTGTCACAAACTGCTTCAAAAAACAATCCTGAACTACTTCTAAGAAGTCGTATGATTCTAAATTCCCAGTCAAGAAATTCCAATCAATATGACTAAAGTTAAAGTCTCCTAGAATTACTACATCATCGTGCCTTGTGGCCTTAACAATTTCCTCCCATAGTAGTCTCCCTTGGTCCCTATCTAAGTTTGGGGGACGGTATATCACTCCTAAAATCAGTTTTTCATGCCCCTCTTAAAATTCTATCCAAACAGACTCTGTATGTGTTACTTCAGACTTAATACCCGTTTTTATGCAACAGTTCAAGCGATCTCGGACATACAATGCCACCCCACCCCCCTTCCCGATACTTCTATCTACTTGGAACAATTTAAAACCCTGAATATGACATTCCGCAGGCATGTCCCGACTTTTTGAATTAAACCACGTCTCAGTTAAGGCAAATACATCAATGTTACCTGCACTAGCAACTAATCTCAACTCGTCCATCTTATTCCTAGCACTACGGCAATTAGCATAATAAACATTGAAAGACTCTCCTTTCTCTTTACCCTTCCTGCTCATTTCTGTTTTTCTACTAAACCTATTACTGTCCTTATCACCCAAGTCCCTGGCTTTTCAATATCTACCTCGTTCTGCTTATTACTAGTTCCCCTAGAACTCGTAATATTACTACACTGGGACTTCACTGTTTTCCTGCCAAAACCCATACCACTAACTATTCCTAGTTTAAAGTTCTAACTGCTCCCTCCACTGCAGTTGCCAGTGCTACCACCCCAGACCTAGATAAGTGAACCCCAGAGAAAGAGGGATAGAGGGGTAAAGCGGAGAAAGGGGAAAGAGAAGGCACTCAAGAAAAATAGAGAAAGTGGCTACGGTAGAGTTATTACAGAGAATGGGCGATATACCTTAGAGAAAGGGGGGAAAAGGGGAGATAGAAAAATAGAGGCCGATACTGTCAAAGTACCACACTTGGTTCCACTCCGAGGACAGAAAGAAGTGAGCTTCTACACCACAAGACGGGTAGCAAGCAGCAACTTCAACCTGTCTGTAACTTGTCCAGAACATCACTTCATCTGAGATCAAAATTTATTCCCAGGATGACTCGAGTCTGGAACATGTTCGTACAGCATTATGATGTCAACGAGATAAAGTCAGTTGATCTAATGAAAATGCTGGCCCACAGATGGCTCCAACTCCATCCTGTTCCCTGCTTGTATATCTCATAATAATAAAAAGACTTTTAAATGAGCTGATGTAGGTAACAGCTCTTAGCTTCTAAATAAAGTTAGGAATCCTTAACCTTGTAAAACCCTGTTTAAAAAAGGAAGAAAGAGAGAGAGAGATAGTCACTTTAACGAGGCCCAGTATACTTTAGAGAAAGGGCAAAGGTGGATCATAAACCAATCAACGTCAAGGGAAAAAAGAGCAAAGCCTATCTGTGAACACTGCGGGCAGCAATGAATACTGAGGGCAGCAGCACTGAACACAGGAGGCAGTAGGACTGAACACGACGGACAGAAGCAGTGAACACAGCAGTTGGCAGCAATGAACACGACAGGCAGCAGCAGTGTACACGCTAGGAGGCATTTGCATCACTGAACCCAGTGATGATGAACTTTTCGGAACACGAGTCTTTGTTCACGATGTTACAGACATTGACACAGGAATGTAAGACTAATACCACAGGTGGTAAACACACGGCAGGTATGAAACACAGATATGTAATAAATAATAATAATAATAATAATAATAATAATAATAATAATAATAATAATAATAATAATAATAATAATAATCATAATAATAATAACAATAATAATAACAGCAACAACAACAATAACAATAATAATAACAGCAACAACAATAATAAAAATAATAACCGAAATAGCAATGATAATAATAACAATAATAATACTGACGGACAACTAGCAGTTCTCCTGAGCCAGAGTCAGTGTGGAATGAGGGAGATTCAGCTGACACTTCACACTTGTACTTCCCTGAAGTCTTGAGCGACACTTCCTTCAGCGTCACCTTCCGGTCACTACTCTTGCCCATCTGTAGGAGAGGGAGAGACGAGGAATTTAGTTCAGACACCTTGTTCACCTAGTTAGTGTGGGCAAGAGCGAGAGAGAGAGAGTGAGAGAGAGAGAGAGAGGAAGGAGGGTGAAGACGTGTCACAGTGTGCTCCACAAACTTTCTTAATATTACTTAAATACGAGGGTTGGTGAGAATAAAAACTGTTCATTGACGAAGTACTACCTACAACACATTAGTACAAGTAAGCCAACTCTTCCACTGAAGTGAATATAAGCAATATCAGTGATATTTAAGTGTGGTATGGTGATGATATGGTGTGAGTGAGGGGACAGCGGCAGGCCTGGGAGTGACGTCACTATTGCCTTCACAGTGAGCATCTAATAATATTATATGTGTTTTGTGCTATGTACTAGCATCTGGTGCTTTATAACAATATGACTGGTACAATGCAACATAGTGATTTGTGTAACATCTTCCTTTAGTGGAAAAGTGGATAGCATAAATAGTGTTTATTAAGTGATAGTGAGAAGGCAACACTTCCAGCTCGTCGGCCACTGCCTGCCCTCACTACCCACCCCATTATAAACACCCCCACCCACGATACCCCATCCCACCCACGATACCCCATCCCACCCACGATACCCCATCCCACCCACGATACCACCACCCACTCTCTCTCCCTCCTGTGAACTTCATTGCAAACCTACATGCATTCTCTGGGATGACTTCACATCGCAAAATAGTAAGAATATCTATGCTATCTGCCTATTGTCCCAGTAGTTACTGCAGTGTTTGTGGGTATACCACAAGGGATAAAATTCTTCTTAGATGTAAGGAACCTACTTGTTCCAACTACTGCCACACAGATTGCATTCCAGAAGAAGAATTTTGTTGCAGCCAGGTTGAAAATTTCAGAAAATTGAAGGATATCCATAATCCTGTGATATATGTGGATACAAGCCTGGAGCTACAGGAGGAAGGTTCAGAAGTCCTACCTCAGGGACTTCTGTCCAAAGATCAAGACTGCCCTCTTGGGCTGGGTTGTAAAGTTGTAGCTAAGATAATCCATCACAGGGAAGCACTTTATGAGCTCCTCAAATCATTAGATAACCTCCAAGCTATTGCAGAAGGCCAGTGCAAGCCTGCATCAAGTGACGTAAGCTGCTCAGCTGATGGTGACACTAGTGACAAAGACTGGAAGTCCCACACTGAGCTTAACTCAGGGGTAAATAATTGGTGGAATTCTGTCATCGTTAAGGTCCCACAGACAGACAGAGTTCAACACTACCTTTGGGAATTCTAACACAATTCCTCTGACCACCATAGAGGAAACAAATCCTCTTCCCAGCAACGAAGCAAGCCTTGGATCTGTTAATTCTCCTACACCTGACATCTCTGCTTCAGCCACTGCCAGTCCACTTGACAGTGCACATACCATCTCTGATCCTACACCTGTCAGCACACGTACCGACACTATTCCAGAATCTGGTAGCAGTGCTTCATCAGCAAGTTCCGAGTCAGAAGTTTCTCCACCAGAGATTGGTGCAGTTAATACTCAGGGAACTATCACTTCACCTGATCACCTACTGCGCCAAAGTACGAACAGCAGGGACACATCTGTCAGAACTGGTAGAGGACTGGGCAGAGGACGTCGAAGAGGACGTGGAGGAGGAAGACATCTACAGCCGTCTCACCCTCCACTAACACAGTTCCAGCGGCAGACCCTGAGGACAAATCTGCAAAACACAGGAGGTGCAACAAATCATAGTCCACCCTCCCAGGCACCTAGGCTGTGCTCTCGCTGTCACCGGAAGGGGCACACCGCCAACAACTGCCTGCGAGATACCAGGTGCAATTACTGCTACAAGAAAGGATATCAGGAGGACCAGTGTCGGAAGAAAAAGGAACTTGACAGACAGGACCACCTGTTTAGAGACCTGTTCTCAGAACAAACCAGCAGGATCTCTGAATTGGTGAACACTCTCACACGTCACCCACTCAGCTACTCCTATCCCAGCAGAGCAGGTGGTATTGTGCCTTATACAAGACCACAGACCTACATCCCTGCAGCTGCCTCAGTACCCTACCTCTCTCAAGGGCAGGCACCTTACATGCCCTACACACCCACCACCTCAAGCTGACCACATCATGAGGAGCCAGTCTATCAGCATCCTGTCGGCCAACATTAGAGGTTTCATTACTAATGTTGGAGAGCTCACACATAGTTTTGTGAACACTCGACGTCCCGACATGATAGCTGTTGTTGAAACATTTTTGGATGACAGGACTCCAGAAAATTTTGCAAGAATTGCTGACTACACCTCATGGATGAGAAGAGACAGGCAAGGGCAAGGAGGAGGTGTTGCTGTGTGTTTCTCTAAAAGTGTTCATGCCCGGCACATTGATGTTGCCACCCCTACACATCTTGAAATGATGTTTTTCAAGCTATGCATAAACACTAGTACCTCTGTACTAGCATGTGCAATGTACAGACCTCAGTGGCAGCATGCAGACCCCATCAACTTTCTAATGGAAAATATTGACTCCCTTCTGCTACAACACAACTGTCAACATATCATAATTGTTGGTGACCTCAACCAGCACCTTATACAGAGGGACTTTGATGACCTTCTTGCAGTATTTGACATGAGAAACTTTGTTGATTTCCCTACTCACATCTCTGGCTCCTCCCTTGACCCAGTAGTGAGTGATCTGGCAGAAGGCATAGTCACTTGTCAACCCCTCGGCTACGTTGGATCGTCTGACCACAAGGCAGTTTTTACGATACTTAAGATCCCAACAGAACGAGGTGCGGAGTCCACACGCACAACCGGCTATGGGAAAGAGGTAATTGGCCAGCCCTTTGCTCTGAGCTCGCCACGACCGATTGGAATGCTCTTCTCCAAGGGGATGTTGACAACCAAGTGAAAGCTTTCACTGGGCACATCCTTAATCTACAACAAGAACACATTCCTCACCGGCAATACGTGACAAAGCCTACAGATCAGCCCTGGTTTGGCTTTCGTTGTAGAGAGGCTGCTACTGCTAAGTACAAGGCATGGCGAAGGTATAAGAGACATCCTACCACCTATAACAGGAACTTGCACAGGCAATCCTGTAGGCATATGGGTGACGTTCAAAAGTGGGCCATTGCTAAATGGGAGGTAGACACTAAAAGAAAGCTAGCATCAGGTAGGGTAGGCTCCAAAACCTGGTGGTCCTTGGTCAAGGACAGACAAGGTTACCTGCCTGATGAACTCATTCCACCTCTAAATCGACAGGGTGGGACCATCTCTACTAGTAGTCAAGAGAAGGCAGACCTCTTTGCTGAACACTTTGCTGCCAAAATGCAAGTTCCTGATCCAGCAAGGGACCCTCCTTGGCTAGCTGCAAGAACTGTGTCAAAACTGTTAGTGGTTACAATAAGGCATGAGGAGGTGCATTTCCTTCTTAAATCGCTTGACCAAGAAAAGGCTGTGGGCCCAGACAAGTTGAGCCCAAGATTGCTGAGAAGATGTGCAAACCAGTTAGCAGCACCTCTAACTCGCATCTTTCAGCACTGCCTAGTACAGTGTAAATGGCCCTCTCTATGGAAAGAGGCAAATGTAGTCCCTGTTCACAAAAAGAAGAGCAGAGCAGAAATCAGCAACTACAGACCAGTGTCACTCCTGCCAATCACTGGTAAGATCCTGAGACAATAATCTCAAGACAAATGACAGAGTTTTTTGACTACCACTCACTACTTTGTGATCGTCAATGTGGCTTCAGGAAAGGTTACTCTGCTGCTGATCTGTTGTTAAACCTCTCCACTAAGTGGCACCAGTCACTGGATGAATCCAAAGTCAGCTGTGTGGTAGCACTGGACATTGCTGGCGCTTTCGACCGGGTGTGGCAAAAGGGCCTCTTAGCAAAACTTCAAGCACTGGGAATTGCAGGCTCTACGTTATATCTCCTCAGTGATTACCTTCATGGTAGATCTCTAAGTGTAGTTCTCAATGGAATGGAATCAGCAAGACATCCTATTGGAGCAAGTGTTCAACAAGGAAGCGTACTGGGATCATTGTTATGGAATGTCTACTTCAACGACCTTCTTCATCTCATCCCAGAATCCCATGCATATGCATACGACTGTACACTGACATTCACTTATCCAAGAGAAGAAATGCCAGCTTCTCTAAGCTACATCAATCACCAGCTGAGAGCTATATCAGCTTGGGGAAATAGATGGCAAGTAACATTTGCACCTGAGAAAATGCAAATGATGATCTTCTCTAGGCACCATGATGGTAATGCTGGTGCAGCAGTAAGAATGAATGGGAGGGTGTTGGTACTTGGAGAAGAAGTTGATATCCTTGGAGTGAAATTTGACTCCACACTAACCATGAGGAACCATGTTGTAAATCTTGCAAACAAGGCAGCCAGGAAGCTTACAGCACTTTGCCGTATCTCGCATCTGCTTGACAGTAGGGGTTGCAATATTCTGTACGAGGCACACCTTGATTATGCTCCACTTTCTTGGTTTGCTTGCCCCTCCCCTCTCATCTGCGACTGCTTGACGGAGTGGAGAACAGAGCAAGACGTCTCATCTCTCGCCTGGACCCATCCTGGATAAATCTGTCATTTCAGCAGAGCCTTCAACATAGGAAGGATGTGGGTGGCCTTACTGTTATGTACAAGGCCAATATTGTCAAAGTACCACACTTGGATCCACTTCGAGGACAGCGTGAAACAAGCTTTTATGCCACAAGACGGGCAGAAAGCAGCAACTTCACTCTGGCTGTACCCTTCTCCAGAACATCACTCCATCTGAGGTCATATATACCCAGGATGACTCGAGTATGGAACACATTCGTAGAGCATAATGATGTCAACGAGATAAAGTCAGTTGATCAAAAGAAAATGCTGGCCCACAGATGGCTCCAACTTCATCCTGTTCCCTACTTGTATGTCTCATAACAATAAAATTGCTTTCAAATGAGCTGATGTAGGTAACAGCTCTTAGCTTGTCAATAAAGTTAGGAATCTTTAACCTGTAAATAGCTTGTCAATAAAGCTAGGGATCCTTAACCTTGTCAAACCCTGTGTAAAAAAGAGAGAGAGAGAGAGTGAGAGAGAGGACTTCAACAATTGACAGTATAAACACCAGAATATCTACACCTGGCCAACGGGTATTATATATATATATATATATATATATATATATATATATATATATATATATATATATATATATATATATATATATATATATATACATATATATATATATATATATATATATATATATATATATATATATATATATATATATATATATATATATACATATATATATATATATATATATATATATATATATATATATATATATATATATATATATATATATATATATATATACACATATATATATATATATATATATATATATATATATATATATATATGATTTAGAAAGACACGTAAGCAAACACTATAACATATTTATTAGAAAACATTTCGGTCCTGGGACCTTGATCAAGGTCCCAGGACCGAAACGTTTTCTAATAAATATGTTATAGTGTTTGCTTACGTGTCTTTCTAAACCAACTTGTCGGTATTTATTACCAAGGTTTATACCATATATATATATATATATATATATATATATATATATATATATATATATATATATATATATATATATATATATATATATATATCGTGTCAAATAGGTAAAAATTGGTCAGTTAGCAAGAACTCATTTAAAATTAAGTATTTTCTAAAATTTACTCTTATACATTTAAAGATATATCTTTTTCATTTATGTTAATATAAAAATTAATGATTTTGTACAAAAAGAACCTTAAAAACTTATCTATCTTTATTATAACAAGCGCAATTTAATTTAACCTAATCCAACTAGAGAGAGAGAGAGAGAGAGAGAGAGAGAGAGAGAGAGAGAGAGAGAGAGAGAGAGAGAGAGAGAGAGAGAGAGAGAAAGAAAGAGAGAGAGAAAGAGAGAGAGAAAGAGTCAGCTGTGTGGTAGCACTGGACATTGTTGGCGCTTTGGACCGGGTGTGGCACCAGGGCCTCTTTGCAAAACTTCAAGCACTGGGAATTGCAAGCTCTACGTTATGTCTCATCAGTGATTACCTTCATGGTAGATCTCTAAGTGTAGTTCTCAATGGAACGGAATCAGCAAGATATCCTATTGGGGCAAGTGTTCCACAAGGAAGCGTACTGGGATCATTGTTATGGAATGTCTACTTCAACGACCTTCTTCATCTCATCACAGAATCACATGCATATGCATACGACTGTACACTGACATTCACTTATCCAAGAGAAGAAATGCCAGCTTCTCTAAGCTACATCAATCACCAGCTGAGAGCTATATCAGCTTGGGGAAATAGATGGCAAGTAACATTTGCACCTGAGAAAATGCAAATGATGATCGTCTCTAGGCACCATGATGGTAATGCTGGTGCAGTAGTAAGGATGAATGGGAGGGTGTTGGTACCTGGAGAAGAAGTTGATATCCTTGGGGTGAAATTTGACTCCACACTAACCATGAAGAATCATGTTGTAAATCTTGCAAACAAGGCAGCCAGGAAACTTACAGCACTTTGCCGTATCTCTCATCTGCTTGACAGTAGGGGTTGCAAGATTCTGTACGAGGCACAAGTATGCTCGCACCTTGATTATGCTCCACTTTCTTGGTTTGCTTGCCCCCCCCCCCCTCTCATCTGCGACTGCTTGACGGAGTGGATAACAGAGCAAGACGACTCATCTCTCGTCTGGACCCATCCTGGATAGATCTGTCATTTCAGCAGAGCCTTCAACATAGGAAGGATGTGAGTGGCCTTACTGTTATGTACAAGGCCAATATTGTCAAAGTACCACACTTGGATCCACTTCGAGGACAGCGTGAAACAAGCTTTTATGCCACAAGACGGGCAGAAAGCAGCAACTTCACTCTGGCTGTACCCTTCTCCAGAACATCACTCCATCTGAAATCATACATACCTTCATGGTAGATCTCTAAGTGTAGTTCTCAATGGAACGGAATCAGCAAGATATCCTATTGGGGCAAGTGTTCCACAAGGAAGCGTACTGGGATCATTGTTATGGAATGTCTACTTCAACGACCTTCTTCATCTCATCCCAGAATCACATGCATATGCATACGACTGTACACTGACATTCACTTATCCAAGAGAAGAAATGAAAGCTTCTCTAAGCTACATCAATCACCAGCTGAGAGCTATATCAGCTTGGGGAAATAGATGGCAAGTAACATTTGCACCTGAGAAAATGCAAATGATGATCGTCTCTAGGCACCATGATGGTAATGCTGGTGCAGTAGTAAGGATGAATGGGAGGGTGTTGGTACCTGGAGAAGAAGTTGATATCCTTGGGGTGAAATTTGACTCCACACTAACCATGAAGAATCATGTTGTAAATCTTGCAAACAAGGCAGCCAGGAAACTTACAGCACTTTGCCGTATCTCGCATCTGCTTGACAGTAGGGGTTGCAAGATTCTGTACGAGGCACAAGTATGCTCGCACCTTGATTATGCTCCACTTTCTTGGTTTGCTTGCCCCCCCCCTCTCATCTGCGACTGCTTGACAGAGTGGAGAACAGAGCAAGACGACTCATCTCTCGTCTGGACCCATCCTGGATAGATCTGTCATTTCAGCAGAGCCTTCAACATAGGAAGGATGTGAGTGGCCTTACTGTTATGTACAAGGCCAATATTGTCAAAGTACCACACTTGGATCCACTTCGAGGACAGCGTGAAACAAGCTTTTATGCCACAAGACGGGCAGAAAGCAGCAACTTCACTCTGGCTGTACCCTTCTCCAGAACATCACTCCATCTGAAATCATACATACCCAGGATGACTCGAGTATGGAACACATTCGTACAGCATAATGATGTCAACGAGATAAAGTCAGTTGATCAAATGAAAATGCTGGCCCACAGATGGCTCCAACTTCATCCTGTTCCCTACTTGTATGTCTCATAACAATAAAAATGCTTTCAAATGAGCTGATGTAGGTAACAGCTCTTAGCTTGCCAATAAAGTTAGGAATCCTTAACCTGTAAATAGCTTGTCAATAACGCTAGGGATCCTTAACCTTGTCAAACCCTGTGTAAAAAAAAAAAAAAGAGAGAGAGAAAAGAAAAAAAAAAAAAAAGAGAGAGAGAGAGAGAGAGAGAGAGAGAGAGAGAGAGAGAGAAGACGGTGGACTCAGACTGTACCACTCCGTGCATTCAATCGCCTCTAGCGCTTCAGTATAATACATTTAAATACACTATACGTGGAAACATGTACAAGAATATTAGAGATTATAACCTCCATGTCAACATTCCCATAATATATAATATCGCAGTTGAGCGATAAAATATCGCTCAGCGTGGAAAGCTGCTCCACGACCTGCTATATCTTGTCTCCCATCCACTCTGATAATGGGAAATAAATCCTTTCACACTAATGGTCAGTTTGCCACAGTCTCGTATAATCCTTAAGTAACATGATACATTTACTACCTAAAGCCTATAAATTTAAACAGGCTAGAATTGACAGATTCCTTTTTTTATCCACACCGCCAATATTCAACATCCAGCTGCACCCAGCTGGTTATATATAGTCTGGCACTATAAATGCCGCCGCCCACACCGTGGTGTTGCACATGTTGACAGAGTAAACGACCCGAGGCTAACAAGGACATCGTCACACTACCAGTGACCTGACGCATGCACAGGTCCGTACCAGCACAGCTCTGTCACGGAACCACACTGTGTGAGTGACAGTAGTGTTAGTCTGAGTCCTGAGGCCAGCCACCCCATCAACGAATTTGTCATTAAAGAGAGAATTTATACTGAGAATATTAAACACTTCAGGGCCTCTCTGGTCACCGGCTCAATCTCCAGTCTCGGCGAATGAGCCGAGAGGAAGGGATATTTCAGCATGACACCGTCTACGACTGCTTCACCTTACCTGCCTGCAGTATAAAAGCACCATCACGCATATGCTGTATTCTTACTAAGATTGATGGATTGATTACATCGACTCCAGGCTGAGGGACTGATTACCTAAATCTCCTGATTTTCACTATTCTTCTTTGTATTGGACTGATGAAGCCACTGTATGGCGAAACTTGTCCACAATAAAGATACTCAAGTGTTACACTTGTGTCTAGTTTGTCAAGTGAGTTACATCTTACTGCAGAAGATACAAAACCTTACGAAATAAATTCATGAACAGCATCCTCGTCTCTCTCACCAGGTGCCACCCTATCACATTTGGCACTGTTTCCAATCAGTCCTTCTCGAAAATCTCCGTCCTGCGTCATCAGCCTCTTTCCATAAAATCACAACACCCGTTTCCAAGCATCAGACCGGCCAAATCAACCCAGTGTCCCAGGAAACAAGATCACTTTTGTAAACAAACACTGACATCATTTACCACAAATATATCAGAAAATTGAAGCTTGAATCGACTTCGCAATGCGCCCTGTTACAGGCACCACCTGGCTCACGTGAAACACCAGAGAACAATACTGCATTAATTAATCACAATCACATTCCGAATCCCTGAGAAATGTTTAGGCAGTCCATTTAGTCAAGCGAACATCATCATGCACCATACCCCAGTAGCCTTCTCCTCCCTCGTTTCTCTTCTACATATCCTGATGAACCGTGTTGTCACCATGGCCTACCACCACCCCAATCAAGTCTGTCCTTCCAGGCGGACAACCCAAGCAGCTTCGATTTCAGTGAAGTGACACTATCCCGCCGCTCAACTAAACACGCCCACACAGCATTCTCCATCTGACCCTCACTGGCCTGGCCAGCGACTGGGATTGTTATGTTACCTACAATCACAGTCACCAATGGAAAGTCTTTACCTCCAATACAAACTCTGTCGTTACCCATGCTTGCTATCACAACGATAGAACGGATATAGCATTATTATTATTATTATTATTATTATTATTATTATTATTATTATTCCATTGACCCTGCGAAGGGGAGGATGGTTCAGATGCCTTGTATAATGAGCACTTCCCCAGGAGGCATATTACTGGAAGGAATGAAATCAAGACTCACTGTTATTGTCATCATTTACATGATTCTTTTCCAGGTCATTCCTATCTACCCACTCCAGGACCCGTATCCCATCCACCCACTCCAGTACTAGGGTCCCATCCACCCACTTCAGCACCAAGGGCCCCATCAACCCACTCCGGCACCAGGGGCCCCATCAACCAACTCCGGCACCAGGGGCCCCATCAACCCACTCCGGCACAAGGGGCCCCATCAACCCACTCCAGGACTAAACCCAAATGAACTCATAACATCAAATAAATTATTTATGTTCGCCATATCGAGCGTGGACACGAAGTCGATGGAGAGCAGCTCAGCATACCCGCATGAGCCTGTACACCAATCACGCACGAAGCTGTACACCGACCACGCAAAAGCGTGTACACCAACCACGACAACTGCGACTGACTCCATTTAATATTTCGATCTGATATTCAACACTCCTTGTCTCTCTTAGTCTTCCCACCCTCACACACGCACATACACACACACACACACACACACACACACACACACACACACACACACACACACACACACACTGTAAAATTCTTTCGACCAACGAAAGTTTTTATAAAGTTCGTAGAACAGACGAAATATTCACAAACACTAATTCCAGGCCGAAGGAGACTCGAACCTACGAACCTTATGATAAGGTTCATTTGTGAACTTTGGCCTGCACATATGCAAAGTTCTCAAAAAAAAAAACATTGAAGAGAATACAGAAAGTTTTACTCTGTCATGATGTGAAGAGTAATAGTACATATTAGAAGAGTTATTTGTTGGTTTTCTGTAAATTTTAAATAAAAAATCATGGTTCCTTTAATAATTAAAACATCTAGAAAAGGCAATGAGTTATTTTGTTCAAACTCAATAGTAAAATTTATGGAATGAGCTAGATTATTTAATTTAATATGGAAATTGTTTATGCATATATTTTTAGGCATGAGACATAAAACATCATCAATATATGTATGGTACCTGGCTCTACTGGGAAGGATTTTGTTAAGCAATTTTGTTCAAAATATTCCATGTACAATTTTCTAAGGACAGATGAGAGAGGATTTCCCATTATCATACCAAACTTCTGAGTGTAAAACTCGCCATTTAGCACAAAGTTTGCATCAACAATACAGAGTTTAATAAGCTCAGTGATTGTAGATACTGGCAATGATAAATAAGCTCAATGATTGTGGGCACTGGCAATGGTATATTGTAAATAACAACTGGAACTTTTGTAAACAAAGTAACATCAAAATTAACCATATTAAAATCATTTAAACCCGTCAAGTTACTTAATTTATCCACATAAATCTTTTTTGTTTTTAACATTAAAATTAGAATTTTTTCCAACAATTGCGCTCAACATATGTACAAGCTATTTAGATTATTTATAGAAAACTGAAACTATGGAGCAAATAAGAGGTTTGCCTGGATTACCTGGTTTGTGTATTTTTGTGGTGGCCCGTGGCCTGGTGGCTAAAGCTCTCGCTTCACACGGGAAGGGTCCGGGTTCGATTCCGGGCGAAGGTAGAAACATTGGGCGTGTTTCTTTACACTGGTTGTCTATGTTTCCCCATCAGTAAAATGGGTACCTGGGTGTTAGTGGATGCTCAGCATAACAAGCGGCTTTCTGTATAGTAGTATATCACTGATGTCAGCTAGGACTGTATACCTTGTACATGTACTTGTATGTCACTGATGTCAGCTAGGACTGTATACCTTGTACATGTACTTGTATGTCACTGATGTCAGCTAGGACTGTATACCTTGTACATGTACTTGTATGTCACTGATGTCAGCTAGGACTGTATACCTTGTACATGTACTTGTATGTCACTGATGTCAGCTAGGACTGTATACCTTGTACATGTACTTGTATGTCACTGATGTCAGCTAGGACTGTATACCTTGTACATGTACTTGTAGTAAATAAAAATTTTACATTATTTTTATTATTATTAATCCATACATATAGAGTAAAGATAGTTTACTGGAAGTGAACTTTTAAATTAATTTATCTTTGTCTTTCAGTAGTCATTTTATTGTTTTATTAAAGATTAAGTTTTGAATAAGTATTTATATCATTTAAAAGATTGTTCATTTTATCTTTGTAATCAGTTTCTTTTTAAATTACTATAGCATTTATTTTATTTGCTTTAGTTATATGCAAATTTTTATTATTAATATGTTTTTCATAGGATTTAAAAATATTTGAGGGAAATTGGGATTATTTTGTTTTATCAGAGAGTTATAAATCATCCCCTTACGTATATTAATGTCATCAATGGATAAATCAGATGATTTTTCTAAGTTATAAAAGGCTTTTGTTATTTCCACGTTATTGAGTTAATTTTTTAGAGTTCCTTGATAATGTGAGAAATCAAGAAAGCGATTGAAAGTTCACTATATTTTCACAGTGGTTGTTCCGCACACACACACACACACACACACACACACGTATGATAAAGCTCACGGCTCAGGGAGAGTGACCTAGTAGCGATCAGTGAAGAGGCGGGGCCAGGAGCTCGGACTCGACCCCCGCAACCTCAACTAGATGAGTACAACTAGGTGAGTACACACACACACACACACACACACACACACACATATATATATATATATATATATATATATATATATATATATATATATATATATATATACTCATATATACACACATATATATATATATAGTGTCGATCCCACCACACTATTTCTTCATGACATTAAATAACCACATAGAAAAAGCTCTCAATATTCACAGTGTGTAACACACAATTCCCCCTGACACGGTGATAATCCCAGAAACATTTCCCTGAGCTCTCCACGACAACGATATACAAACCTCATCCATCCATGCTTTATCCTTACTCACCCGCCTAGGTCCGTGCTTCAACATTTTTACCCAGAGCATCCGCGAGACATTGTGTGCCACCCTATAGGCCTTGATACCATTTATCTATGTACGAACAACACTTGTATGATACCACTCATCTCAGCCTCGTACTAATAATACAGAGTACAGTATCTACTGCAGAAGAGGACGTAAACAAACCATATATATATATATATATATATATATATATATATATATATATATATATATATATATATATATATATATATATATATATATATATATGTAAAACAACCTCTGTGAAAGAATATAGTGAAATTCCAAGCGCTTTTGGGACTTCTCACATAGTTCTTTGATAATGTGAGAAGTTTCACTATTCTTTTACAGTGGTTGTTTTGTATATTCTGATATCACCTGTTTACTGTGGTCTCACTGCATGTATATATATATATATATATATATATATATATATATATATATATATATATATATATATATATATATATATATATATATATATTTGGTACTCCAGCACCAAACCCTAGTGCAGCACTGAAAAGGTGCTTGCCAACATGCTCAGGGCTGTAACATCAGACAGGGAGACTGCCCGTCTCCAGGCTGTGAGTGCACATCACTTCAGGGACTTCCTCCAAACAGTTCCCATATCGGCAATGGGAACGCGCCTCGACCCTAAAACCCTCCGTATTGCAGTGACTCTGTGCCTTGCTGCCCCAATTCACACGGAATATACGTGTATTTGCGGCGAAGCGCAAGCCGACCAATATGGTCTACATGGTCTTAACTATTCCAAAACCAAGGGCTGGCATGCACGACACAATGAGGTCAACGAGATCATAAACAGAACCCTTTCTACAGCTGGATGCCCAGCCGAGAGGGAGCCCCGATCACTGACAGCCAACAATACACACAACCCAGCAAACCACACCGATGGGATCATCATCTATCCTTGGAAGAATTGCAAGCTCTTAGCATGGGACTATACCTGTGTGTCCACACTGGCTGACACCTATATCCATCTCAGTGTCGGGCGACAGGGAGGAGCTGCTGACCACAGGGAGGTGTACAAGATCAGTAAGTACAGGGACATAAGCCAACAGTGTCAATTTGTCCCAGTGGGATCAGACTTTGGGATAATGGGGAAAACCTGCCACACGTTTCCTGAAAGAACTGGGTTCCAGACTCATCGACATCACCGGGGACCCAAGGGCAGCCACTTTCATGTTCCAGCGCCTCAGTGTGGCCATCCAGAGGGGAAAAGAATGCTTCATACTCTCATACTCGGTTCGCGTCGGCTTCGGATGAGCTGGAGGAGATTCATAACCTTTGATATATTGTACCAATGTATTCATGTTTGCTGTCTATCAATGTATTCTGAACATCAAAATGGTATACAATACCGACAGGAACTGAACTTCTCCAGGCCGAGGGACTGACAACCTCAAATTCTACGACTTTAAGGGTGATGGACTGATTACATCGTCTTCACATCTCTACTGTTCCTGCCTACTTTCTGTATTCGACTGAAGAAGCCTACTGTGTAGGCGAAACGTTTCGGGATAAAGTTGTCTAACTGTTGCATATGTGTCTTACCTAACAATGTATTCTGTCTATTAATAAAGTATACATATATGTATGTATGTATATATATATATATATATATATATATATATATATATATATATATATATATATATATATTTGTGACCATGAACGAGCGGTATTGATCAATAACAACACTGCACTTGCCAAGGACTCGAACCCATGCTGCTTTGGCCTGCCTCATTGTGGGCGAAAACACATGACGCCCTAATCCACGGGACCATACGATCCTTATGAGTAGCACATCCATCGGAACTGGATGTTGTACTCGCTGCCCAAGGACACACGATGGTGTGGATGACTCTAGGCTAATTTCATTCCAGTTGATTATGGTGTCATGTGTTTTCGCCCACCATGAGGCAGGCCAAAGCAGCATGGGTTCGAGTCGTACAGGAATGGTATACAATACCGACAAGATGAAATTAAGACACATGTGCAACATCTGGGTATCTTTATTGTAGACGTTTCGCCATCCAGTGACTATATCAATACAAATTCCAGGACATAACTTGAAAACATTAGAACTATGTACAGAAGATGAAGTAATCAGTCCCTCAACCTTGGAGTAGGTGCGAAGAGCACCGTAGTCGTGGAGAGTCTGAAGCAGAAGCAAGGCGCCTGACGCTTATATACTAACGTCAGGTGGAAATGGGACGTGTAGCAGACGAGGGCATTCTGCTTCAGAATCTCCACGACTACGGTGCTCTTCGCACCTACTCCAAGGTTGAGGGACTGATTACCTCATCTTCTGTACATAGTTCTAATGTCTTCAAGTTATGTCCTGGAATTTGTATTGATAAAGCCACTGGATGGCGAAACGTCTACAATAAAGATACCCAGATGTTGCACATGTGTCTTAATTACATCATGGGTTCGAGTCCTTGGCTAGTGTAGTGTTGTTATTGATATATACTATATATAATGCATTATTTTGTTAAAAACCTAAGCCTTATGGGTCATGGGTCATGAAGTAGATCTCATTACAGTGTGAACCTTTACTCTGACACCTTCAAGATTCCCAGTGTGTGTTGTGAAGACAAACAGTGAGGTGAAGTGTCTGTAGTGTTGTAACTGCCTCTTACTTTACTCCTTACTACAGCCCTCACACAACCTCTCTTCGTAATAGTTTAGTGTAGAATTAACTAGTTATTATAGGCACAAAAAACAATGCTGTGACTTTCTGAGAGTGTTCCATTACTAGCGTACGTTAGTAACATCAAAGAATACGTTAATCCCTAAAACAAGGGTAAAAATAACGTCTCAGTGTATAAACACAGAAATATACACCTCTCTTTGTGTATATAACGACTACTAGTAGTACTTCCTACTGTTGTTAGATAGTACATATCTTTGAAGTCTATGTACCTCACCACTTCTTCCTCTTTACATTAATAAATTCTGAGTAACTGGACATACGGGGCAACACCTGGATATCTTCATTTGAAGACTCACCGTTAACCACTCCCTTTTATTATTATTATTATTATTACTATTATTATTATTATTATTATTATTATTATTATTATTATTATTATTATTATTATTATTATTATTGTTGTTGTTGTTGTTGTTTTTGTTATAAATTAGTAGTAGTAGTAGTAGTAGTACGACTACTACTACTACTACCAATAAAAATTATTATTATTATTATTATTATTATTATTATTATTATTATTATAAATATTTTTCATTATTTATCATTAGTTATTATTATTATTATTATTATTATTATTATTATTATTATTATTATTATTATTATTATTATTATTATTATTGTTGTTGTTGTTGTTGTTGTTGTTATAAATTAGTAGTAGAAGTAGTAGCAGCAGCAGCAGCAGCAGCAGCAGCAGCAGCAGCAGCAGCAGCAGCAGCAGCAGCAGCAGCAGCAGCAGCAGCAGCAGCAGCAGCAGCAGCAGCAGCAGCAGCAGCAGCAGCAGCAGCAGCAGCAGCAGCAGCAGTAGTAGTAGTAGTAGTAGTAGTAGTAATAGTAGTAGTAGTAGTACGACTACTACTACTACTTCTACTACTACCAATAAAAATTATTTTATTGCCAACTTTAACATTATATTATTAGTTTTTCCAATTCCTCTATGCAATAATACTTCGGTTGGCTGTATCTCGTGGCTCCGTTGGTAGCGCACTCGCCTCATACACTGAATGTCCGTGGTTCAGTCTCCGGCAAAGGTGGAAAAGTTGGACATGTTTCCTTACACCTGCTGTCCCTGTTCACCTAGCAGTAAGCTGATACCTGGGTGTTAGTGGACTGTTGTTGGTGGCATCCTGGGGGACAAATTTAACGGCTTTCTTGGCTTTCTTGGGTTATCCTGGATGGCTGTCCCTCACTATCCCCTGGTAAAAAATCCCAATTAATTTTCTCTTACATCAGCTACATATTTAGAAAAGTGCTAAAAAAATTGACATGGAAAATACAGAGAAGCTAAAAATGCACTGCATGAAATACCTGCCACAAATTCCTCCCTTTCGCACTGGTTCAATGAATAACAGAGAACATGCAAAAAGGCTAAGTGCCCTGTAATCGAGAATTACACAACAGGTATTACCCTGAATTCGGAAAACTCAAAATACACACATACACACGAAAAAAAAAGAGAAAAGCGCCATCCAATGAGATGGCTGCATGACCCATCAGCTTATTCTGATTGGTTAATTTCTCTTTTTTTCAGCTTCCATGTAAATTGTTGGTTGTTGTTGTGATTTGAGTGGTGGATTTTGTGTGGGTGTGACACTGGACTGCTGGAGATTGTGTGTCGTGTAAGTGGATGTGACACTAGACTTCTGGATTTTGTGCGCTTTGTACGTGGGGTGAGACACTAGGTTTCTGGATTCTATGTTCCTTGTACATGGGTGTGATGTGCTTTTGTTAATCCCAGAGGACTGACCCGGGAGCATAGTTATCGTGAGAAGCAGCAGAGGATATTGAATGATGTATCAGAGGAAAGGACTGTTTATATTCCGTCACCACCTGTTACCTGTCTTCCCTCCCTGCCTCGACTGATGCTGCTGTCAAGGAGCCAGTCTCTTTCTTATATGTTCTCCCCGTGACCCTGGCTACCTCATCTGATTTTGTGGCAGCGGTAATGGTATACAGTACCGACATTGATGAATTAGACACATGCAACATCTGGGTACCTTTATCTTATTGCTACGCCAATCAACGGCTTTGTTGCTTCAGTACAGAGGTCATCTGAAGGTGTTGACACATGTAGACTTCGGTGGTGAACGTCTTCATGAAGACTGAGGGAGTGATTACCTCGTCTTCTACTGTCTCCAGTTTCATCACCTTCAAATAACCTCTGTGTTGAACTGATAAAGCCACTGGCTGGCGAAGGGTCTACAGAATAAAGATACCCAGGTGCTGCACAGGTGTCTTTTCGTCTGAAAGTGTTGCCAAGGAACCAGACTCTCTCTTCGGCACTCCCGTGACTCGACTTCGCTGGCCACGGCCAGTTCGCAACATAATTGTCGATGTAATAATGATAGAATTACCGACAAAATGTTAGGTAAAAGGACACAGATGCACTTAGTATGACATTTTATTGTGTCAACCTCTCGCTCTTCAGAAGCTTCGTCAAGCTCCTGGTGAGCGAAACGTTGCCACAATAAATTTCCACAATAGCTGCGTCTGTGTCCTTTTACCTAACATACTTGTCGAAGTTCCACGTCTACTGCTGCATCAGGCTGTGTGAGTGTGTGTGTGCTCCACCACTGCCCTTATTAATGAAGTGGCGTGAGGCCTGGCATCCTCTGAGGCCCAGCACACACTATAAGGCCTAGCACACCCCATGATCCCTAGCACACCCCATGATCCCTAGCACACTCCATGATCCCTAGCACACTCCATGATCCCTAGCACACTCCATGATCCCTAGCACACTCCATGATCCCTAGCACACCCCATGATCCCTAGCACACCCCATGATCCCTAGCACACTCCATGATCCCTAGCACACCCCATGATCCCTAGCACACCCCATGATCCCTAGCACACTCCATGATCCCTAGCACACTCCATGATCCCTAGCACACTCCATGATCCCTAGCACACTCCATGATCCCTAGCACACTCCATGATCCCTAGCACACTCCATGATCCCTAGCACACTCCATGATCCCTAGCACACTCCATGATCCCTAGCACACTCCATGATCCCTAGCACACTCCATGATCCCTAGCACACTCCATGATCCCTAGCACACTCCATGATCCCTAGCACACCCCATGATCCCTAGCACACTCCATGATCCCTAGCACACCCCATGATCCCTAGCACACCCCATGATCCCTAGCACACCCCATGATCCCTAGCACACCCCATGATCCCGAGCACACTCCATGATCCCTAGCACACTCCATGATCCCTTGCACACTCCATGATCCCTAGCACATTCCATGATCCCTAGCACATTCCATGATCCCTAGCACACTCTATGATCCCTAGCACACTCCATGATCCCTAGCACACCCCATGATCCCTAGCACACTCCATGATCCCTAGCACACTCCATGATCCCTAGCACACTCCATGATCCCTAGCACACTCCATGATCCCTAGCACACTCCATGATCCCTAGCACACCCCATGATCCCTAGCACACTCCATGATCCCTAGCACACCCCATGATCCCTAGCACACTCCATGATCCCTAGCACACCCCATGATCCCTAGCACACACCATGATCCCTAGCACACTCCATGATCCCTAGCACACTCCATGATCCCTAGCACACTCCATGATCCCTAGCACACTCCATGATCCCTAGCACACTCCATGATCCCTAGCACACTCCATGATCCCTAGCACACCCCATGATCCCTAGCACACTCCATGATCCCTAGCACACTCCATGATCCCTAGCACACCCCATGATCCCTAGCACACCCCATGATCCCTAGCACACCCCATGATCCCTAGCACACCCCATGATCCCTAGCACACTCCTTGAGACGTCTCAATCACATCCTCTGAAAATAATCAGTACCATATATATGTAAATATCTATGTTCATTTATTTTCATTGTTTCTTCAATGAAAATTATTAATTCTTATTTTATATTTTAGTATTCTTGTAACTAAGAAATATATGTTTTAAGAATCTTTTAAATATACTTCTTTAATTATATATATATATATATATATATATATATATATATATATATATATATATATATATATATATATATATATATATATATATATATATATATATATATATATATATATATATATATAGCAGTATAAGAGAGGAAAAGGTGAGCACATGAGGTGACAGGGCAGGAGTTATACTTGATCCCTATACACAGTAGTGGAGATTAAAACACTGGTCTTGCTCTCAACGCAGCACGGAAGGACTCCTAACTCGAATTCATTCTCTCTCTCTCTCTCTCTCTCTCTGTACGGTAATTATTACTGTAAGGCACAGTGTTAGTGTGAGGCACAGTAGTTGGTTGAAGGTGGTACAGTAGTTAGTAGTAAGTTATGTGATGTATGTTAATATACACTAACCTATTCTGAAGTAACATCACACAACTACCATACAACCTGTCGTTGTTAACCTCACTTATAATTGTTAACCAAGCTAAGTATTTTCCAGGGGGCGGGGGGCGGGGGAGAGGGGGCGGAGGGCGGGGGCGGGGGAGGGGGAGAGGGGGGCGGGGGGCGGGGTCGGGGGCGGGGGAGGGGGACGGGGGTCGTGGGGGTAAGTGCTGTCTCAACAATTACTTTACTTTCATAAACAATCCTTGTTTAAACTTCTTTTCTTAACATACTATTTATTGTGAAATAATTCAACGTGTTCCATTGTGTAAATTGAAACTTTTTTTTCCACGGTTATTTTATGTGTAATCTTTAATAGTAATATTATTCTTACATGTAAGATTATAACGCAGGTGTTTATGGTTGATGATCAAACAGTCGTCTGTGACAGGTGTTAGAGAAGCCCAACAATCAAAGTTGACACTGGCACGTGTTAAGATGCACATGATGGCAAGTGTTTGCAACAAGTGTAAGCTACATGTGTTAGAATTCTGGCAAACAGAATTAAAAAGTTTTGGCAGGTGTTAATAACATGAATTACGAACACACGCTCCCCCCCCCCCAAAAAAAAAAATACTGCATATATTCACAAAGAAGCACTAAACCCATATGGGGGTGCATACTTGGGAATGAGAGATATCATAGATCGATGCAAGGAACGAGAAGGTAGCTCCTGTCCCTTGGAACTGAAACCTTTCACTAGCGAGAGGAAGTTGACAGGTGATTATTGTCAAATTCTCGAATTTAATCCCTGAAGGGGCGAGCACAGTCGTTAATGACGCTCGTTAATGAGACAACGATATAAGGCATCAGCTGGCACTGGCACTGGGAACAGTGCCTCTCTCTCTCACTCCATTAACATCGTGTTGCAGCTGCAACATTTGCAAGCAAATGGACAGCTGTTACGTATGTCCTTCCACACTTGTTCCATTTTGCCTGTTAAGCTGTATTTACGAGCTTCAAAACGCAGTGATTCTCGTTCCACTTCGTCCAGAGAGATAGAGGCGGTTTCTCTCTCTCTCTCTCTCTCCCTCTCTCTCTCTCTCTCTCTCTCTCTCTCTCTCTCTCTCTCTCTCTCTCTCTCTCTCTCTCTCTCTCTCTCTCTCTCTCTCTCTCTCTCTCTCTCTCTCTATCTCCCTTTCACCCCTTACCCCCTATCCCACTCAACCTCCTCCCCTCTCTCCTCTCACTGCCATCCATCCATTCTTCCCCTACCCATCTTTTAAATTTCCCCTCCCTCTCTCCCTCTACTTCTCCATCCCCTCTATACCACCTTCCCTATCCCATCTACCTTCCTCCCCGATTCCTCTCTCCCTCCCTCTCTCCCTCCCCCCCACCCCCACTATAGCATCCAGCAACAACACAGAGCATTTCGGGATATTCCCCTCACGCCAGATATATGTTTTATGATAGATCATAGTCAGCAATTTCCACTATTGACGAACCAGTCGCTTCCGGCCGTTTTAATCACCAGTATGTACTCCAGGGGGGAGTTCGTAGGTACGAGGACTCGAGCTAGAGTACGTAGGTACGAGGAATCTGGAGAGTTCCTAAAAACAAGGACTCGAAGTAGACTTCGCAGAACCGAACACTCCAGGAGAGTCCCGATATGCGAGCGCTTGAGACAAGAGTTCAGAGATACGACCACTCCAGGGGGAGTGGTCGTATCTCTGAACGAGCACTGAAGGTGAGAGTTTGTAAATACAAACAGTGGAGGCAAGAGAGTTCACAAAAACGAAGCCTGCCGTGAGAGCACACAAAGTATTGAATTATTGAGCACCGACTGACCATCCACTTTTCCAGTGATATACGCAGATTACACGGAATACATTACAGCAAAAAACTCGTGTTTGTATATATATATATATATATATATATATATATATATATATATATATATATATATATATATATATATATATATATATATATATATGTCGTGCCGAATATGTAAAACTGGTCAATTAGCAAGAACTCATTTAAAATTAAGTCCTTTTTGAAATTCTCTCTTATACGTTTAAAGATATATTTTTTTCATTAATGTTGATGTAAAAATTTATAATTTTGCACCAAAAGAATCTTAGAAAACTTACCTAACCTTATTATAACAAGAACAATTTATTTTAGCCTAACCCAACTAAATATATTTTATATTTGTTTACAGTAATTTAATACTAAACAAACACAGTGAAATACATTTTTTCCTATAGGTTCAGAATGATTTTGGCGAAATTATTGCATACACAAATTTTCGCTTGTCCTATTTGGCAAGATGAGTGTTGCTATTTAAGCCAAGATCGCAAGTTCTGCCTATTCGGCACGACATATATATATATATATATATATATATATATATATATATATATATATATATATATATATATATATATATATATATATATATATATATATATATATATATGTATATATATATATATATATATATATATATATATATATATATATATATATATATATATATATATATATATATATATACAGAGAGAGAGAGAGAGAGAGAGAGAGAGCCCAAATGCGAGCTTACTTTGTGCCTATATTTTTGTAATCTCAATTTGTAGTTATTTACATTGTGTGCGCCTGTTTATTTCCTCTCATTATGCCTATTTGCATGTTCAAATTGTGGGCATTTAAATGCTCACACTTTTTTTTACAGGCTTACAATCTTGCTGTGCCTATTTACATGCTCATCTTCAGCCTGTTTCCAGGCGGTGTGTGATAATCTTTTTTTTCTAAATGGCATATCGCACACACACATACACACTCATACTCATATATTTACCATTCCCTAGAGTATTGGCAGGAGTGCTGATACTCCCTCAGCACTCCTGCTATACTCTCAACTTAACAGTTGTTCACTCTGTCCATATATTCCTTCCCTGAGGTGTCCTCACATGAGCCGTGTTGCTTGTGCCCAACTAGACACCTTGTTTACTCTTGCAACTCTCGGAGATGATGGGAGTGCAGAAGACACAGATTGTTGGGAAGTTTGGAGTACCAGGGGTAAATGAGAGAGAGAGAGAGAGAGAGAGAGAGAGAGAGAGAGAGAGAGAGAGAGAGAGAGAGAGAGAGAGAGAGAGAGAGACGAAACACTATAGAGCATGTGTACGTGTCAGTTAAGAGTGAAAGTGGTGACGTTTTGGATACGGTTGTTAAAGTTTAGACAAATGGAGAGAATAATTCCAGGATGTAGATAAATGGTATAAAATCCCGACACGACGGAAAAATAGACACAAAAGTCCACTGTGTGGGAGAAACATAGTCACTAAAGGACCGCATTATACTGCATTTATGTCTGTTCAGTATCTCCAGGATATGGGTGCGAAGTATCAACTCAAGAGGCAAGAAGAATACACTATGTGAGGAGCAAGGACCCAGAAGTGAGTATGAAGGAAGGGGGCGAGGCACTGCACTGACTGTAACAAACGCTGCTTGGTAGAATGAGATTAAAACAGAGAAAATATAAGCAAGGAAAATTTTACCTTTCGAATGCTTAGTGTACCTGTTCGGTATATGTATTTAAAAGGTATTGTACCCAACGACTGGCAGAGAGCTTACATAGTTACTTCATAAAGTGGGCAAGGAGAGAGTGACATATCAAGATACCTACATTTTAAATACAAATTTGATACAAACGGAACTGAGTAAGTGATGATTCTTGGAAAGGATTACAAGATATGACAAAACAAACTAACTTCTCACTGCGTGTTATTGTTCTTTATAGTCTAAATAACAAAGGCTATTTCTTGCCATTTTCAAAGATTCAACAACAGTAGGTACACCCCAGGGCAAAGGCTATTTTATATATTGTTTTTATTATTTCGACGTCAGTGACCTCTGGTCATAGATGACGAGTCAAACAATAGTGTTCAGAGGAACAAACACTGGTTCAATTCCTATGCACTTTGAATATGGATTCTTGGTGTTTATTTTTAATGAAACATCCTGAAATTGTACAGAACACTGTATTCAATCTCCAGAGTAAATTTTGTGTACGGAGCTGGATTATTTAATTCAAAAAGAAATTTATTTTCATATTTATTCTTGGCCACGATCACTGGACTTATGACCCTTTCAGTGTCATTTTGTACATTACAGTGATATTGTGCATTAGGTTACAAACAATTTTAGGGGTTTAGTTGCAAACAATCCCAGGTGAAAGTTACTAAACACTGGGTATAAGGGAATGAACAACTGTCATGCCTGGCTTTCCAGTTTAGAAATATCATTTAGGACAAAAATTGTTGCTAATAACGCAGAGCTTAGTGAGCTCACCTAGACTGACCACAGACAGTAGTGTGTTATGGCTGCATAGATCGTCTGGATGACAACATAATCATCACACTTATCTAGAAGGATTATTCATCTTTTTAAGAAGCCACTAACATTTTTCCCACATTTCTAAAGTCTGTCTACCAGGGTCATCCTCCTGCCACCTCTTTCATTAGTGTAAATTACCATTTCTAACATTTACACCCACCTGTAGCAGTGCCACTCGCGTCTCCTCTTTAACAGCGCCAATTGCTGCCCGCTCTAGCAGTGCCTCACCGTGTGCCAAGGGCATCCCCCCTCCAGAAGACACCCCTCCACACCCTCTCCAGTACACACCAGAGAGAGTTATGACACCAGTACGTATGAATATCCAGCGTGGTATCCCCTGGATCCTGTGCTCATCTGAGATGATCCAGTACACCCATCATGTTTCCGGGTGCAACCTCTCCCTCCCTAGTTCTTCTTTCACTTTCTTCTTTCATTGAACATTTCTGTTTTTATTGTTCATGAAGTTTCTCTTTTATTCCTTGCTAGTTTAGTTAGTTATGTTCTTCTTTCCTTTGGCGTTTCTTCTTCAGTTCGCTGTTTTTCTACCAAACTTTTCTGATTAGTTCTTCCATCATCTTTCTTAATCTCTCTCTTTGCTACTGTACCTTTCTTTTTTTTAAGATGGTACGCGTCTTTCTTCTCTTTGTCCCAGTCTTTCTCTTGCTTCTTGTTCTCTACCTTATATTTAGTCTTTGTTTCCTCCTCCTCCCCCTCTGCCTCCTCTTCTTTCACCCTGTCCTAGCTTACTCTTCCCTCTTCAACTCCCCCATCTTCCTCTTCGTCCTCCACGCCAAGACTGCTACCAGGTGTTGGTGTGTACACCAGGAAGGTAACACGAACATTTATAGTCCACACGTTCGTGTTCCATATATCGTGAGACGAGACGAGCCTCTCTTACCTCTGGCGTTCCCTGGTCCTTGTGTGGTGGTGGTGACGCCTTGTGTGTGGTGGTGATGCCTTGTGTGTGGTGGTGGTCATAGTTTGTGTGTGGTGCTAGTGGTGATATTTTGTGTGTGGTGGTGGTGGTGGTAGCTTGTGTGTGGTGGTAGTGGTTGTGTTGGTAGGACTAGTAGTAGTAGGGGTGGTGGTTTATAGTGTTTCTACAACACTGGTAGTGTGTTGTGTACTCGCCTAGTTCTCAACTAGTTGTTGTTGCAGGGGTCGCTGGTCGATACTAGGTCAATCTTCCTGCTCCATGAGCTTTATCATACCTCTTCTTAAACCTATGTATGGATCCTGCCTCCACTACAACACGACTCAGACTATTCCACTTCCTGACAACTCTACGACTGAAGAAATATTACCTAACATCCCTGCGATTCATCTGAGTCTTCAACTTCCAATTGTGTCCCCTTGTTGCTGTGTCCCATCTCTGGTACATCTTTTTCTGTCCACCTTGTCGATTCCTCTCAGTATTTTATATGTCGCCATCATATCTCCCCTATCTCTCTTGTCCTCCAGTACTGTCAGGTCGATTTCCCTTACCCTCTCCTTGTAGGACATACCACTTAGCTCCGGGAATAGTCTTGTTGCAAACTTTTGCACTTTCTCTAGTTTCCTTACATGCTTGCCTAGGTGTGGGTTCCAAATTGGTGCTGCACACTCCAGGCCTAACGTACACAGTGTACAGAGTCCTGAACGAGTCCTTATTAAGATGTCGGAATGCTGTTCTTAGGCTTGCTAGGCGCCCGTAACCTGCAGCAGTTATTTGGTTGATGTGCGCCTCAAGAGATGTGCCTGGTGTTATACTCACGCCAAGATCCTTTTCATTGAGGGAGGTTTGTAGTCTGTGGCCCCCCTAGACTGTACTCCGTCTGCGGTCTTTTTTGCCCTTCCCCAATCTCCATGACTTTGCACTTGGTGGGGTTGAATTCCAGGAGCCAGTTGCTGGACCAGGCCTGCAGCCTATCCAGATCCCTTTGTAGTTTTGCCTTTTCCTCGTACGAGTGAATTCTTCTCATCAACTTCACATCATCTGCAAACAGGGACACTTCGGAATCTATTCCTTCCATCAAGTCGTTCACAAATGCCAGAAACAGCACCGGTCCCAGGACTGACTCCTGTGGAACCCCGCTCGTCACAGGCGCCCACTTTGACACTTCACCACGTACCATGACTCGTTGTTGTCTTCCTGATAGGTATTCCCTGATTCACTGCAGTGCGTTCCCTGTTATCCCTGCCTGATCATCCAGCTTTTGCACTAATCTTCTATGTGGAACTGTGTCAAACGCCTTCTTACAGTCCAAGAAAATGCAATCAACCCACCCTTCTCTTGTCTTACTGCTGTCACCCTGTCATAGAACTCCAGTAGGTTTGTGACACAGGATTTCCCGTCCCTGAAACTGTGCTGGTTGTCGTTGATAAGCTCTTTCCTTTCTAGGTGTTCCACCACTCCTCTCCTGATAATCTTCTCCACGACTTTGCATACTATTCATGTCAGTGACACTGGTCTGTAGTTTAATGCTTCGTGTCTGTCTCTTTTTTTAAAAATTGGGATTACATTTACTGTCTTCCATACCTCAGGTTGTCGCCCTGTTTCGATAGATGTGTTGAAGTTTGTTGTTAGTGGTACACACAGTGCCTCTGCTCCCTCTCTCAGGACCCACGGAGAGATGTTATCCGGTCTCATCGCCTTTGAGGTATCTAGCTAGCTTAGCAGCTTTCAATTGTACATATTGTGTCCAATATTTGATTGTGTGTGTGTGTGTGTGTGTGTTTGTACTCACCTATATGTGGTTGAATGTGTAGAGTCACAGATCCCACCGCCTCTTCACTGATCGCTACTAGGTCCTCTTTATCCCTGCTCCATGAGCTTTATCAAACTCATCTTAAAACTATATATGGTTCCTGCCTCCACTACGTCACTTACCAGACTATTCCACTTCCTGACTACTCTATGACTGAAGAAATATTTCCAAACATCCCTTTGACTCATCTGAGTCTTCAACTTCCAATTGTGACCCCTTGTTACTATGTCCCATCTCTGGAACATCCTGTCTCTGTCCATCCTGTCAATTCCTCGCAGTTTTTTGTATGTCGTTATCATGTCTCCCCAAACCCTCCTTTCTTCCAGTGTCGTCAGGCCGAGTTCCCTTAATCTTTGTGTGTGTATGTGTGTGTGTGTGTGTGTGTGTGTGTGTGTGTGTGTGTGTGTGTGTGTGTGTGTGTGTGTGTGTGTGTGTGTGTGTGTGTGTGTGTGTACTCACCTAATTGTGGATGCAGGGGTTGAGATTCAGCTCTTGGCCCCGCCTCTTCACTGCTGGTACTGGGTCCTCCCTCTCCCTGCTCCATTATCTTTATCATACCTCGTCTTAAAACTATGTATGTTTCCTGCCTCTACTACATCGCTGTGTGTGTGTGTGTGTGTGTGTGTGTATGTGTGTGTGTGTGTGTGTGTATGTGTGTGTGTGTGTGTGTGTGTGTGTGTGTGTGTGTGTGTGTGTGTGTGTGTGTGTGTGTGTGTGTGTGTGTGTGTGTGTGTGTGTATGTGTGTGTGTGTGTACTCACCTAATTGTAGTTGCAGGGGTCGAGACTCAGCTGCATACCTTGTCTTTAAGCTATGTATGGTTCTTGCCTTCACTACATCGCTCGCCAGACTGTTCCACTTCCTGACCACTCTGTGACTGAAGAAATGCTTCCTAACATCCCTGTGGCTCATCTGAGTCTTCAACTTCCAAGAGTGACCCCCCTATTTCTGTGTCCTCTCTTTGGAATATCTTGTCCCTGTCCACCTTGTCTATTCCACGCAGTATTTTGTATGTCGTTATCATGTCTTCCCTATCCCTCCTGTCCTCCAGTATCGTCAGGCCGATTTCCCTCGACCTTTCTTCATAGGACATTCCCGTTAGCTCTGGAACTAACCTTGTCGCAAACCTTTGCACTTTCTTTAATTTCTTAACGTGTGTGACCCGGTGCGGGTTCCAAACTGGTGCTGCATACTCCAGTATGGGCCTGACGTACACGGTGTACAGTGTCTTGAAAGATTTCTTACTTAGGAGTCGGAATGCTAATCTCAGGTTTGCCAGGCGCCCATATGCTGCGGCAGTTATCCGGTTGATGTGTGCTTCGGGAGACGTGTTCGGTGTTATACTCACCCCAAGATTTCTCTCCTTGAGCGAGGATTGCAGTCGTTGGCCACCTAGCCAGTTGCTGGACCACGTGTCCAGCCTGTCCAGGTCTCTTTGAAGGCCTACCTGATCCTCATCTGATTTAATTCTCCTCATTAATTTCACATCATCTGCGAACAGGGACACCTCTGAGTCTATCCCTTCCATCATGTCATTCACATATACCAAAAATAGCACTGGTCCTAGGACCGACCCCTGTGGGACCCCGCTCGTCACAGGTGCCCACTGTAATACCTTATCACGTACCATGACTCGATGTTGCCTCCCTGTCATGTATTCTCTGATCCATTGAAGTGCCCTTCCCGTTATACGCGCCTGATCCTCTAGTTTCTGCATTGATCTCTTGTAAGTGACTGTGTCGAAGGCCTTCTTGCAGTCCAAGAAGATGCAACCAACCCACCCCTCTCTCTCGTGTCTTACTTCTGTTACCTTACCATAAAACTCCAGAAGGTTTGTGACACAGGATTTGCCTTCCATGAAAGCGTGCTGATGGCAATTTATACTTTTGTTCTGTTCCAGGTGTTCCACCACTCTCCTCCTGATAATCTTCTCCATGACTTTGCATACTATACATATCAGTGACACAGGTCTGTAGTTTAGCACCTCTTTTCTGTCTCCTTTTTTAAAAATAGAAACTACATTTGCCATCTTCCATACCTCAGGTAGTTGCCCAGTTTCAAGGGATGTGTTGAAGATTGTGGTTAATGGGACACACAGCATTTCTGCTCCCTCTCTAAGGGCCCACGGGGAGATGTCCGTACCCATTGCCTTTGAGGTATCAAGGTCGCTTAGCTTCTTCACCTCCTCCTCAGTTGAGTGTATGTCATCCAGCACTTGTTGGTGTATTCCCTGTTGGTGTGTGTGTGTTTGTGTGTGTGTGTGTGTGTGTGTGTGTGTGTGTGTGTGTGTGTGTGTGTGTGTGTGTGTGTGTGTGTGTGTGTGTGTGTGTTTGTGCGTATGTGCAAAAAAAAAAAATAATAATAATAATAATAATAATAATAATAATAATAATAATAACAACAATAATAACTATAAAGATCGGAATCTTCCTTATCCTCTCGTTTTCCTTTGCAAGAAGAAAATTTTGATTGAGTGTGATGGTTGAGGTAATGTTGCAATAAGTGGCGTGTGTTGTTAGTGATGAGGGCTTGCAATATCGGTCACTATAGACTCTCTCTTTAGTTTAATTGAAACTTGCAATGAAAATTTGAATATTAATATCGGAGTGCAGGCAATATT